>NC_080587.1:24740113-25345738 GCF_029962835.1 Magnolia sinica | reverse complement strand
ACAACTCTCAAACTACTTCCATCTCTCCACCTGCAAAAGTTTTATTATTACATATAAATAGTGTTTATAGTATCAAGATAAGCTATGATATTGTCCATGGATACTTAATTGAGTCTAATAAGCCATTTATGACCATATTGGCTTATATCAACATCGATTGGCCTTTTATTGGTGTTGCTGATAAGGTGTTGAATAGTATGTCCTTTTGGAATCATCTTATGCTTTGTTTCGTAAAATCAATGATTTTGATTTGTTTTTTGTTAATAAATAATGGCCATGGGATATGATGGGCCCATTATGGTGTATAGGAGGCGATGTCCAAACTAGTTGGATGTTTAAGAAGTTTGACTTCATCAAAGTCATATTATAGCAAAAGTAGATTGTAGGAGTTACTTGTTGATAAATAAACCTTGTACAATTGCCCCAAAGAGATCCCTCTATAATAAGAAAAGTGACACAAGTTACACATGAGTTGAAAATTTTTCATGCATGTGATCTACGAGTCGCCTACGATTTATTTGTTTGGTTCTTATGTTGATTGAAGATTTCGATCAGATTGAACAATTTTTGCCTTAATAGTGGGCTCCACGGGCCTCAATTCAATTATAGACCATCATAAGTGATCCATCCATTCAAACATTATCTCAATGTGTATCCCTCATGCACTTGTTTCAAACCATCTAAAGGCCCGAGTTCCCATGGACTGTCAACAAATTGCTGATTATGATCTCCGTGGGCCGTCCATTGCCAACAATGGGCCCTATGGCAGACGAGGACCACTTCACGTCAAGAAGCCCAAACTCACACTATAACATGGGTGTTGAGAAGGAATTTTGCGTCAAGCTTGCACTGAACTTTTCGAACAGGCCACTTTGGATTCTTAGATCTCTCTCATTTCACATCCATTTGTGATGATTTTTACGACATTATGAAGCTCACATGGAAGAGAAAAGAAGAATCATATCTGCATATGATGAGTGGGCCCCACAAAGTGGTGAAGATCCTGTAATGTTTACCAAAATTGTAAGTTTCTTGCTGGTATAGCTTCCTAGATGACGTGCGAAGGAGGCTGGCCTATTGACAAACATTCCACCACCTTCTACATGAACATCTTCTCAAATCTCTATATGATTTTGAAGACCATGTGGCAACGTGTTAAGAGGATGTAAGTATTAAGGTTTTGGTGTGGCCCATGTAGATAATACAAAGTAGTAAGTTGAGAGAAGAAAATTACAACGATTTAATAGATGTTATTTTTCACAAAATCGATGGCACAACCTTAATTCTTCCTAATTTTCTTGAGAGGAGGCATCTCCATACACTATTTCGAATCTCTCTTTGTATATGTGGGGCATTTCTATTGAAAGAGAGAACATGAACCTCATATGGAGCCAAATCCAATGAAAACTATTACGTTTCCTCACTGAAAACACAAATATTATCCTGATTCAAAACTTTTGTGGACCCACAAATATTTTAACCATGGATGTTCAATCCTCACGTTTTCAGCCCACTTGAGTATTAAATCCGGCTCATTTATCGTTATATGTCCTAAAATGAGTTCACGAAATGGATGAATGAGGTGGATGTCTCACACATATCACATTGGGCCCACCTAGGTTCCACGGGAACTTCCTGCCAAAGCCTTTAGCAGGAAACGTGTCCCCACATGACAAGAAGCAATGGGATTGAATCAGCCTAATTTTAGGCCATGCCCTAACAAAACGATTGAGTGACACCACTAAAACATCATGGGGCCCACTTTGAGCATTGGATCAGCCTCATTTTAGGCCCATGCCCTAACATATTCCAGGAAAAGAAAAGGATGGGGTGGATTTCTTACAAACATTAAGGTGGCTCCACTTATGGTCAGGGTTGGGTCCCACATCAATTATTCATTAGTCTTTGGCAGCGACAGATTAATTACATTTTAAATGAAGGGCATTTCGGTCTTTTAGAAAATAGGATTCTAAAACCTAATATAATTGACATGGAATACGACGTAGCCATTCAAACATCCAATGATGGAAAACTTAGGCGAGTTAAAGGCAAGCGGTTATATAAAAAAGAATACAGAATTATACACTACCTTCTTGTTCTTATTATAATTCCCCTTGTGATTACATGATTTTACATGCACGCTCACGTAACAAATTAGTGACATGTCAGACGTGTGCGACACTCAAATACCAATGAGCGGTCTTCATTTTCTACAAAAAAGAAAAAAGAAAAATTGTAGTAGAATGTGTCATGAACTAAGAAGAATCTCGCTATGTTTGGAACCATCCTCCATCCTAATCCATGATTTGAGGGAGAAGGGTTGTTGAGTCATCTCAATGATCCTTGCACCCCTCGCCCAATTCCCATAGCCTCCATAACCAGTATGGCGTGCAAAGCACAACCAAAGCTTCTTGTAGGGACAACACCAGTCCAGTCCATGATTGTGGCCCACAAACACTGCCTGCCCAATGTCAAGTAAACACATAATATCTCAATAATCTTTTATCAGGTAGTTAAATAATTATCACGCGTAAAAAATTATATATCAGTTACTCAAAAAAATTAAACCATATAATATGAAAGGATATGTAAAGGATTTTTTAAACAATTAAAATGATATTTAAATAATTTTTGATACAGCTATGGCATGTTCTTCTCTATATCAAAAATGATATACTTTTACAGGAAAAATTGTTTCTCTAATAACTCTCCCACAACTCTCAAACTACTTCTATCTCTCCACCTGCAATAGTTTTATTATTACATATAAATAGTGTTTATAGTATCAGGATAAGCTATGATATTGTCCATGGATACTTAATTGAGTCTATTAAGCCATTTATGACCATATTGGCTTATATTGACATCGATTGGCCTTTTATTGGTGTTGCTGATAAGGTGTTGAATAGTATGTCCTTTCGGAATCATCTCATGCGTTGTTTTGTAAAATCAATGATTTTGATTTGTTTTTTGTTAATCAATAATGGCCATGGGATATGATGGGCCCATTATGGTGTATAGGAGGCAATGTCCAAACTAGTTGGATGTTTAAGAAGTTTGACTTCATCAAAGTCATATTATAGCAAGTAGATTGTAGGAGTTACTTGTTGATAAATAAACCTTGTACAATTTCCCCAAATAGATCCCTCTATAATAAGAAAAGTGACACAGGTTACACATGAGTTGAAAATTTTTCATACATGTGATCTATGAGTCACCTACGATTTAGTTGTTTGGTTCTTATGTTGATTGAAGATTTCGATCAGATTGAACAATTTTTGCCTTAATAGTGGGCTCCACGGGCCTCAATTCAATATTATAGACCATCATAAGTGATTCATCCATGACCATCATAAGTGATCCATCCATTCAAACATTATCTCAATGTGTATCCCTCATGCACTTGTTTCAAACCATCTAAAGGCCTGAGTTCCCATGGACTGTCAACAAATTGCTGATTATGATCTCCGTGGGCTGAGCATTGCCAACAACGAGCCCTATGGCGGACGAGCGGACCACTTCACGTCAAGAAGGCCAAACTCACACTATAACATGGGTGTTGATCAGAAGGAATTTTGCATCAAGCTCGCACTGAACTTTTCGAACAACTTTGGATTCTTAGGTCTCTCTCATTTCACATCCATTTGTATCGACATCGATTGGCCTTTTATTGGTGTTGCTGATAAGGTGTTGAATAGTATGTCCTTTTGGAATCATCTTATGCTTTGTTTTGTAAAATCAATGATTTCGATTTGTTTTTTGTTAATCAATAATGGCCATTGGATATGATGGGTCCATTATGGTGTATAGGAGGCGATGTCCAAACTAGTTGGATGTTTAAGAAGTTTGACTTCATCAAAGTCATATTATAGCAAGTAGATTGTAGGAGTTGTTGATAAATAAACCTTGTACAATTGCCCCGGAGAGATCCCTCTATAATAAGGAAAGTGACACAGGTTATTCATGAGTTGAAAATTTTTCATGTATGTGATCTACGAGTCGCCTACGATTTACTTGTTTGGTTCTTATGTTGATTGAAGATTTCGATCAGATTGAACAAATTTTGCCTTACTAGTGGGCTCCATGGGCCTCAATTCAATTATAGACCATCATAAGGGATCCATCCATGACCATCATAAGTGATCCATCCATTCAAACATTATCTCAATGTGAATCCCTCATGCACTTGTTTCAAACCATCTAAAGGCCCGAGTTCCCATCGACTGTCAACAAATTGCTGATTATGATCTCCGTGGGCTGTGCATTGCCAACAATGGGCCCTATGGCAGACGAGCGGACCACTTCACGTCATGAAGCCCAAACTCATACTATAACATGGGTGTTGAGAAGGAATTTTGCGTCAAGCTTGCACTGAACTTTTCGAACAGGCCACTTTGGATTCCTAGATCTCTCTCATTTCACATCCATTTGTGATGATTTTTACGACATTATGAAGCTCATATGGAAGAGAATAGAAGAATCATATCTGCATATGATGAGTGGGCCCTACAAAGTGGTGAAGATCCTGTAATGTTTATGAAAATTGTAAGTTTCTTGCTGGTATAGCTTCCTATATGACGTGCGAAGGAGGCCGGCCTATTGACAAACATTCCACCACCTTCTACATCAACATCTTCTCAAATCTCTATATGAGACCATGTGGCAACGTGTTAAGAGGATGTAAGTATTAATGTTTTGGTGTGGCCCATGTAGAGAATACAAAGTAGTCAGTTGGGAGAAGAAAATTACAACGATTTAATAGCTGTTATTTTTGACAAAATCGATGGCACAACCTTATTTCTTCCTAATTGTCTTGAGAGGAGGCATCTCCGTACACTATTTCGAATCTCTCTTTGTATATGTGGGACATTTCTATTGAAAGAGAGAACATGAACCTCATATAGAGCCAAATCCAATGAAAACTATTACGTGTCCTCTTTGTTTTAGTTGTCTTTCTTTGATTTTATTGTGGTTGGGAGAGTGATGCAGGACATGGAAAATTAAATATGATATGCGAGATTTCAGGCTTAAGATCATGTTAGTTCAGAAACAATCACACAAATTTCATTTCCCACATGAAAATCCAAACATTCAATTAAAAAAGGGAAATCTATGTGGGTCCAAGCCGACACAGGTTAGGACTGGACCAATAAAAATTATAAACCAAATGATGTTAAAGGGAAATAAAATCAACTACTCATGCATAAAAATCAGTCCCTAATCCAAGGGATTCCCTAATTTCAATTCGAGGAATCCTAAGGTGATAAAAATGGACAAATCAATTAGGGATCATGTAATCTAGGGTTAGGATTCATGAAAAATGGCTATGAGAGGATAAAAGAGGATAAAAACCTGAACCAAAAGATAATCCTGCGCGTGGACAGCAACAATGGCCCAGACGGACGTGCGTGTGATCCCGGCCGCACGTTTGTGGGGGCCACTATTCAGAAAAAGGCCACCTTGGCCCTGGTCGGCCACGAATGGACTCCAAAACCCCCAAATCTCAGCTCGATCCGATGTACGGTTTGTGCGTGGTACTCCGCCGAAGTTTCAGCTCGCCTGCGGGCCGAAATTTGGAAACCTGCTGTAATGAAGAAATCTGATGTAACAAAAGGACAAATTCGAAGTACGGATGGTGGGGGAAGATGGAAAAAAAGATGATGGAAGATGGGGGTGAATTGAGATCGATGTGGCTTCGCACCACGGTAGCTAGCCCTTCGAAAAGGGAGGGCTTCGCACCCACTTTTAAATTCTTCCACAACTCACGAAGAGAGCAGAAAAATAAAGTAGGAATTTTTTATTAACTTCAATGAATCAAAAGAACTACAAGGGGTGCCTATTTATAAGGAAAATCTTATACCCCAAAACTCGCACCATGTGCGCAACCTATTAGTTGGCGATGAAGTAAACTAAAATAAAAACCAAACAGAGAAATCTAAAGCGTTCATAATGTTCTAAATAATAACAATAAGTAAAACCTAAAATATGAAATCAATCCGACGAGTAGGCCACGATCATGAATCCCATAATGGGCTTTTCTTGATTATCGGGCCCAATCTTTTGAACCAAACTTCGTCTTCTAGGTAGGAGGCCCTCCCTGGACGTCGTCATCGAGACAGATCGATGGTGGGGCCCTCCTACTCCGTGCGTACGTGCGTAGGTGAGGCGGCGTGCGTGCCCGTATGCGCGAAATGTCCCCATCAGAGAGCTGTTAGACTGTAATTGGTTAATAGTTTTAGGAGATCTTATTGGTGAGTTGATAGCTTATATATATATATATATATATATATATATATTTCATGACAATGCAGATGTCTTTTTTAGGAAGATTTTACTGGTCTGATTATAAAAGGAGTCCTTAAATGAGGTACACCCCAGTTGATTGAGTTAATGTAATTTTATATTTGCTCTTAGTGAAAGATAGAAAAGTGAAGGATTTATATCTTCTTTTTTTTTTTTTTAAATTAATTAATTAATTACTTTAAAATAAAGTTTTCAAGAGCACGTTGCTTATAGGATCCCAAATCTAAATCCAACCGTTGTCGACCGAATATGCAGAATTTGTCTATCAATTGACAATTTCTATTGTCAATATTCGCCATCATCGAAGATTCCCGCATATGTCGCATCGACAGTACAAATGGTCATCATAAAAAAACTAAGTGGCAGTGAGCCACAAGTTTAAAATACAAGTAAGCTAGGAAGTACAAAGTTCCATAACCCTGAATAGCTTCCTTTCCACATTGAGTAACAAAAAATCTAGGCGTGCTAGTTGCAGTGATTATAGGAGGAAGAAGAAAAGGTACTGAGTCAATCATCTTCTACGACCTTTAAGGTAAGAGAAATTTTTTCCTTTTTTCTTTTTTATTTAAGCTAAAATAATGCATACCTAGAAGTAGATCTCATTTGATTTCACCATGTTTAACCAATGATATATCAGTGTATTTTGGACGATACGGACCAATATGGCCCATTTATTGAAATGGAACAATTAACTCCTGTTTTGCATCAGTGTTGGATATGGACCCATGAGGCCCACTTATGGGCAACCACTAGTGGTTGGTTCCCGCATGATTTTTCCTTCGAAATTCCTCTTTCGATTTCCTATTAGATTTAAAAATTGAATTTTAAATTTAACGAGGAGAGAGAGAGAGAGAGAGAGAGAGAGAGAGGAAACATAATACCCTTTTGTCCACGAGGTCCATCTCTAGGTGATCTAAACAATTGATCGTAATTTGATGTCCATCTTAACTATAGAATCAGGTGAGTGATTACTTTCTCTATGCTCTTGTAGTGGTTTGGCGAATCATTAGCCATAAACTGTCCATCTTCAGTTTTGTGTGTAGTTCTCAAGATCATATAGATATCATTAGAGCCCACCCATCCAGGCCGCTTACCTACGACAAATCTCTAATTTTGTGTGGACAAAAATTGAGGTAAGTTCCCTCTTCCCATTTAATTCAAAAAATTTATCATTTAATGCCTTTTATTTAATATGTATATTGATCATGATTGTCATAAGAGATCTGGAGAATTAATTACCACGCCATCAAATAGATCTCGCTGAAAATCCTATAGTTACTTTTCAAGTCATGGCTAGGATCAACTCACAAATGGCTGATTAAGGCCCTCACTAAGATTCTCTCAATCTTTAATGGAGAAGGATAATTGGCATAACTTGGGTCCATTACATTTTTTACACAAATGTAGGGCCCACCTGCGCTATCTAGATGCTCGTGAATAGTGAACTATAGTTCTTACATTTTGGTATAAAAATGAAATTAGATGGTATCATCAAAACCATCAAAATGCCCGTTAAGCATTAAAGGGCTTGTGCTACTTGATTAAAAGAAACATGGAAAGTATTTAAACAAAAATTAATGTTATCCATGAGTTTTACTAAGTGGGGCCCACAATCTACTACAGTTTTAGGATGTTGAATGGGTTAAAAACCCACTCCAACAATCATAAAATCAAGTTAGGCCCACCAAGCCCAACACCCATGCCCATTCCCATTAGTTCTTATGTTGGAGTTAACTGGCCCTCATCTCACACCACTATAATGTAATTCCGAGCCACAACAAACTAGATCAACCGTTAAGCATTAAAGGGCTTGTGCTACTTGATTAAAAGAAACATGGAAAGTATTTAAACAAAAATTAATGCTATCCATGAGTTTTACTAAGTGGGGCCACAATCTACTACAGTTTTAGGCTGCTGAATGGGTTAAAAACCCACTCCAACAAGCCTAAAATCAAGTTAGGCCCACCAAGCCCAACACCCATGCCCATTCCCATTAGTTCTTATGTTGGAGTTAACTGGCCCTCATCTCACACCACTATAATGTAATTCTGAGCCACAACAAACCAGATCAACCATAGGTATTAAAAATTTGAAAATAATACCACCATTAATTCGTGCACTTTGTGGAAGCACGTTCAACAAAGATAGAATAATTAAAATAACCAGAATAACTAAACAAGTAATCAAAAAGACAAAACATAGATTTTATGTGGAAAATCCTAGCAGAAAAAAACCACAGCATAAAGTGGAGAAATCTCTACTATAATCAAAAGCCTTAGAGTTTACACTACTCATCTTCTCTGATTATAAAATTACCCGATCTCCCATTGCGATGCACGCCTAAGAAAATCCTAACCTCTTGGAAAAATCCCTACCTAAGCCCTTAGAAGTGTAGAGAACCCTTTCACCTCGTAAAACCCTTCCCCTTAGAGAGGAAATATTCGCCTGTACCAACCCCTAATCATATTAAACCTTAAATACTCCGACTTACGCAAAACTATGTAATTAAGTCCGTATCATTGGTCCCTATCAGTCGGATTGATGCCAGCTGTCGGTTGGACCGACAACATCTTGCTCTACTTCGGGTTGAGAAACTTTGCACTCTATTGGTTAAATTGACAGAGTCCTACTTTGCATCCCAAACTGTGCATAATCAAAGGCATCCTCACAACAATCTCTACCTTGACTTTTATTCTGCAAGTCACCCTGAAAATCTCCTGTGCTAGCCTCCACCTTGAGTGTAAACCACTCCCTACATCCTCTACCTGGAACATAACTCTATCCGCACCCCTGTGCCAAGGGTGCCTAATCTTATCAATGGCTAGTGAGATTGATCAAGCTCGAGCAGTGTTTGAACTTGTTTGTGGCCACCGGCTTTATCAAAATATCTGCGGCATTCTCATCTGTATGAATCTTTTGAAAATGAATCTCTCTTGAAGTAATGAGTTCCCGTATCGTGTGGAACCACATATCATTGTACTTGGTTCTCACATCATACACCTAATTTAACACTCGATGGATAGCACTCTGACTATTACAATGCAACCGAATCGCCTCCTGCTTCAACCTGAGTTCTCCAATCAGACAATTCAACCATAATGCAACATTTGATACCTCCATTTCAGCCATATATTCCATCTCGGTTGTAGGCAACACTATCGTATACTGTATTTTAGATCTCCAATATATCGGTTCGCTTAATAATTTCAAAATATATCCCGTAGTGACTTCCTGTTGTCCGGATTTCCTACATAATTCGAATCCACATAGCCTACAAATCCACCTGAAGTTCCATGTCCCCCGAATATGATCCCATTGTCGACTGTACCCTTGAGATACCTAAAATTCTACTTAACAACATTCTAATGCTCCTTTTTTGGATTTGCCATATATTTGTTGACCACACTAACTGCCAGTGAGATATCCAATCTTGTACAAACCATCGCACATATAAGACTCCCCAATGCACTCACGTACGACACCCGTGACATGTCTGAAATTTTCTCTTATGTGCTTGGACACGACTTGGTTGACAACTTAAAGTATCCTGCTAGAGGTGTGATAATTGGCTTAGCACTTTCCATGTGGAACACGTCTAGCACTTTTTGCATATATCTCTTCTGAGATAGCTACAACTTCCCAGACTCTGTCTCTATGAATATTAATGCCTAGGATCTTCTCCATAACACCTAGATCCTTTATATCAAACTCCTTGCTTAATAGAGACATAAGCAAGAGTATCTCTTTCTTTCTGAATCCACTTGCACTCTATAGCCCTATGACTTTTTGGAAGTTCTCAAGAGGTCGACCTTAGAATACTATATATATATATATATATAAAGGCCACATTATCCTTGGTTGAAGTTGCAACACATATTAGTTTCCTTTTAAAATCTTAACTTTATATCTTTCCCTTCCACCAATTGGATGGGTAAAAATGCCCAAAGTTACACGCAGTATATACAGCTGGGATGTAGTTGTCTACTTACCTTGACGGAAGGCCTCTGTACTAGGATATCCATAATACCCCATTCAGCTTCCTGAGCAGCAACCCTCTCCTTGTTAATCGAACCAATGCAAGGCTTGTGTATTCTGAATATTGGTGCGACTTTCCTGTAAGCCTTGCTTGGTATATGCCAAAATATTATCTCAGGAATCCTGAAACAAAGATAATAAAATAATTATAATAAACCCTTTATCTCTAGATTTCAGTTTAGGACAACATAACAACCATTTGATCTTTGGTTAGGCTCACCAACTAAGCAGGTACAACTAATGTGAAGCTAGGCCGTCACAGGATTACTTTGAAACATAGCTCAAAACTCGAAAACTCGACTTAACTCGAATCTAGACAGGTTGAGTGAACTCGAAAACTTTTATAAGTCTTTACTTGATTTGACTCGCTAAAACAATGAAGTTTAAAAGCATTAAGCTTGCATGGAAATTTTGATATATTAAAAAACAGTTGTAGTATACAAATTATTTACAATTAAAGATAAATATGACGTTGCCTTGAAAGAAGTTTCTTGATTGACTTTCACCTCCCTCCCTTTCTATTTTGAGACAAAGAACATTGATTGGATGAGTTACTTGATCAAGTCATGTCGAGTCACGTTTCGGTTATAGGGTTCAAGGGGACCTCTGACCTGACCCATTAAAGAATGGGGTCAGATTTTGAACCTAGACCTAACAGGTTATAATTTGGGTTGGGTCTAGGTCGGCTCCAATGCGAAAATAGCCTATACATTAATTTAATTGGTTGGGTCTAGGACCTAAACTTGACCTATTTATCACATGGGTCAGATTTGGGTTAGGACAGGGTCAAGTATAGAAATAATATTTGAGTTTTTATAAAAAATAATGCTCCAAACCATCTAATTAGTGGGGGCCACCTATTGTGTAAGAGAAAATGGCTAGTGGTCCAAATTCAATAAGGTAAAATCAATCGGTTATTGTAGTTCGATTAGTGTGATTTTTGGTATATTACCCACTGACGATTGGGCCTAGGATCTGGACAGTTCAAATTGTCATAAGTTGTGAATGGATAATCACATTTTAGAAAAATAAATAAATAAAAAGGTAGAGAATTATTGCTAGTCTAGCCCAAAAGATTTTTAAAAAATCACATAATTAACTACTTTTAAACTTAGATGTGCCCCAATCCATTCTTCAGATGTGCCTCAACAAGAAGAAGGAACAGACAAACAATGAGACTGTTCCAAAACTTGGATGGGTCACACTACATGAATATAATGGATTTAGGAATGATTTTAAAACTGTTCCTTGTAGTGTGGCCAACATGTGTGTTGGATGGGACTGATTTTTGGATCCTATGGCGAACATGAGGCATTGTAAAGGATGGATGGAATGGATGTCATGCACATGAAGAAACCTTATCGTGTGGAAACTATACAATGTGGACTCCATAGAGATTAGACACAAGTATCAATTGTACCTTGAATCTGGATTGATCTCCTGTGATTTGTTTTGAAACCATCTGACTTGAGCAGCAGAGATGACTTCTGGGTAGGACCCACCACCAGAATCTAGAAAATACAAAAGCGCCACTGCATGTTTGGAATCGTTGGAAGATGAGATTTGTAATACAAAGTTAGAAACACTGGGCCAAAGGTCCTTGGGCCCATTTCTTGAATGAGATAAGATGTTGTTTTCAATCTCTTTCTTCATAAGTTCGAGTCGGCTCGTCCCTTTGAAGCTGCACATTTCTTCATCTACCATTGTAATTACATGCATGGAAAAAGAAAACAAATGTCAAATTTCCTTTCCATGTTTCATTTAAGCTATTTCACATTAACCCAATCAAGCAAAAAGCATATGCACTGAAAATTGAGTGTATACAATGTATGGTGATGAGTATGGCCCACTGCCCATGTGGGGTTACAAATGCAAGATTGAGTGGATGGGGCTCATTTGACTCATGTGCAGGACTCATTGAGATAGTTGCAACAGAGAGATATCAAAGCTTTGGACTTTAAGGAGAGAGTTGGAGTTGAAATGGGGTGTATACTTCAGAAAATACAAGGTCTTGGTGTAGTTGTTTTCAAACTCTTGAAAAAACCTCCTTATTTTGCTTCACCTGCAACAGTTTAGTTCCACATGGGTCTGAAGATTGCCTTATAAAGCTTTCCACTTCCTATTGCTTTTGAAGTCAGCTTACACAAAGCTCTAGCCCATACATGTGCACAAGCCCTGCTTGAGCTGAGCCGACCAGAAAATCGGAGTATGGCTGTTGTGCAATATGGGAATATAGGAAGGGCTGTATGCACCCTTGAGGGTCCTCCTCTGCATGTGCGTGCATGCATGCATGCGTGTTTGTGTGTGTGTGTAGAGGAAACTGCTTCTAAATTTCATCAGACTCCATACAAGAGAGAGAGAGAGAGAGAGAGAGAGAGAGAGAGAGAGAGGGAAAAAAGTTATACTCCTTTTCCAATACATCTCATCAATGATCAAGTTTGACCATTCCCAGTGACTACATAACAGTTGGATCTAAGAGATGATGATCTTATTTCCATCCTGTTGCAGTTGGCTTGTCGATAAATGGATGCTCCACCATTTTGGATTGATTTAGCGGTCCATGTTGAATCATTGTGGTCATATGCATACTGTTATGCTTCCCTAGCATTTTAGTGCATGAACCTATTTATATATGGCACACACCAACATAGCAGTGTTGGATAACACACACAATTTTTTGTATAGCTATACACTAGGTAATTACCATGCAAGGATATTTTAGCCATTGCTTCTTTTAATTATCCACTTTTGCCTTTTTACCTGAAACTGATGATATTGGTGCTGGGCACTTGAGTTGAGGAATTCCAGTGGGGGAAAACCAATCAGATGGCCACTCAAATGGTGCATCATCATGGTTTCCAAAGATAGTAGCCCAGGGAATCTTTCTTCTTCTTGTGGGAGAAATGGCCTGATCCCAATAGAAGCTCGCATTTGGAATCGGAACATTGTTCGCTGTAACGACATCTCCCAAATAAATTACAAAATCTGCAACAAATTTTTCATTATTCTTTGTAAGAATTAATATAACTAAGAAGATAATAATGTACATTTCATTCACTCTACATACAATCTCAATTCTTTTCACAATTACACTCTTAAACCTGACTTAGTTGTCAGTGCGGAATCGAGTTGAGCAGATTTAAAGACCCAGTTCAAATGACTGAAAGACATTACTTAATATTAACATTCAAAGAGTTATTTCAAGGTAGAACAATCATTTCCTTGACTAAATAATAGGGAGAAAAAATAATAATAGTAAATACGAAGACAAAATATCATAACTTTCAAACATCAAAGCTCGCTAGTGCTAACATGTGACATACGATAGCCACCTGTAGTTTGTTGTGATATGTCGCTTGTGCATGTGATTGGCTTTGGATTAATGTTAGAGTTAGTTCCTCGATGGCTAGTTTTTCAAACGGAGGGCTTTTTTAGTTTGGTGTTTGTATAATCGTAGATAAGTGCTCGTTTGGATGCCTATAAATTTTGTAAGTGGTAAATGATTTGCAGCTAAAAGCTGTAAATGATTTACAAGCATTTTTCAGCATCCAATTACTGCCTCTAAATCATTTACCTGTATTTCGTTTACAGCTAGCTCAATTTATAACATCCAAACGACCCCTGAGTGATTATGGAAAGGGAAAGGATTTATTTTAGTACTCTGCTGAAATGTGATGGTTCATATGAATGCATTCAGTAGGCATTCATATGGCATGTATTTACAAAATTGTGAGAGTGTTGACTCACTTGGGATTATGGAATGAATAATTAATAAGAGTTAAAAAAAAAAAAAATCGCAGAAAAAATTCCTTTAGAGAATTCTATTACCATACTACAAGCCCTTAATTATATCTCTTGGAGAAAACCCTTGATTAGAAGGGAAAAAACAATAATATGCTCATGTATGATAATGTAGTGTGTGCATTGTATGGAGTGATCTAGCTGATTCTAGTCTGCTCGTTTTGTAGCTCAGCAAATCGAAGATATCTAATGATGATACTTAAAGATTAATCCCTTGCTATAGTTGGTTAATATCTGCTAAGTGTCTTGGTAGCTATTTGAGGATCAAGGAGACCTAATTAGCTACGTATCTTGCCAACTGTAACATTCACACCCTGGCAGGGTAACGAATGATCTTAGGATGCATCCTAGGTGAGAAGATAAGAGGCAAGTCCGGGAAAACTTGTGTATGCACTCCATTGGTGAAGCTTGTGATCTTACGGTTGCATAAGGTGAAGCCTCTGTTCAGGCACCGAACCTGTAGGGTGTGACAAGCGGGTAGAATGCCTGTGTGACTCATTCAAGAGCGCTACTGTAAGCACAGGCACGTCTTGTTTCGTAAATGGGATTCTTTACCCAGGCATTGTAGTTTTGCCTAACCCTTCATCCAGAAATGTTGGATGCTTATTATTTAGCCACTCGTTGTATTGGTTTGCCAGTGTGGTTAGAAACTGTTCGGTATTATGTCCTGGAAAGCCGAATCGCAATCAATTCATGTGTTGAACACATTGCTGACATTCACTATTTTAGAGGATATTTGATCGTCAAGCATTCATTTTCGGTTACGCTTAATTATATATTATGTTGTGGCTCATCCAAGGTTAAATTTCATCTTGGTTGGATGATTCTAGTCGTATGATCGAGGAAATGTAAAATGGATAATTAGGGAATAAGTATTTTTATCATTTGATAATATTATGTGGGTCTTTTCTTCATTTTGTAATATTATATGGGTATTTTCATCATTATTTAGCTGTTGTTAACAAATGAAAAACTAACACGATGTGATTATTTAAAATAACGGCGAATTAATAATATAGTTATTTACAAACTAACTTTTTACATGAAAATCTACAAAACACCCCATTTTTGTTGTGGGATTATGCAAAAGCCCTAGTTTTTCTAATACTATTATTCTCCTTCTCATCCTATTTTCTGCAATTCCCCTTCTTCGTTCCACCATTTTCCCTCCTCTGACATGAGCTCGTGATAGTTGAAGACCAGTTAGAAACTTGTATGGTAGTTTTTATTAGATTGTAAATCTATATAAATCTGTAATTAGATTCTTAGAACTTATAATTAGCAATTATATAGCTAGGAACTTGCCTGATATAGTTTGTAACTTTTCTATAAGAGGACTATTCCTCTTTTCAATGAAATCATCAAGTGAAATTTCTTCACTTTACATGCTCTTTTTCCATGGCTTGTAGGACGAAGTGCTCACACGCCAATGGTTACGACCATGCTTATGCCACATGATGCTTTGCCAACAAACATCTAAAATATTCTAGAATTATCATACATCACCATGACTTAAAGAGTCAAAATTCTAATCGTCTCTTCGAAAAAAAAAAAAAAAACATAAAAAAATAATAATTTGAAACTCAATGATTCTAAGTCAACTCGGCCACATTATAGGTCCACACAGCGAGTTCGTAATAACATCGGGCTAGTTTGCTTCTTATAAAGTTATCACACATCATCTCAATTTTCCTATGAAGTTTGAGGGTTGCACTTGTGCGTTGTTGTATTTGAAGTGTCTACATATGCTCCTCTCAAAATCTATCTGAGTTGCCTACACATGCCCCTTTCAAAATTTATCTCAAAATCAAAGAATATGCTCAACTAAAGTTTTAAAATAATACTAAGCATAATACTATCTTTGAAGAAAGGGTCTAGAGTACATGATGATCAGTCCACCATAGGAGGAGCGCATTGGTGGGATCTTATAACGGGCATCGAGAATTTTCGTAGGTTATTTTTCAAGTTTCAGAAGCATTGTTCTCTCTTATAGTACAATGTAACTAACATAAAGCATTAAAGAGGTCAAGCCATAATTCTAAAACTCACTGACTCAACTCGGTAAGATTTCGAGCCGAGTTGCTGGGAAACTTGGGTTTGGCTGTGACACGATCCACTTGAGATAAGTCGCTAAATCTAGAGTTGCTAGGAAACTCGGTCTTAATTGTAACTCAGTACTAACTCAGAAAGACTCATCGAGTTGACTTGAAGCGAGTCACATGGTTTGTTGTGATTATTAGGAAATCATAAAAGGGAAGGGATAACCAACATCTACCACAACTGGAGACGCACTTAACAAGCACACTACTCATATAATGTTCATTTGCCATCTAACCAGTCGATAAAGTTACACAGACCTGGATGAAAGAAAAAACACAAATAGCAGCTTGATACAAAAATTGTGTCACCCAAGAAATTTTCAGTAGGAGGAATTCAATCCTACTGTGTGGTCCACCTCAGATTTGTATCTCCATCATTTTTGGGACTATGGCCTAAAATGATCTACAAACACTGATGGATGGTGTGGATATAACCACTAACCTATTTTTGAAAATGACTAAAATATCTTTAAGAATAGGAGCCGATTAGGTGAGGAAGCTGGGGTAACAGTGGGTGAACCGTGACCGTGGGGCCCACCATCATGTCACGTGTGTATACCATCTGGCCCATGCAAAAGGTGGTCCCCACCATGAAAGTCAATGGTAACTAGAATTAGGCCGAACCACTCATTAGGTGGTTCACACCTTTACTTTGAGTCAGTGCCATTAGCCATCAATTGATTTCAACGGTCTAACCGGCCCGATGAGTGCACCAGCCTGCTCGTTGCAAGCGATGGTTACCATTCGGATGGCTCAGATTGACAAGTTGGTGAAAAGGACGGGCTTCGTGCTCACCACGTATGCCAGTGGATAAAACACATACATCAATCATCACAGTGGATAAAACACATACATCACGGTGTGGGCCCCATCGACTGTCCCACCACGGAGGTGGGTGGTGGCTTGACTCTGTGGGCCGAACATGATGTTTGTGTTTTATCAACCCGTCCATCCGTTTTGCCAGCTCATTTTTTGCCATGAACCTAAAATTGAAGTATACCAAAAGATCAAGTGGACCACACCATAGGAAATAGTGGGGATAATCCGTCCATTGCTGAAACCTTTTTAGGTCCGTTGAACAGACCTGGATGAAGTGAAGCAACAAAAAGTTATGTGGCCCCTAAGAATTTTTTAATGGTAGGCATTCAATCCCCACTGTTTCATGTGATGTGGTCCACTTGATCTTTAGATATACTTCAATTTTGTGCTCGGGCTCTACAATTGTTAGAAAAATTCAATACATAACGGAGGATAGAAGAAAACGATCAGATCTATCGGGATCAAGGCTCGACTTGAATAGTCGATTTCTCAAGACAGATTTGCTATCCTTTTTCTGAAAATTCCAGCAAGTGTAAACGAAGGAAATCTGTAAATTGTTTTTAGGATACAATGAACTCTCAATCCGTTTTTCAACACGAAAATTTGTACATTTAAGTGTTGAACAGATCTCTAGTTTTGACACTGATATGCCTTAAGACGTTCAGAAAATATTCAGCAAGAGATTAGATCGAGAGTAATTGCACAGAAGATGATATAATATCAAGGATTAAGAGTGTCTATACTTCTGGATTATAGTATCCAGGATTTATATCAACTGAAGGGTCATGGATTTCTTCCTGAAGTGGTGCTTAAGAGCCTCTTCAAGAAATCCATACCCATTCACAACAAATTATTGCCTTTCCATGAAAGGATATGACTCTATGTCATATGGCAGTTATTTCTGTACCCATTTAGACAGGAGCAGTTATTTCTGTACCCATTCAGACAGGAGCAGTTATTCCAACAGGAAAAACTGTATCCACATAAGCGACACATGTACAATCATGTCACAATTACTCTCAATTAGTAAAAAAAGGTAATAAAACATTAGGGTATCATGGCCCAAAAAATTGAACCGTGTGCCAAAAAGACTAAGGCTCTTAGCTCCTTGTGTGCTAAGTGCGCTTAAGCAGCCCTACAACCCTTGAGGAGATTTGAACCCTGGTTGCATAAGCAAAAAGCCTCTTCTCTTACTAACCGGCTATACACATTATTTATGAAAAGTTTAAATAATTAATATATTTATTTATTTTCTAAAAATAACTTTTATTTTTAAAATTTATTTTTTTTAAAAAACAAATCACAACGACAATGAGTTGGAAAAAATGGAGGTCGGTGGTGGCAGGATCACCACGTAATCCGCCTCCCTAAGTCAGTTGGATGTAGGCCACTAGTTTTCATTATTAAACAAAGGAGCCGATTAGGTGAGACCCGGATCCACCAAGGTGGGTGGATCCCTGACTGTGGGGCCCACAGTGATGTATTTGACTACATCCACGGCGTCCATATGTATTGAAAGCTCATTTTAGGGCATGATCCAAAATATGAAGCAGATCCAAATCCCAGATGGGCCATGCTACAGGAAACAGTAGTGATTGACCATTAAAAACATCTTGTGGACCACAAAAGCTTTGGATCAAGATGATTTTTTTATATTTTTTTTAACCTCTTTATCCTGGTGTCTTATAACTTATCAAGTGGTTGGATGGAAAATAAATATTCCGGTAGAATTCATGAAGTTTTTAATAGTGAGGATTCAGTCACTGATGTTTCCTATGGTGTGATCCACCCAAGACTTGATTGAGCTTCATTTTTGGGATCATGCCCTGAAATGATGAGCTGTCAAAATGGTTGGACGGTGTGGATTTAAGGCAAATACATCACTGTGAGCCCCACAGTCAGGGGTCCACCCAACTCGGTGGGTCTCCCCTAATCTGCTCCCATTAAGTACTCTTTGGGCCCACAGTGATTATGAATCCACGCCGTCCATCCGTTTTTCCAGGTCATTGTCGACCATGATCTCGAAATTGAAATCACTTTAGCCTTAGGAAGGTTTCAATGGTGTTGTGGTCTACTTGGGCTCACGGGTAAAAATGGACGGCGTGGATAAGACAAATAAATAACGGTGGGAGCACGCTGAGTTACATCGTACGCAATCCGAGTCCCTTAAATAAACAGAATCTTATAAGTGGATATAAAAGCCAGAAAAAACGGACATTCGAATATGCGTTTTGATATCCAATAAAAGTGGTCCTCATGTGAGAGAGTGAACACGCGTAAGAAATCCTACCGATCAGTACACGTGTAAAAGATCCAGGCCATTCATCATGTAGTATGCACTGTAAACATGCCATGTACCATAAATCAGAATGGCACAGTCATCAAGGCCATTCATTCATCATAATGGGCGAAACGTGAACATTCTCAATGCGTTAAAAAAAAAATAAAAATCAGAGTGGCACATAAATCTAGAGCCACACACGTACGTTGATTTTGGACCGATGAGACCTTTATCCAATCCATCCACTTATCTCCCAAAAGTCTGTATCATTTTGTTTTTTCGTCCATGGCTTTTTCAGTGCGTACCTTATTGGATGAACGGTCTGGCTCTCTGACACGTGTTCCAGACCTTCACAAAAGCCGCTGTTCATTGAATCAGGACCCTTAGATTTTTTGGTGGTGACATTACCTGGCGTTTCTGTGTCGAGTATGTTGGACATGACTGTATTGGAATTAACATCCTGTTGAGGACCCCAATCTGTCCACGCGTTCTCTCCGTAGTGTAGATCAGCGAACAATGCAATCTTGAATGGAGAATCGGAAGAGAATCGGAGGGATTCGTCCGAAGATGCCATGCGAAGAAAGATCTCGTGGCCATGGGAGATGAGGACGATGAGATGAAAGAGGAGAAGGAAGGATGCTAAAGACATTGAAAGATGAGAAGGAAACCTTCCGAATGGGTTCCAGACGTTACTATACATCGAAAGATTTCTAATGAAGCCTTGTAAGCAAGCCCGGTGGTTTGTACTTTGATTGTCACTATGAAATTACAAAAATACCCTCTGAAAGTGTATCATTCAAGCACGGGACTCGGATTCGATAGTCACACTACCAGTACCCACCTCGGTACTGGTCGGTGTTGGAAAACCTATGTGGGCCCACGATGATGTTTCTGTTGGATGCGGATTGACTGCTGTGCCTCACACCAGCTATATAGCTGCTGTAGGTACGTGTCGTGACAAGACGAGCACCGACGCTCCTCGAGCTCTTCGTAGGGCCGACCCAACGTAACGTTTACTTTCCATCCAATCGGTTCACTAGGTCACAAGGACCTAGAGGAAGACGGTAAAAAAATTTCTTATTGTTCCAAAACTTCTGTGAACTGCGAAAGGATTTCATTGGTAAAAGTTCAATTCCCACTTCTTTTTGCACTGTGGTCTAGTTGATCGTTAATCTTTCTTAGTTTTTCATCTCAAGACAGCTTGGATATAACATATACCTTGTTATGGGATCAGAAAACTTGCTGACGCCGATACACCAACTATATAGCAGGTGTGCGACCACAAAACTTGCTGACGTCGATATACCAGCAATATGGCGGGTGTGTAGTACACCAGCCAGATGCCGATTGCGAACTACCCCCGCCCGTCCCTAGCTCCGAACGGGCAGCTCTGTAGGCGGGCCCACCGTGATGTATCTGTACATCCAAACCTTCTATCCCTTTTCTCATATTATTTTAAGGCATCAAAACAAAAAATGAGCCAGATCCAATGATCAACTGTACCACACCAAATAATAAGCTTAGTTGTATTAAAATGCACAAAGCATTAAATGTCAATTGCATTAAAAACAAGAGTCATCTGTGGTGTGGTCCAATTGATCATTGGATCTACCTCATTTTTGTTTTAATGACTTAAAATAATATGAGAAAAGGGATAGAGGGTTTGGATGTATCGATACATCACGGTAGGCCTGCCTATAGAACTGCCCGTTCAAAGCTAGGGAGGGGCGGGGTAGTACGCAATCCGCGTCCCTAAAAGGTGGGTCATGGCAGATGCAGATTTCCTGCTAAAGCCTTTTGCGGAGAGTTCTTGTGCTGGGAACGTGGGTGGGGCCCATTGGAAGTTTGTGATAAATCCTCACTATTCATACGTTTTGTGAGATCATTTTAGGATATAAGACTAAAAATGAATTGTGTACAATTCTTAAGCGGGCCGAAAACGTAATGATTAAATGTCCAAAGTTGAAATATTCATGGAGCCACAAAAGTTTTGAATCATACTAATATTTACATTTTTAGTTCATTCCTAGTAAGAATGACGTTATTAACAGTATGGATGACATGTAAACATTATTGTTGAACTTAGGAAGTTTCAACAATAGAAATTTTCCTAACTACTTTTTCTTTTAATACAGCCCATTTGAATTTTTGATCCTATTCGATTTTGGTCTTATCTCCTAATATTAGCTCATAAGACGGATGGACGGAGTGGATTCCCAACAAACATCACAGCGGACCCCAACTAAGTTCACAATGCAGGAACTTCATGTGAAAGGCTTTTGCAGGAAATCTGCGTAGTCATTGGCAAGAAAATCAGGCTGATCCAGTAATGACATGGCCACACCATCAAATCAATGGACATCGAACTAGCTCTCCCATCCAACATAGGTGTGACCCACAGATAGTTGGATTCGTCTGAAATTAGAGACACACGATCTTCCACGATCCTCATACGGTCACACCTGAGGAGAGGGCCCGACCAGATGCTAGTGATATATATATACCCACGGAGAATTACTTTTTTGAAAGTAAAACCGATGATGTCCTAGAGGGATATATATGGCTTGTTCATGTAATCCATCCATTTTACGGGGTGATTTTAAGACATGAATCTAAAATTAAGATAGATCCAAAGCTCAAGTGGGCCACACTATCGTTAAAAACCTTTCATGACCACAATTTTCTACCGTGTGAGCTCCTTGAGCTTTGGGTGTGCCTCATTTTTTAGCTCATACCCTAAAATGTTAAGGTAAAACAGATAAACGGCGTGGATATGTCACATATTTTTTGATAGACTCCACATGTATATATCAATCTTTTTTGAACCAAATTTAAAATAATAATACCCTGAAATTCAAACGGGCCTAAATGACAATAACTAGTAATTTGCAATTATTTCCCAGTATTTACGGATGAATGAAAAATCAAACACCCTACATTTAACATGTGCAAATGACAAATGACTGGCAATATACACTAAAAATTTACCGTATACACACCCTCGACGGTGGGATGTGTGATGGAGATAATCCCTTTATGTGTGGACCATCAGTTGCCCACTCTCAGGCCATGATGGGAGTACAATCATGTAGATATATTCTCCAGTACTGTAAGAGCACTGTTTGTTATAGTGCTCCTAGTGGTACCAACCAGTTCACTTGGACATTCCAATCAATAGATCTAAACCATCCATCATGTCCAGTACACATTTTTATACGCTAGAATGCAAAAATCATAGTGATCGTATGATTTAATCCACCCTTGATTTGGCATTATTTTCTACGGCCATTCTTTTGCAAGACATGGATGGAATGGTTTCGCTTGCCTAAAATATGTAACTCTTTAGAATCATAAGCAATGCATGATGGCCTGGACCAAATTATTAATTGGAATTATTTTTGTGTAAACGATCTTGACCATCCATGTTAAAGAAAATTGATCAAATGGTTAATATTTGTGGGATCGGTATGATGTTTTCATGATAACCCATGTAATCTACGTTGGACCTAATGAACAGTCTAGATCAAACGGATCAGATTTTCAAAGTGTCCCAGTGTTACTAGGAAACTATAATAAATAGGTGAAAGGTTAATTTCGTAATTATAAAGAGATCTTCGGGCCCTCGATGCCTAGCCTGAGAATATTCTGCAGCATATCCTAGGCAACAGAACTCGTGTCTAGGGTGTCAATGGGCCCGGTCGGTCCTGCAAATCAGAATTTTGAGAATCGCCAGCCCGATGGCCCGACCCGAAACAGTTCAAATCCGGGCCGAGACGTACCTCAGCTCGGCCGATTGACAGCTCGTGTCCCGCAGGGAGCGGATTAGGTGCGGTCCTGGATCACCGAACACGGTGCATCCCTTACCGTGGGGCTCACCTTGGTGTATTTAATGTATATCCACGCCATCCATCCGTTTGGGCAGATCCTTTTATGTCACGATCCCAAAAATGAAGCAGATCCAAATCTTAGGTGGACCACACCACAGTAAACAGAGTTGATTGAACTTCCACCATTAAAAATTCATGTGGCCCACCTTAATGCCCACCATAATGCTTATTTGCCATCCAATTTTTTGATAAGGTCACACGGACATGGATGAAGGGAAAAAATAAATATCACAAGTTTTTAAAGATAAATCATCTTTGTTTCCATTGGTGTGGTTAGGGTTGAAAGTTGGGCGGGTTCAACCCGACCGATCCGTGACCGACCCGACATTGGGTTTGGCTCGGGCAGGATATATCGGTCCGATCTCAAGCTTGGGCTATACAAACACCAACCCGATAAAACTTGGGTTGGGCTCGGGTTGAGGTCTTGGGTTGCCCGACCCAACCCGACCCGACTCGACCCGACCCGAACCCAATCAATATATAAGTTATAAATTATAATTAAGTGTGGATCGTTTGTGTTGAAGGCACACTAGTGATGTCGGGTCTCATTTGTCCAAGTCATTTCCAAGGACTTAAGCTAACAAGATACGCCGGATTTGTCTCTCCCAAATAGATTGCGCGCTATGCTACATAACTTTTAAATGAGTAGTTGTCCTATATTTTAGCTTGTTTTTTAAAAGGAAAAAATAAAGTTCTTTATGATGAATAATCACATATATAATTAATAAAATCATAGTTACAAAAAATAAGTTCTATATTGAAATATAATAAACTAATGTAATAACGAAAATATTAGCACGTATACACCCGACCAACCCGATCAACCCGACCGAGCCCGCTTGGGTTGGGCTTGGGTTGAGAATTCCCAACCTGAGATTGGGTTGGGTTGGGTTAGGGTTGAGGTATAGGAACCTTGGGTTGGGTTAGGGTTGAGCACAAACCCGACCCAACCCGCCTGACTTTCAGCCCTAGGTGTGGTCCATCTGAGATTTGGATCTACTTCATTTTGGGGCTTGTACACTAATGGGTCGTTTGGACGCCCCTAAAGCCCTAAACGTGTAAATCAATTAGAGGTAATTTGATTACATGGGTTGTTTGGATGTATATATTTGCTAATAAAGCTTTTACAAGGTGTAAACATATTACGGATCAAATCTTTACCGCTAAAAAAGCATCGTATATGTTAGAACACAGTAGTTAATATATATTCATGATACATAGGATCCATCATAATGTGTACGGTACATTTAATCTATCTATCATTTACTTCCCTTGATACTCTCTTGTTGCCCTGAAAAAATATAGTGTCCATTTTCAAATGGACCACACAGGAATGATGGGATGTCCACCACTAAAACTCCTAGATTGCATTTGGGGCCCATTGTGATGGGCGGAAGACATCCAATTGTGAGCATGCTTTAATGCTCTCTTAGAGCCGTACAAAAATCAAGTCCTTATGTGATTTGCGCATTTTGGAAGGTTCACTGCATAGGCTTTATGGTATAACTACCTACACACAATCTGTCTACTGGTAAATAGATTATCACTTAAAAGCCAAACCAAATAGCATGTAAACCAATTACACCTTAAACTCTTTTAATGTGTAATGTGTTTACAAAAAAAAAAAAAATACATGTAGAAATCTGGTTCACCCGCACCGAGCTCCGAGCTTGGACTCCGACCTCTGGATACCTACACAAAGGAAGGATAAAGGAGACCTTGGCTAGAGCAGGGGACCCTCCCGATGCTAAAGTCAAGCTAGGAATCTGGGTCTAAGTGGTGTAGTAGGGTTTTGGGTGAGAGATTTTGCGTACATGTTTCCTTGTATTTGACAACTATTTATACCTTTCAACCGGGATAGACGTGTCCGCAATGCTCGGCGTGATCTTAACCACTAACCACGACTGACAAGTATGTAGACATTGGCAGTTATGCAGTTATCCTGTTGATCGTGTGATAATGGGACACCATATCAGTCGCTCCACTCTTCCGATTGAGTCCGAGATGATGAGGACATCGCACCTCGGAGTTGATATTAAGTTGAGCAAGACCTCATTAAGTCTCGTTTCTCAGACGTCTACCTCATGCCTCGAAGCTCGGAAGACACTCCAAACCTCACCCCTCAGAGGCATCTCTCATTCACACTACTCGAATGTCTCTCAATACTTCGCTACTCGGAGGACTCTTCAGATCTCGGAGCACTTCAGATTTTCCTATAACAGAAGCCCCCTTCTCTCCAAGTTCGAACATAGACTCGTAGAGTAAATATATGGGGAAAATCGTACACAACCCCTCGAGCTATGAACCGTTGGTTCATTTAATGTGTATGGCTGCAATTATGACTTTGTCGTCGGGGAGGCATATCGCCAAAGCTCTTCGTCTGTAGATCTGTACGGGGTGAACGCGTGGCGATGGTTACGATTTCAAATCGTCATATTGATTATGAGTCCTCCACGTGGACTTAGGAGGATAGAATGGCGTTGCTCCAGCTACCCAATGCTTGTAGCACATGGCTCGAAGGTGCTCGACTAATGATCCATGCCACATGTCTTGCAGGAACAACTCATGACTATTCGGCTGCGGACGTATCGATTTGCCATAAATGCGGAGGGTGTCTCCAAGCTATATAAGTCCTCGTACCCCTCTCCAGGGGAACTCTCCTTCCACATTTTCTCCTAAGGCATTTGCTGTAGAGGTTTGCCTGAGCAGGTGATTTCTGGCAAACTGGGAGGCGATTTCTGACATCCTAAGAGGCGATTTCCGACGTCCTGAGAGGTGATTCTCAGTGGACTGATCAGAGGATTTCTGGTGAGTCTTTCCTACTCTCGGCCTGCTCTTGATCTTCTCATCATTCCCAATTCTTCACAATGTCGAACAACTCGGAAGGAATCCGAGAAGGATATGCCTATGAGGATGAGTCCGGACAAGAGAGCTCGGACTCCAGGCGAGAGGCCTCCGAGGGCCCCTTAGAGGCGGTACCTCTCTATCCTCTGGTCATCAGAGGCAAAGGATTGCTGCGGCCAACAAATTTTACTTCTGCGGCTACAATGCTTGCATTGACAATGTCCAAGAACTATACCCGGACCTGAGTCTCGATGCACTTACAGCTGGAAATGCCGAGGAGAGGCCAGTCGAAGGGAATTCCGAGGTTCCTCCTCCCGCTCCTAAGCCTCTCGACCCTAACCCTCCTGCCAAGTAGCTCTTAATCTTCTTCTTCTTCTTCTTCTTCCTTTAAAAAAAAAACTTTATTTATAGTTGATTTCACTAGATACTTTTGGTCGATGACTTCTGGATGATGATTTTTGGATGATTAATCCTTGGTTGATGACATGCTCTTTTATATGTTAATGGTCGAATGATGATGATTATTGATATATCGAATGCTTTGCCGAGTGGCGAGCTGACCTCCTCTATAGGAGTTTGCTCGCCGAAGGACTTTGCCTCTGCACGTGAGAAGCGGTCCTTCGTAGTATGCTTGGGAGATGAGTCGGCCATCCAATCAGACGACCGACCTTCCCATGGGACCTTTTCCCTTATGGGGGTCCCTGTAGATTATGTAGAGTTGGACAACTATTTGTAAAAACACTTTTATTACAATAGTAGACTTTCAACGACATGCCGACCTATACATTGCCCCCTTTAGGGGTAGTAGATTTTCAGATGCTCGACATTCCACGGATGCGGTAGAGGGCGTCCTTCCAGAGTCTCGAGTTGATAAGAACCGGGCTTCGCTGAGTTGACAACTCGGTAGGGACCTCCCCAATTGGGCCCTAAGGATCCTACCCTAGGCTCTGACGTGTTTTGGAACACACGACGTAAGACGAGATCTCCTGGTCAGAAACGTCTTGCCTTAGTCCTGGAGTTGTAGAAACGGGCAACTCGTTGATGTCGAGCTACGATCCGTAGTCTAGCGACCTCTCTCAGTTCTTCAACTAGGTCGAGGCTCGTTGTCATTTGATCCGTATTCTGTCCCTCGTGACATGATTGCACTCGGGCAGTAGGAAGCCCTATCTCGACTGGGATGATTGCCTCTGCTCCGTATGAGAGAGAGAGAGAGAGAATGGTGTCTCCCCTACAGCAGTCCGAGCTGTCATTCTGTATGCCCATAACACGAACGGTAGCTCGTCGGCCCATGCGTCCTTTGCCTTTTCCAATTTAGTCTTGAGATGACCCTTTGTTATTTTGTTCACCGCCTCTACTTGTCCATTCGACTGAGCATGTCATGGTGACGAGTAGGCGTTTCTGATGTCGAGCCCTTGACACATGCCCCCGAACCTGTCATTATCAAACTGTTTTCCGTTGTCCAAGACAATGGTATGCGGAATACCAAATAGGCAGACGATGTTCTTCTAAAAGAAGTCTGTCACCTTTTGCTTGGTGATCTTGGCCACGAGCTCGGCTTCTGCCCACTTTGTAAAATAATCCACTGCCATGATTGCATATTTTGTCTGACCCTTGCCCCGTGGTAGAGGGCCAATGATGTCACTGGGCGAATGGCCAGGGCCCACTCATAGGGGTCAATTCTTTTGCTGGCTGCCTAGGGATGACTGCGAACCTTTGACATCTATTGCACCTCCGAGTGAAGTCTCTGGAGTCGGCTTGGATAGTCAGCCAAAAGTATCCTTGATGGATGATTTTCTAAGCTAGGATTTGGCTCTCAGTGATTTCGCATATACCTTCGTGGATATCTCTGATCATATACTCGGCTTCATTTGATCGAAGACACCTCAGATATGGCTGAGAAAACCCCTTCTTATATAAAGTATCTCCAATGATAGTGTACTGAGCTGATCTAACTCTTAAATGTCGAGCCTCCACCCTATCCTCAGGGATCTTTCTGTCTCTAAGAAACTCAACTATTGGATCCATCCAACTCAGAATCATCTGTACGGGTTGGATGACCTCGTGTCCATCGATACTCGGTTTATCCAGGAATTTCACTAGGACAAACCTCTCCCTTCTGTTGTCGAGGCAAGCTTTGCAAGTGCATTGGCCTAAGAGTTCTCTGCCCTCGAAATTTGGCTGATGTTGCACTCCTGGAACTTTCCCATCAACCTTCGAGCTTCATTCAGGTAAGCTATCATCGTAGTTTCCTTTACCTCGTATTCTGAAGATATATGATTCACGACGAGCTGCGAGTCACATTTAACATTCAAAACTCAGGCTCCCAGGGTAGTTACTAATCTAGTCCAGTTAACAAGGCTTCGTACTCAGCTTCATTGTTAGAGGCTCAGAATCTGAGTTGTATGGCATATTAGACTATCGCCACGTCTGGTGCAATCAAAATAATCCCGGCTCCTCGATCACTTTGAATTCGCTGAATCGTCCACGAACAACACCCATCTGTCTTTAACCTCAGCCTCCTTCATACACTGGGGAATAGGAGCCATGATGGAATTTTCTGTTGATCTTACGAGCGTACCTGAGCTTGGCAGAACTGTTTCACTATTATGGGCGGTGAACTCCACTATGAAGTTGGCCACGACTTGACCCTTGATAGATGTTCTCGGCCAATATTCGATGTCGAACTCACCGAGCTCAACTGACCATTTGATCAACCATCCCGACACGTCCGGTTTTTGCAATACTTGCTGGAGAGGTTGGTCTGTGAGGATAGTTATGGAGTGAGCTTGGAAGTATGGCCGCAATCGTCGGGTTGAGACTATCAGAGCTAGGGTGAGCTTTTCCATGTCTGGATACCTTGTTTCAATCGAAATCAGCGCCTTGCTGACATAATACACTGAATACTGCTTTCCTTTAGACTCTCTGATGAGCGCCGAGCTAATAGTCGAGGAAGACACGCCTAAGTAGAGGAACAGTCATTCTCCTTTCTTTGGTTTGGACAGCAGTGAGGGCGATCCCAGATACTGCTTCAGTTGCTGGAAAGCTCGTTTGCACTCTGAAGTCCATTCTGCCTTCTTACTACCCTTCAACTGCTGAAAGAAGGGGAGGTCCATGGCTTGGGAGATGAAGCGATTGAGCATGGCCACTCTTCCTGAGAGACACTATATCTCCTTCAGGTTCTAAGGTGAGCTCATGTCCAGGAGAGCCCTTATCTTCTCTGGGTTAGCTTCGATTCCCCTCTGACTAACCTAGAAACTGAGGAACTTACCCGAACCCACACCGAACGCGTACTTGGTCGGGTTCAGCCTCATCTTATACTTTCGGATGATAGAAAAGGCCTCAGCCAAGTTTGAGGTGTGGTCGGCTGACTTGACACTCTTCACCAACATGTCATCAACGTAGACCTCCATGGTCTTACCAATCTGCAGAGCGAACATTTTGTTAACTAGTCGCTGGTAGGTTGCCCCTGCATTCTTCAATCCGAACAGCATCACCCAGTAATAGTAGAGCCCTTTGTCGGTGATGAACGTCATTTTCTACTTGTCCGAGGGGTGCATTGCAATCTGATTATAACTAAAGTATGTATCCATGAATGTTAGACGCTCGTGCCTAGTTGTACTGTCAACCAATTGGTTAATCCTCGGGAGGGGGAAACTATCCTTGGGACAAGCCTTGTTGAGGTCAGAGTAATCTACACAAACTCGCCACTTCCGGTTGACTTTTTTGATGAGCACAACGTTAGCGATCCAGTCGGGGTAGTTGACTTCTTCTATGAAACCAACATTAAGGAGCTTAGTAACCTCCTCGACAATCGTTGCATATCTCTTTGGCTCGAAAGGTCTTCTCTTTTGCTTAACTGGCTTGTACTCTGGATCCACGTTTAATCTGTGGGCCATAACTTCGGGGTTGATGCCCGGCATGTCCTGATGGGACCATGTGAAGACATCCCTATGTTGTCGCAGAAAGCTCATCATCTGATCTCGCTGCTCGGAATTCAACGACGATCTAAGCTGAACCGTCTTGGTCAGATCGGTGTCATCGAGCGGGAGAGTTAAGAGGTCCTCCATTGGAGAAATTTTTATTGAGGTGTCTTCCCTGTGGTCGAGCGTACCTATGGTTACAAGATCCTCACAGAGGGATTCTCGATTGAAACATCATCCGTGGATTTGAGCGTGCTAATGTGAGGGCTTGCTTCACCGAGCTCTTCCTAACTGTTGTCGAATAACATCTCTGAGCTTCTCGTTGATCACTTCTAACATAACCCACCCCTCCGATCGTAGGGAATTTCATCATGAGGTGGTATGTGGAGACTACCGCCCTCATGGCATTGAGAGATGGTCGGCCGATGATGATGTTATGGGTGGATGGCACGTTCACCACCAAGCAGTCCACTAACAGGGTGACTTGATTTTGTCCCTATCCCGCTATGATTGGGAGGGAAATTGCACCTTCCGAGATTGCCCAATCTCCTACGAAGCCATGCAACGGGGTCTTTGTAGGTCAGAGATGTGATTTGTCAATCCCCATTTTATTGAAGCCCTTAGAGTATAGTACGTCGGCCGAACTCTCTGTGTCTATCAAGATGCGATATACCTTATGATTGACTATCGTCATCGAGACTACCAGAGCATCGTCGTGGGGATGCTGAATCCTGCGGGTGTCATCCTCAGTGAACGTAAGGCTGCATGGATTTACTCGGAGTTCCTTTCTCGGCCTGTTGGCCAAGTGAATATAATGTTTAGGGTCGGTGCTCCGAGAATGAGCTTTACGAGCTTGGTTCAAGTCACTGCCCCAGGACAGTCCGCCGTAGATTGTTTGGATCTCCGTGCCTTCGTCTGCGGCTCAGCTTGGTGGGTCGTCCTTCCGAGGTTGCTTTTCTTCTTTTACATAATGACACAAATGGCCCTTGTGGATAAGAGTCTCAATCTCTTCCTTTAGGTCAACACAGTCACTGGTATTATGTCTGTGGTCGCGATGAAAGCGATAATACTTGCGCTTGTCTCCCTGACCTGTATCTGTCTTCATGCATCTTTGCCAGTTCAACAAGTTTCTGTCTCGGATCTCCAACAAAATTTGTTTTAGAGATGTGTTGAGAGGGGTATAAGAGCTGAATCGGCTCTCGGGCTTTCTACTCGGCCTCCGATCATGGGACGAATCCTCATCCGCTCTCTTCTTACTCATATCGGGCTATGGTGGAGCATCCTTACGTTTCTTATCCTTGGAAGAAGGTTCCGAGCTTTAAGCATTCTTCTACGAGCTAAAGAATTCCTCGGCATCTGTATACTTCTGAGCTCGCCTTGTGAGTTCGCTCAGGGTAGTTGGGGGATTCTTCCTTATCAAGAAAAGGAACTTCCCATCTTTGAGCCTGCCGATCATTGCTGCTAGTGCCATTTTGTCGGAATAATCGTCCATTGGCCACGCTTCCTCGTTGAATCGAGAGATGTAATCTTTCAACGACTCTCTGCTTCTTTATTTGAGGGTAAGCAGATGAGTTGATGACTTTCGACTCCTCTTCCCGACGATGAACTGCGTCAGGAAGGCCCTGCTGAGTTCGTCAAATGTACTAATCGTCCTCGACTTGAGTTGTCAGTACCAGTTCCTCACAGCTCCTATGAGGGTAATGGAGAAAGCCCTTCATATCATTGCTTCTTATGCCGACTGAATTTGCATCCAAGAATGATACGACTCTATGTGTTCTGTCGGATCTCTGGACCCTGAGTACTGGATGATGGGGGCATCCTGAACCTCGGAGGCATTGTTTCCTCCATAATTGCGTTAATAAACGAAGGCTCGGTCTCCTCCATCATCGCTTCTACTGCAGTTGGAGCTTGCATCTGCTGTATATTCCTGATCTGATCTCGAAGCTCCTCAAGCAGAGTCTCCCACGGGTCCCTGTTCTCTGTAACCGCCTCTCGAGGAGTATTGACCTCGGGTTTCCTCCCCCTTCTTCGCCTTTCTAATTCATGGCAGAGGTCTATCGGGGTTAGAGCCAAGGTCTCAGATATGTTTGTCAGGACTCGGGCCGCTACATCTCATGCATGAGTTGGGGCTCAGGTTGATGTGCTCCGAGATGGTCCTGCTTGTGACCCTACGAGGATGGGTCGATTTGCAAGGACTGGAGCAACCTCTTCTCGATCGGGAAGTGGATGGTGACTTGTGGCCTACTGTCGCTTTAGTTGATTGATCTCTTCGACCAATGTTTGCACCTAATTCTGCAACGCTCGATACTTGCCACCTTGGCTTCGAGTTCGTTGAGATGGCCTTATTGGGGCCGACTCAGCATTGAGCACCGAAGATGAGTGTCATTGTCCAGCGGGTTCGGGATCCGTTGACTACACCTCAAGTGCCTTCCTTTTTCCCTAAGCCATTTATGGTGGAGTTACAAAAGACTTTTTGTCCAGAATTTCCACAGACGGCATCAAAATGTTGATGCAAAAATCTGGTTCACCCGCACCGAGCTCCGAGCTCAGACTCCGACCTCTGGACTCCTGCACAAAGGAAGGACAAAAGAGACCCTGGCTAGAGCAGGGGATCCTCCGATGCCAAAGTCAGGCTAGGAATCTGGGTCTAAGTGGTGTAGTAGGGTTTTGGGTGAGAGATTTTGCATACCTGTTTCCTTGCATTTGACAACTATTTATACCTTTCAACTGGGATAAACGTGTTCGCAATACTCGGCGCAATCCTAGCTACTAACCACGACTGATGAATACATAGATATTGGCGGTTATGCAGTTACCCCATTGATCGTGTGATAATGGGACACCGTATCAGTTGCTCCACTCTTCCGATTGAGTGCGAGACGATGAGGACATCGCACCTTGGAGTTAATGTTAAGCTAAGCAAGACCTCATTAAGTCTCGTTTCTCAGACGTCTACCTCATGTCTTGAAGCTCGAAAGACACTCCAAACCTCACCCCTCACAGGCATCTCTTGATCACACTACTCGAATGTCTCTCAATACTTCGCTACTCGGAGGACTCTTCAGATCTCAGAGTACTTCAGATTTTCCCATAACAGTCTTTTTTATATTTTTTTTCTCATTTTATTTTTCTTTCTAATTGTATTTTCGTTTTAGTCTCCTAATTAATTAGAGATTTGATTAGAGGATTTATTAATAACCCCTCTCCTATATACTCATTAATATCTTAATACAAACATATACAAGAAAAGAGGAGATAAAGTAATCTTCCCAAAATTCATTTTTTCATAATATAGTAGTAGACTCTATGACCCAACCCAACTCATTTAGCCATGAGGCGAGTCTCAGCTCATGCAATTGGGCTCTTCCGAGTTTGAAAATCATGATCCCTAAGCATCCGCCTTACAATATCTTGGTCAATCTAAAAGCAAGTTATCACACGGATTCTAACCATTCAAATTATGGGTTCCATTCTGGATGAAAAATATTTCTAAAATCAAATTGATCAACCAATCTTAACCATTCAAATAATAGATCTCAAATAAATGTTTGAAAGAAAAATATTGAGTGGGAAAATTCCAAGGAGAAATAAGATCTAGATAAGCCTCAAACAACAACAAGTAGCCTTATTCTTGCCATGCCCAAATAGGTTTTAACAAACAATAGACAAGACTAACTAGAAGAATATCAGCCTTAGCCAAACATGACCAAGACAGGTCCGACTTCATCTAATACATGGGTAAAAGAGCTAGTGACTCGGCACAACTTGTTTAATATCGAGTCGAGTTGGGACTTACTTGAGTCGGGGCTGAATTAGCCTGACTAACTCGAGTTAGGTGTGTAATATCAACCCAGATAGGTCTTCAAACCATGGTTGAATCATTTCTCTATCAATCGATGATACATAAATGATGCAAGACAATTAACCACTTGCTCTAAAAGCTCAAACTGTTAGAGTATGGTGAATTAATCCATTTATCTCATAGCCCAGGCCCCACATCGCATGGGTTAGGACCTCGACCGAACCCCCTTCATGGGCCCCAACTCACATGGGCTGCCCACCCCAAGTGTGTCCCCGCATCCCACGGGCTACCCCACTCGAGTCTGGTGTAAAATGCGCATTAATCACCCCTGGCGAGGAGTCTCGAACACGAGACCTCCTCCGTGGGCCGCACCCACTTCGAGTGTGCCCCTTCATCCCACAAGCGACCCCACTCGAGCCCGGTGTGAAAATGCCCCTGCATTAAGAAAGGTGGAGCATGAAGGACCTCATAGGGTAGAGCAATCTCTCTATGGTACGCATTGTAGGGTGAAATGCAAATAAGACACTCTCATACGTAGGGCCCAAGCATGGGTGGTTTACGTCTCTCTCTCTCTCTATATATATATGTATGTGTGTGTGTGTGTGTGTGGGGGGAGAGGCATCTTCCCATGAGGTCGAGCTGTGTGGGCCCCATCGTGATGCGTGTACAAAATCTACCCCATCAGTCAGATGCACCATTCCATGGTGGACCTTGGCCTCGAGATTAAAAATCAAGTCAACCCATGACTTTTGTGGGCCACACCACATGTAAAAGTTGAGAGGGGTTACCCTCCCATTAAAACATTCATAATCATTTGTTGGGCCCACCGAGATGTGGTTCACAAATTCAGCCCATCCATTATGTGTGTCCCACTTGGATGAGGGGTCAGGCCAATTTTTAAATGCATCCAAATTTCAGGTGGGACCCACCAAGTGCTTTTATATGTTTTAGGCATGTCTTCACATAATTTTAGATGGTATATATGGCCCACTTGAGTTCTGTATTCGACTGATGTTTGGGATATCCCATAATTTAAAGGGGACCCATCAAATGCATGGTGTTGATGTTCGACATACATCATGGTGAGGCCCACACAACCTGACCTCACGGGAAGTTCCCATGAGCTTGAGTGCATAGAACCTTTTCACACACACACACACACACACACACACACACACACACACACACACACACATATATATATATGAAACACTCAGCTACGCACCATTGCGCACATCATTACGTGTGAACCTTGCTATTCACCGTCGGATAAGACAGACGGTCTGGATGAAGGCGCTCTTATGCGTGAGCTTGAAAGAGCGAGTTTCTTTCTCTGGTATGCCTCTTCACCATATTCTCTAACTTTCCAAAGGATGCAGCCATTGCCCTTCACATGAAATTCTTCCGCTGAGATGCTAGGTGGGTCCTACCAAGATGTTAATGATAAATCCACGCCGTCCATACATTTTTAAAAATAATATTATGGTATGAACCCAAAACTGAGGTAGATTAAAATCTCAAGTGGGCCACACAGTGTTGATTGAATTCTCACCATTACAAAATTCCTAAGGCTACCAAAATTTTGGATCAAGTTGATATTTGTTTTTACATCATCTAGGTTTGTATGACCTAATTTACAGGTCGAATGTCAAATAAATATCACGGTGGGCACTAAAAAATATTTACTGGTGAGAATCATTATCATCGCTACTTCCTGTGGTGTGGTTCACTTCAGATTTGGATTTGCCTCAGTTTTGGGATAATGCCCTAAAATGATAAGGAAAAACGGTTGGACGGGGTAGATTTCTCAAAAACATCATGGTGGGCCCGACCTAAGTTTCCAGGGCTCGAAAGGCTTTCGTAGGAAATCCGCGTTTGAAAAAACCGCATTGCGTATTTTATGCGAAAGCCTTTCACATGAAGTTCCTGCGCTGGAAACCTAAGTGGGACCCACCATTATGTTTTTGAGAAATCCAATCCGTCTATCCGTTTTATGAGATCATTTTAGGACATGCATACAAAAATGAGCTGAATCCAATACTTAAGTGAACCGAAAATGTGAAGATTGAACTTGCACAGTTGAAATATTTGTAGCTCACAGAAGTTTTAAATCAGGATAATATTTATGTTCTCAGCTAATTCTAGTAGGAATAACATTATCAATGGTATTAATGGCATGTAAACATCATTGTCGACCTAAGACGGTTTCAACGGTAGGAATTTCCCTACCCCTTTTCCTTCAATTCGGCTCAATTGAGTACTGTATCCCACTCACTTTTGGTCTCAAGTCCTAAAATGAACTCAAAAAATAGATGAACGGGATAGATTTCTCACAAACGTCATGCTAGGCTCCACCTAGATTTCCAGCGAACTTAGCAAATTGCATGTGTCATTAGGGGACGCAGATTGGATACTGACAGAGGTTGAGTATCCATACTCGCTACTGAAGTGACGTCACCAAGTTATGTGGGCCCCACCATGATGTATGTGTTGTATCCCCACTACCCATACATTTGGAGAGATCATTTTAGGATATGGTCTAAAGAATGAGGTAGATCCAAGGCTGGGGTGGACCCACCATAGAAAATAGTGGTGAGAGTGACGCCCACCATTGAAACCTTCAAAAGGTTCACCATGATTTTTATTTGAGATCCAATTTATTCACGTGTTAATGTAGACATGAAAGAAGGGAAAACACAAATATTAGCTTAATCGAAAACTTTTGTGGCCCTTAGAACTTTTTAATGGTGGGCATCACTCTCCCCACTATTTTATGTGGTGGGGTCCTCTAGATCTTTGGATCTCACTCATTCTTTGGATCATGCCCTAATATGATCTTTCCAAATGGATGGGCGGTGTAGATACAAAACATACATTAGGGTGTGGTCCACAGAACTTGGTGATGTCACTTCATTATAGGGAGTCTGCTTACTCAACCCATCGGTAGCTAATCCGCGCTCGTCATTAGGGAGGTGAGGGATGCATATTGAGTCCTACCTCCACCTGTCTCTGGGAACAGGTAGGAGCTTTGAGTGGCCACCATGGTGTTTTCTATGGCCTTATCCACACCGTCCATCCATTTTTTCATCATTTTAAGCTATTAGCCCAAAAATGTGGCAGATCCAAGACAGATGTGGGCTACATAGTGGGGATTAAACCCTTACCGTTAAATAATTCATGGGGGCCAAAGAAGTTTTGGATGGAGCTGATATTTGTGTTTTCTCTTCATCCAGATCTATCTAAATTTATGAATAGGTTGGATGGAAAATATAAATCACAGTGGGTCTTAGAAAATTTTCAACGGTGAGAATTATTATCACCACTACTTCCTATGGTGTGGTCCACTTGAGCCTTGTATCTGTCTAAATTTTGGTTCTATGCTATAAAATGATGCTGAAAATGAATGAACGGTGTGGATAAAACCTATACTTCACGGTGGCCACTCAAAGCTCCTGCCCACCGTGATAATAATTTGGTAGCCCCATGAAGATTTTAATGGTGAGAGTTTAATCAACACTGTGTGGCCCACTTAAGATTTTGATCTACCTCAGTTTTGGGTTCATATCATAAAATTATTTTTAAAAATGTAGGGACGTCGTGGATTTATCACTAACATCTTAGTGAGACCCACCTAGCATCCCAACGGGATAATTTCATGTGAAAAAGCTTCCGCCGCTTCTTTCGGAGAGTTAGAGAATAGAGTGAAGAGACATGCGAGAGAAGGAAACTCGCTCTTTCAAGCTCGCGCTAAGAGCGCCTTCATTCAGACTGTCTTTCTTATCCAATGGTTGATAGGAAGGTTCGCACATTATGACGTACGAACCAGTGCGTAGCTGAACGTTCCTATATATATATATATATATATATATATATAGCTCACTAGTGCACGTTCTTACGTGAGCACCCATGTGCAGATTTGCACACGTATTATGGACACAAAATCTGAACAGTCCACGTGATGCGTCACCACTTGAAACCCTGTTGGCATAAATTTTAGCCCGATACAAAACTCTAGTGGGCTGTAGCAAAAAGAAATGCAAATCAACGGAGGAAACTGTTTCCTTTTTCCATAGCCCACCAGAGTTTTGTATCAGGATGAAAGTTGGATTCGCAAGGTTCCAAGGAGTGCCGCATCACATGGACCGTTCAGATTTTGCGTTCATGACATCGTGTGCTCACTTAAGAAGGTGCGTAGGTTAGCATTCCTCTCTGTATAATATATTATATTTTGTTTTAAAATAGTATTAAAATTTGAATTTTTAAATTTTCGGTGATTTCCCTCAATTTTTGAAAAGTTATGGCATTTTTGAGTTATGGGTTTTGTCTCACATCGGATTTGACAAAGTAAACTATCTTGTATATAAGATAGTCTTTTTGCTGCCTAGGGCTGAGCCCCTTTCAGGGGGCATGTGAATTTGGTCCTGGGGGGGGGGGGGGATGCCAATAACTCTAATCTATGCCATTGACAACACGCGCGCGCGCGCCGAGCCGAGTCCGAGTCCGAGTCCGAATCCGTGTCCGTGTCCGTGTCCGTGTGCATGTATGCATGCGCGTGCATGACGCGACGGGATGGGACGGGCTGGGCGTGGGCGCGGGTGCGGGTGCGGTGTGAGTGTACTTGCGTGGGTGTATGTATGGGTACTCGCAGGACTGTATCTGCGAGAGTGTATTCGCACTTGCACTTTTTCATTTTAAACCAGAGAGATGCATCCCTTCCGGTTGGTCGCCCCTGTTGGGTTTAAACCCAATGGACCTAACCTTTTCTAAAGGGTGCTTATGCACCACTTCGGAGTCTATATAAAGATTACCGATTCTAGTTTCTAAAATACGAAAAATTCTTCTCTTAAAAAATGCTTTCTGATATTCGGTTTTAAGCATTTTTCTACTGAGTTCATCGCTGAGTCAACTCAGCACTTTCGGATTAAGCTGCAAGTGGTTCGAGCTCGTGTACAGTGAGTGCATCGCTGGGACCGGGTCATAGTCGTTGTATCTTGGAGGTCGATTGCTCTAGAAATCTGTTGCACTTGGGACGCTGTCTAAGGGGAGCAAATTCGATTTCAAGCCGAGTGACTCAGTCACGCCTCGACTCAATTCAATAAGTTCTTTTTTCTCAAAATTTTATTTTCCTTTTTTGGTTCTCGATTTTAATAGTCTATTTAATTCAACCAAATATTCCAACATAATATTTATTAAACAATCCTATCCATCTGATCAGTGGCCTAAGATAACAGTGTGGTGGTTTGCGAGTTCGTAGCTTTGCTTTCATTTCCCAGCAAGGCGAGTTTCCCTGTGACTCGGCTCAAAATCCCATCTAGTTGAGTTGACTCAGCCGAGTTGGAAGTTTTAGTCACCGAGTACTGTGAAGAGGTTGCTATATGATATTACGGTTTTTCCCGCTCTACCGTACCGAATGTTTTTCGAGGGATCACTGGCTTTATGACTGTTATAACGGTCTTGACTGGCCATTATCAGAACCGTTAATGGCCTTGGAGTTACGCACCTGGGTTTTCTTTCTCAAGCAAGGTGGTCATGGTCCTGGTGGAGTTGATGTCTTGTTGGGGACCCCAGTCTGTGGAAGTAGCTTCTCCATAGTGCAAGTCTGCAAACAAAGCAATCCTGAACGTTGAATCTGACGAGAATTTGATGGGATTTTCTTGGGTGTCATGGCCGTTGGATTGGATGGCCAAGATGATGGAAAGGAAGGAGAATAGAAGGGCAATAATACAACGGTTTGGAGAATATGCAAATGGCAATTTCATGGTTTTTGTTGATGAGATCTTTGCTTAGATTGATGAGCCATTGGAATTATATAGAAGAAATATGGTCCTCGACCAGAGGATATACGCAGTGTACAAGGATTTCGGTTTTTATAAGAGGGCCCCACAAAGAAATTATTCATAGGACAATCCTAACCGTTCAATCGGTGGCAAATAATAGTTGGTTACCAGGATCACCAGTAACAGTCAACTTTTGACTGAAAATCAGTGGATGATTAACGGTTATGATATGGCCGTATCAAAGGGATTACCTGGGCATCGTCCATTCACCTCAAGGCCAAATGGTCTAAGACCAACGAAACGTAGGGACGCAACTGTGCGAAGGCGTGTCTTCTCAGTCGCGACTGAGGCTCAAGCATCAATCGCTCATTACTGGCCGTGGGAATAGAAAAGTAATATGAGATTCTCCCTTTGCCGGTTTCTATAACCGACTTTTTAATAATAATAAAAAAAAATCTTCCCAATTCTCTCCATCCAATTGACTTTATCATCCACATTTATTATACCTCATCTGGTTGGTCTCACCGAAAACGCATGTTTTTTAGTAGGATTACGGTTGTCACTCAGTTCCGGATTTTTTTCTGTCATGTGTGTGAGCTCAAAGGTGTGTTAAAATCGATAAAGCAGCTTAATTAAAATCAAATCAGTTTTCGACAAATGTTGGAATAAGCAGAAATGTCCCTTGAGAATATAAATGATTAGATTTTAAGAAAATTGGTCACTTATTCAACTACTTGTATAATTTTGCAATCATCAGGTAATTATTAAATGGTGGGGTTTTTCCTTCAAAGATGGATTGTACTTTGTTTTAAAAGAAAAAAAAGAAAAAAAAAAAAAGATTTTTTAGAATACCAATGCAATCCAACAAAAGGAAAAACTCACAATTTGTCGTTGGGAGCAACTACAAGAATGTCTCTTGAAAGAACCAATTGATATTAAAGAGGGCTGGAGATCAAGTCTAATGTATGAGCATATACCTGAATTACAACTAAGACCTAAAAATTACTACTATTGGATCATCGCTACTCGTAGGATACTTGATATAAAGATAAATTTTGATTAGTATTGCATTGGTTATTGTTTTTGTTAAGTTGTATATTTTCTCTTTAGATTTCCTCTCCTATTTATAGATTTCTACTGCATAACTTATTCTTCCAAATATTTACATCATTACTCCAGCAGTTATGGTAGTTGATAAGTCCTCCAGATCAATCGTTTTGATACGTTTATTCTTCATGACATTGTTCCTCTTCTCTCGACCAAACTCTGTTTTTTTTAGTCGCTACTTGTTCATCGGCCACAAATCGGCCACATTACTTTTGATGGTCATTTGATGATGTGTAGTATTAATCCCCTGCTAATTAAGATTCCGTAAAAAACACTCCATATCTTGAAGTTCTTTTCGTTTATACCTCTTTATCTCTCTTATAATGCCACATGTCGCTCTCTCATTGGCTATAATGGGGATTGCCATAAATAGGGTACAACATGCACAATAATAATCTCTAGGGGCCCACCATGTGGTCTGTGTGACATCCAATCCTTTTATGCAGTGCATTTCCTTGGAGCAAAAAATCAGCTTGATCACAACTCAAGTCCACTACACCATAACAAACAATGGGATGGAATATTAACCATAGGTTTATGTGTGTGGCTACCATTATGTTATATCTTTCATCAATAATCCATTAATCAAGTGTTACTCACAAGGTGAAAATAAAATACAAAAATCAACCTGATAAAAAATTTCAGGCAAAGTCACATAGGCAAAAACATTTAGGCTCAATTTTTTATTGTTTCCATTCGTATGGCCAATCTAAAGAGGTTTGCTAGAATACACCAAGTATTGCAATAATACATGAAAGGACTCTACCAGCTTGATTTGGGTATTTCTAAAGCCACATTGGGGAGCTTAGATTTGGAATGCATTGAAATCCAAATCACAATTACAAGGGAATCAAAGTAATTTTGAATTCTCATTTGTGTTTGGTTAAAATGCAAAGCCAAATCCTTCATTAATTTGGAAGCTTGTATTTGGAGGGCATTGGAATTCTTAGGTATAGTTACATGCCTCACTGATGCTTTTTGACTGTCTCACTGATGCTTTCTGACTGTCCATTTAGATATCCAACATTTGGATGGTTCAGATAATTCTATAATGTGATTTTAGTGTTGCAGTCGATAATTGAATAATTTTGAGGTATCATCGCATGCCATGCATCCAATGGATTAGTAACTTTGAGACACATTTATTACATGGGACTCTCCTACTCTTAAAAAGAGGCAAAAAAGATATTTTCTCTCTTGGATTATATATACCCTAAGATTTCAAAACATACCAAAAAGGTAAATTTTAAATAGCTTTGATTCCGTTTACCTCCAAATCCAATGCTGCCAAATACAAAAGGCAGCTATTTGAATTTGAAACACACCCATTTACCACTAAAACAAACGTGTCGAACGGGGTATAAGTGATCCAAACAGTACTTCTCTTGGGTTGCATATTCTTGAAAAAGCTTTTAGAATGAATATTTGGACCCTTTTAATTTATGCAGGCTATGATGATCATCCACATTGAAATCAAAAGAACCAAAGTATTGAGGGATTGAAATAATTTGATTAAAAGCTTTTACTTGTTTTCTATCCACCTTACAAAGTTACATATAATTTGACTGAAAAGCTTTTACTTGTTTTCTATCTAGAATGATCAATATTTCGGCCCTTTGATTATATGCAGGAAATCAAAAGAACCAAAGCATCGAAGGACTGGAATAATTTGATTAAAAGCTTGTACCCGTTTTCTATCCACCGCATCTTATTATTGGGATGTATTCAGCATACCTCTCATTTGGATTCCCAGTGTGGTTTTATTTCTCTCACCTACCACTTTTTTGTCTTTTGGTGATTGGTGGAGGTTTGGATTCTTTTCTCTCACCTGCCTTTTTTGTTTTTGTCGATTGAAATGTGCTGGAGAACATTAGCACGTCCCTATCACCATCCCAAAATTCTCCATCTACAATCTTCCTAACCCCATTGTGATATACAACTAACTTCATAATGGGCTATAGCTCAAAAATCACACAAATGGTTTTTTCTTGTTGAAATATAAATATGAACGTAGTTGAATAGGTGGGACTTTTGGGCCTCATACATTAAAGACCCAAGGCTCAATACACATTTTGTACACGGTAAGATAGAATATAAAATTAGGGTTAGAGGACTGCAACCTCTCTCAGCATATCATCTTTTTCTTCGTTCTTGCATTGATTGTATAGATTCCACAATCATTGCTGCAATTTTACATGGTTCAGAGTAGTAAAATGGTTTAATCATTCTTTCTGAAGTCTTGATCCTCATCGTAGTCAAGAAGAACCAAATTCAGTCGGTTTACAATCATAAATAGGTTCATTACAGATCGGTGTTTTGATCGGCTGAAGTTGTCATCTCTTCTTATCTTTCATCGAGAACCAGTTGGGTTCTATCCTCCGTTGTGTACAAAAAACTCTTACATTTCTAACACTTGTCATTGTAATGCCATAAGAGGTTTACCATTATCAGCTTTGGTGTTCTTGGATGAGTTAGATCCAGTGTGAATCTAGTTCATTTTGTTCATATTGGTAATTATGAGGCATACATGACATTCCGCGACTGAGTGTGAATGTGGTCGGCTTGGATCATGTGATGCATTTGCGGTGAGGCCAACAAGTGTATGACATGTACAGCCTCTTAATGCTCCACCAAGTACCATACTAAGGGTCTATTTGTTAATGCTGAAATTTTGTACTTGACACGGAATTCAAAAAATATTCCATCTTTAGTGGTGTTTGTTAACACATGAGAACGAAAGTGCTCCACGATTTTATATTGAAATTTATCCCTGATGGGAGTCCTTTACATTGAAAATTTTCCATGATGAGAGTTTAGCTTAATGGGGAATGAAGAATGCGCTATGTGATTATTAGTTTTTTAATCCAAAATTGTCCTTTGGATGAGAGATTTTCTCCCTTATACATATCCCAACTTTTAACAATATGGGGCATATCTCTGAGCCCACCATGATGTATGTGTTTCATCCATTTTTAAAGATCATTATAGGGCTTGATACTAAAAGTGAGAGGAATATAAATCCCAGGTGTACCACACCACAAGAAAACAATAGTGATTGGATATCCACAATTAAAATTCTTCTAAGGCCCAACGTACTATTTATTTGACATCCAATCTGTTGATTAGGTCATATAGACCTAGATGAATGGAAAAATAAAAATAAAGATCAGATTGATCCAAAACTTTTATGGCCCCCAAAAAGTTTTTAATGGTCGACATTCATTCAATACTATTTTCCTGTAATGTGGTCCACTTGAGATTGGGATATACCTCATTTTTGGTCTCATATCATAAAATGATCTAGAAACATAGATGGATGGCATGGATGAAACACATACTTCATGGTGGGGCCCACATATCACCAACCACCTGCAAGTGGCTGGTGGCAGGGGAGTAACCAATCCGTTTCCGCGGACGCGGATGGGATTCCGATGGGTTTCCTGCTCAAGTATTCTGTGTGGGGCCAACTTAGATGTTTGTGAAAAATCAAACCCCTCTATCCATTGTTTAAGCTCATTTAATGACGCGAGACCAAAAATGAGGAGGATCCAAAACTCAAGTGGGCCACACGAGAGGAAATAATGGAGATTTAGTGACCACTATTGAAACATTTATATGTCCATAAAAGTTTTGTAATAGTCTATTTTTTTTGGTGTTTTCACTTTATCTGAGTGAAAATGACCTTATAAACGGTTTAGATGGCATATAAACAATAAGGTGGAGCCTATGAAGGTTTCAATGATAAGCATTCCTTTCCCCACTATTTCATCTCCTATGGTCCACTTGAGTTTTGGATCCTCCTAATTTTTGGTAACATGTCTTAAAATGATGTCAAAAAACAGATGAACGGGTTTGATTTCTCACAAACATTGCAGTAGACCCCACCCAGAATCCTTGCGTAAGAACTTTGTGCTAAAGGCTTCCGCAGAAAATCCGCGTCCTAGGTTGAGTAGCGAGACTCGCTACTGAAGAGACATCACCAAGTTCTATGGGCCCATCATGATGTATGATTTGTATCCACACTGTCCATCCATTTGGAAAGATAATTTGAGGTAAATGTTCAAAGAATGAAAGCTCCACTGGACCTCACCAGAGAAAACAGTGGGGAGAATGACGCCCACCATTAAAAACTTAAATAGGCCACAAAAGTTTTTGATCAAGTTGATATTTGTTTTTTCCCTTATTTCATGTCTGTGTTAACTTGTGAACATGTTGGATTTCAAATAAAAATCATAGTGAGCCTTAGGATGGTTTCAACGATAGGCATCAATCTCCCCACTATTTTTTGTGGTGGGGTCAACTACATATTTGGATCTGCCTCATTCCTTAAACTCATGCCCTAAAATTATATATCCAAATAGGTGGACAGTGTAGATAAAGCACATACATCATAGTGGGCCCACAAAACTTGGTGATGTCACTTTGGTAGCCAATCTCACCATTGTCTCATTAGTTATGTGGGCCTTATTTGAAGGTTTTGTTGCTACTAGTGCTTAAGCCTACAGGACACATGGTGACAATCTTCCCACTAAGAGGAATTGAGGGCCTTATGAATAATGATATTTTAATTTTCTATTAAGTATTTTAGTTTATTTGAATTAAATATAATGATTTTATTTTCGTTTAATAAAAAATAATAATTTCTTTATAATGTAAAACATTTCCAAATGGGAGATAATGGCAAATGTATTGAAGGTCAAATATTGCATATTATACCCCAGTTATTACTTGATTTTATGCACATGGCAATGCTTAACGCCCTATTTTAATCATGTTTGTGTTGCAAGGTGAATTTAGGAGCTTGGACTGAAAAATGATGCTAAAAGCATGGATTTGATGCTCAAAAATCACCATGGCAAGGGACGGATCTTAGGGGACCGAGATCGAAGAATTCACATGCCAAAGATCCGAGAAAATCAAGTGATTAAAGTTAAAGGGGCTTGAAAATCATCCTAAATGCAAGCTCACAGGGTTCCCAACATCCATTTAGCTCAAAACTTTATATCTGGCCTGAGAACCTTAAATTAACCGTACACGTCGAAATTCATCCCTTGAATCATTGTGGAAGTGGCCCAACGGATAGATCAGCTACTAAATCGTTGATTTGGGGCCCGCCTGATATCTGGATATGCTTCAATTTTGGTCTCAACCCCTTAAATTAGATGAGAAAGAGGATGGATGGAATAGATTCATCAAAACATCACTGAGGACCCCACCTTGAGGGTGTGCTTGTGCACAACACATGTGCATAGGCACCACACCGGATCGGGAGTCCAGTCAAAGGTCCATTGACCCGACCCACGCCCGGGTTCACATCAAGCGTCCACATGCTGGGACGTGTAGTAGGCCACCACTATCGTCCTGATGGACGATTTGAACCATCCATTTGATCCAGGGGGTGCGACCATACCCATGGAGTCCATATGCTACCATGCACACACACACACACGTAGATCACATTCAAACGCAGGATAAACGGATACAGTGGGCCACATCAAACTCAAGCAAAACTGACCATTCCTAACTGAAATTTCACCACGAATCCAATGGACAAGGTGGATTTCTCCGATAACATCGATCATGGGCCCCACTGGTTACGCAAAATCCAATTTCGCATGCAATACGCGTCCGGACGCTATCCAGTTTTTACGGGCAGTGTACGAGCACGATCACGGCCTGATCTGTGATCCGGACCATCCAGAAAAGAGAGAGGGTGGCCGCGACCCTAGCCATGATGTCAGATCCGAGAGTTGGGATGATCACTGTCCCAAAAACTCGACAAAACGCAGCTGTTTCCACGTAGGTTTCGCTGCGCACGTGGTTGTGGTTTCGTAGAGTTGCATAAAAGCTCTCCACTAACTAACTCCACCCAGCCGACTTACCTTAGGCTATAAAAGGAGAGAGAGAGAGGGCATGTAGAGCATATATGTTAGGACATGTGGAGCAAAGGAAGAGGAGAGAGAGAGAGAGAGATCACATGGAAGTTACCGTTCCTAAAAGGGTTTTTTTTTTCCCTATTTCTGTTATTGTTTATTTATGTTTTTTTAAGAGATTATAGCTATATCATGTCTATGATTGGCTAAACCTCTTAGTTAGGGCTAAGTGGTGAAGCTTGTAGCATGATGGAATCTCTTCTATGGCTTTGATTCATGTAAGTTGAACTGCCTTCTAATTTAGTTTGATTATAAGAAATATTCATAGTTTTTAATGGTTTGTTGTGACTTAAATTACAATAGATCTACGATAGCTTTGAGAATGTTCTTTTCATTATAATGATTGTGAACTTGGGAACCCTGTTGTTCACCATCGTTGTAAGACCCGTGTCCTAATCCGTACTGTTCCGTTGGCTTCCGCGGTCCTTCCGGTCAAATTCCGGCAACCTTCGCACCATATCCGGTGTTTGCGCACGATCCTAAGCCAGGTCCTGCACATTTACATCGGCTCGATCCGAAACTTATGTTTTGGCGATCGCGTCGTCGCCGCGGTTCCAACGCCGTGACTTGCGCACCGAACCGATACCCAGGCAAGAAGATGCCGATCAGCGTTTATTCCGAAGAAACACCGCGCGTTGCGGATTTCGAGGGAATCTCTACACAATAAGTCCCATCAATCAACATTTAATGCATTCCATACATCAAGTATTACACCCATTCCCTCTTTTTCCAAAAGTCCACCATTCTTTCCACCTCACCACTCCTCTTTTCCAAATTTCAACAACAACCATACACCTTTTACAATTTTTCAACCCAACCCATCACTCCATCACCTCACCTCACCCATCCATATCTTCTTTCTCTCCCTCATTTCTCAAAATCTCCAAGCAACCCCCAAGCCTCAAACGTCCAAGCTTCCTCTCCCTCTCAAGTGTGGTCCACCTTCCATCTTCCATCTACACCCTCCCATCTCTCATCCACACCATTAATCCCCCATCATCCACCATCCAAGGCATAGGCAAGGTGCATTTGAAGCCAATGGATCAAGGAGGAGGCCAACGAGGTGGCTGACCCACCGTTGAAATCTTAGCTTTAGGGCCCACTTATTGGTGGGACCCATTTTGTTGTATTTGATTTAATCAAGAGGGGCCCATAGTGGCGGGGTCCCTCTGTCTCACCGTATCTCTCTCTCTTTCTTTGTAATGGTGTGGATCCCACCAATATGTGTTACATCTACCCCGTCCATCTACATCAGACGGTGTGGCCCACTCTATTGCAGGTGATGATCCACACCATCCATTGTTTAGATGGCCCAATGCTTTTTTTTAAAATATATATATATATATGTATATACATATATGTTATATTTTATATAATATATATATAATATAATATGTATCATATATATAACATAATATATATTATATACATATATGATGGTGGGCCACATCTACGTGGGACCCACCATAGCAATGTGTTTAGGAGTTTCGCCCAGCGTCCAGGGGACGCTGGACGTTGGAAAGTGAAGTGTGTGCACTGACGTGGATGTGTACCAGCAAACAAAAAAAAAGGGGTTAGTTGCCTTTTTGGGGTGGGCCACCTATGTAGGCCCCACCTTGATGTATGTGCTCAATCCAATCCGTCCATCCTCCTCTCCAGCTCATTTTAGGCGTTGAGCCGAACTTTGAGGGTAATCTGATTCTCAGGTGGGCCATACCATAAGAAATAGCGGTATCACCCTTGAAAACCACCTAGATCCCTGTATTCGCCAAAAACAGGCCGTATATTAGACTCATTTGATCGGTCTTGGACCGTGGAATCCGATGGCTGGAGTGGATTCATCCGATGTGGGCCCCACACAGGAGTTTTTGCAAAAAAATGATTTTCTTTATAAAAAAAACAACAAAGTTAGGCAGCAGCGCCTGCTGCTGCCATTGTCAGGGACGCCAGAGGGCGGGCGGACGGGCTGGATCCACGTCCAGCCGTGGGCCCCACCATGATGTGTATTTTGCACATCCACACCGTCCATTCGTTGACCATCTCCCTGGCCGTGGGCCATTCAAAAAATCAGCCTTATACGGAACTCATGTGGGCCATACTATTTAAAATCATGTGAAGACATGTCAAAACATATAAAATCACTTGGTGGGGCCTACCTGAGTTTTGGATGTTGCTGAAACTTGGTATGTACCGTCATTTAGATGGGACCCACATAATGGATGGGCTGGATTTGTGAACCACATTTCGGTGGGCCCCACATCCGCCCCAAGGTCCAATGACCTTATCAACAGGTTGGACGTTAAAATAAACATCACAGTGGGCTCCCTGCCCACGTGACCGGCCCACAGGTTAGATGAAAAATAAACGTTATGGTGGGCCCCTTCACCACGTGGCCTAACAGGTTGTATAAAAAAAATAAATAAATAAATCAATAAATAAACATATCAGTGGGCCCTTGGTCCACACCACCCTGTCAACGGGTTGTATGGAAAATAAATATTACAGTGGGCCCATTTTGTGTGGCAAATAAACATTGCAGTGGGCCCTATTCAGGCCCACGTGACCTTATGAATAGATTGGATGATAATAAATATTTTAGTGGGCCCTACCCTAGTCCACATGATCTTATGAACAGTTGGGTGGAAAATAAACATTATAATGGGCCCTAAGTTGGGTGGAAAATAAACGTTATATTGGGCCCTAGGCTGGGTGGAGAACAAGCATTATGGTGAGTCCTACTTAGGACCCACCTATGTATGTATTGTAAATCACGCCCTCTATTAGTGTGGGCTCCATCATGATGTATGTGTTTCATCCAACTGTCCAACTGTGTTGGAGATAATTTAAAGCCCATTGTGGAGGCCCATCTTCATGTATTAGTGGTCCTTGTTGAGGCCCGCCTTGATTTGTATTAGGCCCGTATTATGAGGCCCATTTGATGTGCTGGAGGCCCACGGGTCAAGGCCCAATAGGAAGAACATAATGTCCCTTATAGTGTGACTCCACCATAGCATATGTATTGACACTTATAACGGGCCACGCCTTGGGAGCAATGCTGGTTTGACGTCCATATTGATAATGTTGGTTAAATGTCCGCATTATAGCTCTCCCTAAGGCCCATTGATAGGCCCAAACTTGTGGTAAGTAGGCCGTCTAGGCCCATCTCCATTATACCTAGAACCCATCTCTTATTACATGTTTAGTATAGATGCATGATTCATGATCATTCGCACCATATGTATGCCTGATGTGAGGAATGACCGATCATAGCATATACCTTTGGATAGATTGTTTATGGGCTCCCTGATAGGCGGAGTTGCCTCATATAAGTGCATGGTATATACAGGGCTGTTGCATGATTGATAGTGTGATTCATGCACTTGCATTTGTGTGATTGTAGTTACTGTATGCCCTAGCCACATCAGGGCCATAGCCTCCACAGACACATCGTGGATGGCAGGATTGGAAACCGGAAATATTTGGTTCTAGGATACGGGCGCCATAGACGTCCCTGGGTGAAAATCCCTAAACCCGATGGTACCAGAGGATGACTCCAATGTCGAGACCGAGTGGATATATGAGCGCATGAGGGCCGAATACCAGGAGGCCGCGTCTCCCACTGTGTCGTGGTCGGTTGGAAAGGAGTGTGGCCTTACTCGCCCGAGGGTAGGGGGCAATACTAGGCTGAGTTTGACCAGCTCGCGAATGGGTCCGCTATCGACGTGCCAGATAGGTATTGACAGACTATTGGCCAGGCGGATAGTGAGGTTTCTTACGCTCACTTGGACTGTGCGGCTAGGAGAGCGACAGTGTCATTTAGAGTGTATTGAACCCCGGTGATTATCCAGAATGAGAACTGTACTGATACATGATGAAGATTGGCATGCTTGAGTTGCATCTCGCATCGCATGGCTGTGTTATGACCGATAGTATTCATATCTTGCACCGCATAGCTTTGGTACGGCTGATTGCATTCATGTGCTCATCACCATGATTCCGCATCACTCTGACCTTGCATTTTGAGCACGTTTATATTACGCACACACTTACACCACCCTCTAAGCTTTACATAAGCTTATGCACGATTGATGCGTGCAGGTGACGCCAGGACGCAGTCGCAGTGATAGTCTCGCTGTAGTTAGAGCGTACAGCCGAGCTTCTGGAGTTTTGTTTCTTTTATTACATTGTATTTTCCCTTTCTATCGCATTGTACTAAAAAGTTTTTGATCATAGTGAATTTTATAGTGGTGTTCTTGTGGTTATTGTTTGTGGGTTATACTTTTGTTATGCTCATTATGAATCAGACTGATGATTTGAAATCCTCCTTGTAGTATCCCAGGATCGGAACCTGGTGATTGGGTGCCGAGATCCGAAAATGGGGTTCTACGGAGGCTGTCGGCACCGGATTCGGCAATCGGGAATTTTGTGAGCCCGGTTTCCGAGTTCGAGGCGTGGCAATCGTCCCTTGGGCATGGTTGGATGATGGAATCCTTCCTAACATTCATAATTCGCTCATATTGGTTGTGGATTGGTAAATTCTATTATTTACTTTGTCTCATGGGCATGGTCTTGTGATGGAATCAATTCCAGTTCTCATACCTCTCTTCCATTGAAAACTAGATTAAAGGAAGTTCATATTTGAGTTTTAATGAATTATCTTCCAGTTGAATGAAGATGGGACTTTGATTCCAGTTGTGTTTATGAATCAAGCATAGATCTCCCTGTACTTTACAAGTGGATCCTTGGAAAGCCTAGTTTCCCACCTTTAAATTTTATAAGTTTTAGTTAAAGTAGTCCATCATTATTCTCTTAAATTGTCCTGATTTAAATTACATCTTCTTCTAGTTCTAGTTCTAGTTGCTTTCAGAATACGTACAAGGTTCAGTCCCTGTGGATTCGACCTCTGTCTTACCGAGATTATTACTACATCGCGACCCTATACCTGGTGTGGTGAACAAGTTTTTAGCGTCATTGTCAGGGACTGACAGTTGCATTTTTCTGAGATTAACCAGTTGTAAAATTAGGTTAAGATTAGTGTTTCTAATTTTAGGATTAGGTTTTTCTCTTTAATCTTTAGAAACTAACCTGACCTTCCTATTTTTTAGGATCTTGAAATAAACTTTCTAAATTGGTAATCTCTTTTTGACTTCCCTATTTTTCTATTTTTAGGACTAAGTTTTATTTTTTCTATTTTTAGAAATTTTCTAAATCTAGGATTTCTTTTATTTTTTTAGAAATTAACTTACTTTCTAATTTTAGGGTTTAGAAACTTTACTTTTTAGGAATTTTCTTTGTTTTTAGAAGCTTTCTATTTTTAGACTTTCTATTTTTAGAAACTGACTTGTTTTGTTTTGTTTTATAGGTTTTTAATTTAGGAACTTCTAACTTGGTAACCTCTATTTCTATTTATAGATTTCTATTTCCTTTCTTCCCTTTTAGGCTTAGGTTAAAATCTGAGATTGAAGGCTGCGAGTGTTTTATGCTTAAGTGGGTATGTGACAACACTCGATGTCTCTTGACTGAAGGAGGATTGGTTGAGGGGTTAACTATCCATCGCAGGACTAGACATCGCTGGAGATCCCCGAATTTAATTGAGGTTATGGCCACAAATCAACTGGCCAATCAACCAGAAGGACTACCTTAACCAAGGGTTGGGGAAGTCCAGGATGAGAATGAGGTGCATCAAGCACTCATGCCTCGTACTTTACGAGATTATTTACAATTGGCGGGGGTGAGCACACCCTCATGCATGGTTTTTCTAAAGAATACGGTACACATGGATATCAAGCCAGGGGTGATCTAACTCCTTCCAAAATTTCATGGGCTTGAGTTAGAAACTCCATATTAACATCTGAAAGAGTTTGATGAGATTATAGCCACTCTATACTTTCCTAACGTGTATAATGACACAGTCAGGCTGAAACTCTTCCACTTTTCTTTGAAAGAGAAAGCTAAGACATGGTTACATTCACTACGCCCTCGATCTATTGGTAGATGAAATGACATGACAAGGGAGTTCATAAAGAAAAATTTCCCATACCATAAGACGAACACCCTCCGAAAGTCGATCATGAACTTCGCCCAAATGGAAGGTAAAACATTCTTCCAATGTTGGGAGCGGTTCAAGGATCTTGTCAGTTCATGCCCATAACATGGTTTTAAAATGTGGTGCAACAAAAACTTTTTCTATGATGGACTAACATCTCTCATGCGCCAATAAGTCGAGATGATGTGTAATGGGGAATTCATGAATAAAAGTATCGATGATGTGTGGGACTATTTTGATAAGCTTGCTGAAAACACACAATCATGAGACATCTCCCTAAAACCCAGCACCATGTCCAGGCCGACTCAATCCAAGTAAAGGGGTGGAATGTATCTCCTGAAAGAGGACGTTGATATCAGTGCTAAAGTGGCTAATCTTACCAGGAAAGTCGAGGCCATGGAATTAAAGAAGGATAAGGCTAAGGAAACTGTTTGCGATATTTGTGCTTGCAATATTCACACAACTAAAAATTGTCCAACAATACCCGCCTTTTAAGAGGTGTTGAATGAGCAATCCAATGCCGCGAACAATTACCAAAGACCTTTCAATGGACCTATCTCTAATACATACAATCCTAGTTAGAGAAATCATCCAAACTTCAGTTGGAGGAATGGACAAACTGCTACGCCTCAAGGTTTCTTCAATCAAATTCCACATCAACAGAAACCTCAAAAGGATCCGGTTCTAAAACATCTTCAAAAGCAAGAGCTTTTTAATCAGGGTATGTTACAAGCCTTTCAAGACCTCATAAAAGCCATACAAGGCATGATACTAAAAGTGCGATTGGGAAAAAGGGGAGCCTTCTAGCTCAACCTCTTCCTAATCCAAAGTCACAATATGAAGTTAGCGACGCGAGCTCTTCAAACCAAATGGAACAAGCTAAATCTATCACCACTCTTAAGAGTGGGAAGACCATTGTCAAAACCATTCCAGTTAGGGCAGAAAAGCCTCAGGACTTAGAAGAAGACAACAAGGATAGACCTAGCTTTGCTCCACAAGATTTAGAATCGGAACTTCAAGGCAATTTAATTGCTCCATTTCCCCAACGGTTGGTTGCACCAAAACCTCTCTCTAACTCTCAGGACATTGTAGAGGTGTTGAAACAAGTGAAGGTCAATATTCCTCTACTGGATGCGGTTAAACAAATACCTTCATATGTCAAATTTCTGAAAGACTTGTGTACGACCAAAAGACGGCAAAATATTCAAAAGAAAATCTTCTTAACTGAGAGAGTGAGTGTCATCCTAAAGCAAGATGTGCCACAGAAATTCAAAGATCCCGGTAGCCCAACCATACCTTGTGCAATCGGGGACTACCAAATTGAGCACACACTTCTTGACTTAGGAGCGAGTGTAAATCTGATTCCCTACTTAGTGTACAAATAGTTAGGCAATCGTAAATCTGATTCCCTACTCGGTGTACAAACAGTTAGGTTTGGGTGAATTAAAACCCACCTTAACCATATTACTAGTCGCCGATCGCTCTATTCATGTACCGAGAGGGATAATTGAGGATGTATTGGTCCAGGTTGACAGATTATACTACCTTGTAGATTTTATCGTCCTAGATACTGAACTCATCAGTAACATGAGCACTCAGATTCCCGTCATTCTTGGTCGCTCATTCCTTGCCACTTCAAATGCAATTATCAATTGCAGGAATGGAGTCATGAGTATGTCTTTCGGTAATATGACATCGGAGTTAAACATCTTTTTCAACGGTTAGAGGATGGTGACGATTTCCATGTCATTAACATGATTGACTCTTTTGTGGAAGATAAAACATCTTTGACCTTATCCTCTGATCCTCTAGAGATGTACCTGGCCCACTCTCATGATTTTAATGATGATATGATTAGGGAGATATGTGTCATGCTGGATACTGTGCCGGTACTTAAAGTTAACTAGTGTTGGCCACAATTTGAAGAGTTTCCCCAAACTGATGAAGTGCCTCTACCATCTAACCTCATGCCACCGAACCTTGACTTAAAACCTTTGCCCTCTGATTTGAAATATGTCTATTTAGGTCAAGATGAGACATACCCAGTGGTGATTTCCTCTCACATTGAGCAAGAACAGGAGAATATGCTCATATCCACTCTCATTGAGCATAAGGGAGCCCTTAGAAGGATAATTGCGGACCTCAAGGGAATTGACCCTTCGATTTGTACTCATTGCATTTTTCTCGAGGATAATGCGAAGACCTCGCAACAATCACAACGTAGACTAAATCCAAACATGAAGGAAGTGGTTAAAGCTGAGGTTCTTAAACTATTGGATGTGGGTATCATATACCCTATATCCGATAGTCAATGGGTGAGTCCAACTTAGGTGGTTCCTAAAAAGGCCGGAATCACCATCATATCCAATGCCAACAATGAACTCGTGCCAACTAGAGTTACAACTGGTTAGAGAATGTGCATTGACTACACGAAATTAAATACCGTCATGAGGAAAGATCACTTCCCTTTACCCTTTGTTGATCAAATCTTGGAAAGGTTAGCTGGTCATTCCTATTACTGTTTTCTTGACGGATATTCGGGCTACAACCATATAGAGATAGCCCCTGAAGATTAGGAAAAGACCATGTTTACATGTCCCTATAACACCTTTGCTTACCGAAGGATGCCATTCAGACTATGTAATGTCCTTGCCACTTTTCAACGATGCATGATGAGTATTTTTTCTGACATGGTGGGGCAATATCTAGAGGTCTTCATGGATGACTTCTCTGTCTTCGGTCCATCTTTCAACGATTGCTTAAAGAATCTTAAATATGTGATGAAAAGATGTGAAGAAAAGAATTTGGTACTTAATTGGGAGAAGTGCCATTTCATGGTTCGTAAGGGAATTATCCTCGGACATCATCTCGTCCAAGGGAATCAAGGTACATAAGGAGAAAATTGATCTTATCTTTAACCTACCTTCACCTAAGAACATACGAGATGTGCGATCCTTATTAGGACACGCCGGTTTTTACAGAAGATTCATAAAGGATTTTAGTCTCCTCTCTTATCCTTTATGTAATCTATTTCAAAAGGATGCACCATACGAGTGGACTGAGCAATAATGATTGGATATCCACCATTAAAATTCTCCTAAGGCCCAACGTACTGTTTATTTGACATCCATTCTATTGATTAGGTCATATAGACCCAAATGAATGGAAAAAAAAAGATCAGATTGATCCAAAACTTTTATGGCCCCCAAAAAGTTTTTAATGGTCGACATTCATTCAACATTGTTTTCCTGTAATGTGGTCCACTTGAGATTGGGATATACCTCATTTTTGGTCTCATATCATAAAATGATCTAGAAACATAGATGGACGGCATGGATGAAACACATACTTCATGGTGGGGCCCACATATCACCAACCACATGCCATTAGCTGGTGGCAGGGCAGTAACCAATCCGTTTCCGTAGACGCAAATGGGATTCCGATGGGTTTCCTGTCCAAGTATTCTGTGTGGGGCCAACTTAGATGTTTGTGAAAAATCAAACCCCTATATCCATTTTTTAAGCTCATTTAATGACGCGAGACCAAAAATGAGGAGGATCCAAAACTCAAGTGGGCCACACGAGAGGAAATAATGGAGATTTAGTGACCACTATTGAAACATTTACCTTATGGGACCCACCATGATGCATGTGTTGCATCCAAACTGTCCAACCATTTTTAAAAGCTCATTTTAAGGCTTGAGATCAAAAAATGAGACAGATCCAGTTAGTGGACCACACAGCAAAAGTAGTAGGGATTGAGTATCTGCCATTGAAACCTTGGTTGTCACAGAAGTTTTGAATCATTAGGAAATTTGTTTTTCCTCTTAATTCAAGTTTGAGTGACCTTATGATTAGATTGGGTGGTAAATAAATGTATGTCCATAAACGTTTTGCAACAGTCTATTTTTTTGGTGTTTTCACTTTATCTAATTGAAAATGACCTTATAAATCGTTTAGATGGCATATAAACAATAAGGTGGAGCCTATGAAGGTTTTAATGATAAGCATTCCTTTCCCCACTGTTTCATCTCCTATGGCCCACTTGAGTTTTGGATCCTCCTAATTTTTGGTAGCATGTCTTAAAATGATGTCAAAAAATAGATGAACGGGGTTGATTTCTCACAAACATCGCAGTAGACCCCACCCAGAATCCTTGCCCAAGAACTTCGTGCGAAAGGCTTCCGCAGAAAATCCGCATCCCAGGTTGAGTAGCCAGACTCGCTACTGAAGTGACATCACCAATTTCTATGGGTCCATCATGATGTATGTTTTGTATCTACACCGTCCATCCATTTGGAAAGATAATTTGAGGTAAATGTTCAAAGAATGAAAGCTCCACTGGCCCTCACTAGAGAAAACAGTGGGGAGAATGACGCCCACCATTAAAAACTTAAATAGGACACAAAAGTTTTTGATCAAGCTGATATTTGTTTTGTCCCTTATTTCATGTCTGTGTTAACTTGTGAACATGTTTGATTTCAAATAAAAATCATAGTGAGCCTTAGGATGGTTTCAACGATAGGCATCAATCTCCCCACTATTTTTTGTGGTGAGGTCAACTACATATTTAGATCTGCCTCATTCCTTAAACTCATGCCCTAAAATTATATCTCTAAATAGGTGGATGGTGTAGATAAAGCACATACATCATAGTGGGCCCACAAACTTGGTGATGTCACTTCAGTAGCCAATCTCACCGTTGTCTCACCAATTATGTGGGCCTTATTTGAAGGATTCATTGCTACTGGTGCTTAAGCCTACACGACACATGGTGACAATCTTCCCGCTAAGAGGAATTAAGGGCCTTATGAATAATGATATTTTAATTTTCTATTAAGTATTTTAGTTTATTTGAATTAAATATAATGATTTTATTTTCGTTTAATAAAAAATAATTTCTTTATAATGTAAAACATTTCTAAACGGGAGATAAGGGCAAATGTGTTGAGGGTCAAATATTGCATATTAGACCCCAGTTATTACTTGATTTTATGCACATGACAATGCTTAACGCCCTATTTTAATCATGTTTGTGTTGCAAGGTGAATTTAGGAGCTTGGACTGAAAAATGATACTAAAGGCATGGATTTGATACTCAAAAATCACCAAGGCAAGGGACGGATCTTAGGGGACTGAGATCGAAGAATTCACATGCCAAAGATCTGAGAAAATCAAGTGATTAAGGTTAAAGGGGTTTGAAAATCATCCTAAATGCAAGATCACAGGGTTCCCACCATCTGTTTAGCTCGAAACTTTATATCTGGCCTAAGTACCCTAAATTAACCGTACACGTCGAAATTCATCCCTTAAATCTTTGTGGAAGTGGCCCAACGAACAGATCAGCTACTAAATCACTGATTTGCGGCCCACCTAATATCTGGATATGCTTCAATTTTGGTCTCAACCCCTTAAATTAGATGAAAAAGAGGATGGATGGATGGAATGGATTCATCAAAACATCACTGAGGACCCCACCTTGAGGGTGTGCTTGTGCACAACACACGTGCATAGGCACCACACCGGACCGGGAGTCTGGTCAAAGGTCCATTGACCAGATCCACGCTCGGCTTCGCATCAAGCGTCCGCATGCTGGGACGTGTAGTAGGCTACCACCATTGTCCCGATGGATGATCTGAACCGTCCATTTGATCTAGGGGGCGCCGACCATACCCATGGAGTCCATATGCTACCATGCATGCACACACAGGCAGATCGCATTCAAACGCAGGATGAACGAATACAGTGGGCCACATCAAACTCAAGCAAAACTGACCATTCCTAACTGAAATTTCACCACGAATCCAATGGACATGTTGGATTTCTCCGATAACATCGATCATGGGCCCCACTGGTTACGCAAAATCCAATTTCGCATGCAATATGCATCCGGACGTTGTTTAGTTTTTATGGGTGTTGTACGAGCATGATCATGGCTGGATCTGTGATCTGGACCATCCAGAAAAGAGAGAGGGTGGCCGCGACCCTAGCCATGACGTTAGATCCGAGAGTTGGGACGATCACTGTCCCAAAAACGCAATCAAACGCAGCTGTTTCCACGTAGGTTTCGCTGCGCATGTGGTTGCGATTTCGTAGAGCTGCGTAAAAGCTCTCCACCAACTAACTCCACCCAGCCAACTTACCTTAGGCAATAAAAGTAGAGAGAGGGCGTGTGAAGCATATATCTTGGGACGTGTCGAGTAAAGGAAGAGGAGAGAGAGATCACGTGGAAGCAGTCGTTCCCAAAAGAGTTTTTTCTCCCTGTTTCTATTCTTGTTTATTTATGTTTTTTAAAAGAGATTATAGCTATATCATGTCTGTGATTGGCTAAACCTCTTAGCCAGGGCTAAGTGGTGAAGCTTGTAGCGTGATGGGATCTCTTCTATGGCTTTGATTCATGTAAGTTGAACTGCCTTTGAATTTAGTTTGATTATAAGAAATATTCATAGTTTTTAATGGTTTGTTGTGACTTAAATTACAATAGATCTACGATAGCTTCGAGAATGTTCTTTTCATTATAATGATTGTGAACTTGGGAACCCTTTTGTTCACCATCATCCCTTGGGCATGGTTGGATGATGGAATCCTTCCTAACATTCATAATTCGCTCATATTGGTTGTGGATTGGTAAATTCTATTATTTACTTTGTCTCATGGGCATGGTCTTGTGATGGAATCAATTCCGGTTCTCATACCTCTCTTCCATTGAAAACTAGATCAAAGGAAGTTCATATTTGAGTTTTAATGAATTATCTTCCAGTTGAATGAAGATGGGACTCTGATTCCAGTTGTGTTTATGAATCAAGCATAGATCTACCTGATCTCTACAAGTGGATCCTTGGAAAATCTAGTTTCCCACCTTTGAATTTTACAAGTTTTTGTTAAAGTAGTCCACCATTATTCTCTTAAATTGTCCTGATTTAAATTACATCTTCTTCTAGTTCTAGTTCTAGTTGCTTTCAGAATACGTACAAGGTTCAGTCCCTGTGGATTCAACCTCGGTCTTACCGAGATTATTACTACATTATGACCCTATACCTGGGGTGGTGAACAAGTTTTTGGCGTCGTTGTCGGGGACTGACGGTTGCGCTTTTCTGAGATTAACTAGTTGTAAAATTATGTTAAGATTAGTGTTTCTAATTTTAGGATTAGGTTTTTCTCTTTGATCTTTAGAAACTAACCTAATCGTCCTGTTTTGTAGGATCTTGATATAAACTTTCTAAATTGGTAATCTCTTTCTGACTTCTGTATTTTTCTATTTTTAGGACTAGGTTTTATTTTTTCTATTTTTAGAAATTTTCTAAATCTAGGATTTCTTTTATTTTTTTAGAAATTAACTTACTTTCTAATTTTAGGGTTTAGAAACTTTACTTTTTAGGAATTTTCTTTGTTTTTAGAAGCTTTCTATTTTTAGACTTTCTATTTTTAGAAACTGACTTGTTTTGTTTTGTTTTACAGGTTTTTAATTTAGGAACTTTTAACTTGGTAACCTCTTTCCAACTCTTATTTCTTTCTATTTCTAGATTTCGATTAACTTTCTTCCCTTTTAGGCTTAGGCTAGAATCTGAGATTGAGGGCTGCGAGTGTTTTATGCCCAAGTGGGTACGTGACAACACTCGACGTCTCTTGACTGAAGGAGGATTGGTTGAGGGGTTAACTATCCATCACAGGACTAGACACCGCTCGAGATCCCCAGATTTAATTGAGGTTATGGCTGCAAATCAACTGGCCAATCAACTAGAAGGACTACCTCAACCAAGGGTTGGGAAAGTCCAGGATGAGAATGAGGTGCATCAAGCACTCGAGCCTCGTACTTTACGAGATTATTTACAACTGGCGGGGGTGAGCACACCCTCATGCATGGTTTTTCCAGAAAATACGAGATACATGGATATCAAGCCAGGGGTGATCCAATTCCTTCCAAAATTTCATGGGCTTGAGTTAGAAACTCCATATTAACATCTGAAAGAGTTTGATGAGATTATAACCACTCTATACTTTCCTAACATGTTTGATGACAAAGTCAGGCTGAAACTCTTTCCCTTTTCTTTGAAAGAGAAAGCTAAGACATGGTTACATTCACTACGCCCTTGATCTATTGGTAGATGAAATGACATGACAAGGGAGTTCATAAAGAAAATTTTCCCATACCATAAGACGAACACCCTTAGAAAGTCAATCATAAAATTCGTCTAAAAGGAAGATAAAACATTCTTCCAATGTTGGGAGCGGTTCAAGGATCTTGTATCACGAACTTTTTCTATGATGGACTGACATCTCTCATGTGCCAATTAGTCGAGATGATGTGTAATGGGGAATTCATGAATAAAAGTGTCAATGATGTGTGGGACTATTTTGATAAGCTTGCTGAAAACACACAATCATGGGACATCTCCCCAAAACCTAGCACCATGTCCAGGCCGACTCAATCTAAGGAAAGGGATGGAATGTATCTCCTGAAAGAGGATGTTGATATCAGTGCTAAAGTGGCTAATCTTACCAGGAAACTCGAGGCCATGGAATTAAAGAAGGATAAGGCTAAGGAAACTGTTTACGGTATTTGTGGTTGCAATATTCACACAACTGAAAATTTTCTAACAATACCCGCCTTTCAAGAGGTGTTGAATGAGCAATCCAATGTTGTAAACAATTACCAAAGACCTTTCAATGGACCTATCTCTAATACATACAATCCTAGTTGGAGAAATCATCCAAACTTCAGTTGGAGGAATGGACAAACTACTACCCCTCAAGATTTTTTTAATCAAATTCCAAATCAAGAGAAACCTCAAGAGGACTCGGTTCTAAAACATCTTCAAAAGCAAGATCTTTTCTATCAGGGTATGCTATAGGCCTTTCAAGACCTCACAAAAGTCATACAAGGATATGATACTAAAAGTGTGATTGGGAATAAGGGGAGCCTTCCAGCTCAACCTCTTCTCAATCCAAAATCATAATATGAAGTTAGTGACTCGAGTTCTTTAAACCAAATGGAGCAAGCTAAATCTATTACCACTCTTAGGAGTGGGAAGACCATTGACAAAACCATTCCAGTTAGGGCTGAAAAGCCTAAGGACCTGAAAGAGGACAACAAGGATAGACCTAGCATTGCTCCACAAGAATTAGAACTGGAACTTCAACGTAAGCTAATTACTTCATTTCCCCAATGGTTGGTTGCACTAAAACCTCTCTCTAACTCTCAGGACATTGTGGAGGTGTTGAAACAAGTGAAGGTCAATATTCCTCTACTGGATGCGGTTAAACAAATACCTTCATATGCCAAATTTTTGAAAGACTTGTGTATGACCAAAAGACAACAAAATATTCAAAAGAAAGTCTTCTTAACTGAGAAGGTGAGTGTCATCCTAAAGCAAGATGTGCCACAGAAATTCAAAGATCCCGGTAGCCCAACCATACCTTGTGTAATCGGGAACTACCGAATTGAGCACACACTTCTTGACTTAAGAGCGATCGTAAATTTGATTCCCTACTTAGTGTACAAATAGTTAGGCAAGCGTAAATCTGATTCCCTACTCGGTGTACAAATAGTTAGTTTGGGTGAATTAAAACCCACCTTAACCACATACTACTAGTTGATCGCTCTGTTCGTGTACCGAGAGGGATAATTGAGGATGTGTTGGTCCAGTTTGACAGATTATACTACCTTGTAGATTTTATCGTCCTGGATACTAAACCCATCAGTAACATGAGCACTCAGATTCCCGTCATTCTTGGTCACCCATTCCTTACCACTTCAAATGCAATTATCAATTGCATGAATGGAGGCATGAGTATGTCTTTCGGGAATATGACATTGGAGTTAAACATCTTTTTCAATACAGGCAGATGGTTAGAGGATGTTGACGATTTCCATGACATTAACATGATTGACTCTTTCGTGGAAGATAGAACACCTTTGACCTTATCCTCTGATCCTCTAGAGACATGCCTGGCCCACTCCCATGATTTTGATGATGACATGATTAGGGAGATGTGTGTCATGCTTGGTACTGTGCTGGTACTTGAAGTTAACCGGTGGAGGCCATAATTTGAAGAGTTGCCCCAAACTGATGAAGTGCCTCTACCGTCTAACCTCAAGCCACCGAAGTTTGGCCTAAAACCTTTGCCCTCTGATTTGAAATATGTCTATTTAGGTCAAGATGAGACATACTCGGTGGTGATTTCCTCCCACATTGAGCAAGAACAGGAGAATATGCTCATATCCACTCTCATTGAGCATAAGGGAGCCCTTGGATGGATGATTGCAGACCTCAAGGGAATTAACCCTTCGATTTGTACTCATCGCATTTTTGTCAAGGATAATGCGAAGACCTCTCGGCAATCACAATATAGACTAAATCCAAACATGAAGGAAGTGATTAAAGCTGAGGTTCTTAAACTATTGGATGTGGGTATCATATACCCTATATCCGATAGTCAATGGGTGAGTCCAACTTAGGTGGTTCCTAAGAAGTCTGGAATCACCATCATATCCAATGCCGACAATGAACTCATGCCAACTAGAGTTACTACTGGTTGGAGAATGTGCATTGACTACAGGAAATTGAATACCGTCACGAGGAAAGATCACTTCCCTTTGCCCTTTATTGATCAAATCTTGGAAAGGCTAGCCGGTCATTCCTATTACTGTTTCCTTGACGGATATTCGGGCTACAACTAAATAGAGATAGCCCCTGTAGATTAGAAAAAGACCATGTTTACATGTCCCTACGACACCTTTGCTTATCGAAGGATGCCATTCGGACTATGTAATACCCCTACCACTTTTCAACGATGCATGATGTGTATTTTTTCTGACATGGTGGGGCAATATCTAGAGGTCTTCATAAAAGATTTCTTTGTCTTCGGTCCAGCTTTCAGCGATTTCTTAAAGAATCTTAAATGTGTGATGAAAAGATGTGAAGAAAAGAATTTGGTACTTAATTGGGAGAAGTGTCATTTCATGGTTCATAAGAGAATTGTCCTTGGACATATCATCTTGTCCAAAGGAATCGAGGTGTATAAGGAGAAAATTGATCTTATCTTTAACCTACTTCCACCCAAGAATATACGAGATGTGCAATCCTTCTTAGGACACGCCGATTTTTACAAAAGATTCATAAAGGACTTTATTCTCCTCTCTCGTCCTTTATGTAATCTACTTCAAAAGGTTGCACCATACGAGTGGATTGAGCAATGCCAGGAAGCTTTGCTTAAGGGCATGTTAACCACTGCACCTATCATGCAGTCACCTGACTGGAGACTTCCTTTTGAACTTATGTGCGACGTGTGCTTTTGGGGTGATATTAGGCTAGAGAAAAGAAAAGAAGCCCTACGTTATCCTTCCCAAGTGAACTACTCGACTATGGAAAATGAACTCTTAGCCGTAGTGTTCTCTTTGGACAAATTTAGGTCTTACTTGATCGGATCCAAGATCATCGTTTGTACAGATCATGTGGCGCTCAAGTATCTTCTCTCTAAGAATGATGTTAAGCCCCGCCTGATAAGATGGATCCTCCTACTCCAAGAATTTGATTTAGAAATAAAAGATAAAAAGATAGTAGAGAACGTAGTGGCTGACCATCTTTCTTACCTTTATCTCTTTGATTCCATTGAGACAACACATATCAATGACATGTTCCCTGAAGAACAACTGTTTACAGTCTGCCATTCACCTTGGTTTGCTGATATTGCTAATTATCTTGTCACGGGTTTCACGCCATCACATTGGACTGCGTAAGATAAGAAGAAAAGTTTCATCGAGGTGCGCAATTCTTCTAGGATGATCCATATTTGTTTAAATATTGCCTCGACCAAATCTTACAGAGATGTGTGTCAGACGATGAGCATCAGAGTGTCATCTCCTTCTGTCACTCACAGGCCTGTGGTGGTCACTTTTCTGCTAAAAAGACCATGACCAAGATTGTGCAGTGCGGCTTTTACTAGCCCACTATGTTCAGGGACACTCATGAGTTTTGTGAGGCTTGTGAGAATTGTCAGAAGTTGAGAGCATTGTCCTGTCGAAATATGATGCCCTTCAACCCCATTCTTATCATCGAAGCATTTGATTGCTAAGGCATCGATTTCATGGGACCATTCCCCCAATCATTTGAAAATCTATATATTTTACTCACCGTAGACTATGTCACTAAATGGGTTGAAGTGATTCCATACAGGAATAATGACCATCGTACGGTCGTTAAATTCTTAAAAGAGAACATCCTTTCCCGACACCTCGCGCCATCATTAGTGATGGGGGCTCACATTTTTGTAATAGACCATTCGAGAATTTAATGAAGAAATATGGTATTTCTTATAAGGTGAGCATTCCATACCACCCACATACAAGTTGGCAAGTTGAGATTTTCAATAGGAAAATTAAACATATTTTAGAAAAAGACAGTTAACCCTGACCGTAAGGATTGGTCAATTCTATTGACCGATGCCTTATGGGCTTACCGTATCGCATTCAATACTCCTATTAGAATGTCTCCCTTTAGACTTGTCTATGGGAAAACTTGTCATTTGCCTGTGGAGTTGGAACATAGAGCCTACTGGGCGATTAAAAATTTAAACTTCAATCTTGACAACGCTGGCTCGCTACGCGAACTTCAGTTAAATGAACTTAAAGAAATTTGGAACAATGTATACGAGAACTCGAGAATTTATAAGGATAGGATGAAAGTGTTTCACAACCAACATATTCTGCAAAAATCATTCACGCTAGGTCAGAAAGTCCTTTTGTATAATTCTCAATTACATCACCGATCTCGTTGGACCGGCCCTTTCACTGTTATCAATATTTATCCTCAAGGGGCTGTCGAGATTCGAAATCCAGACAATAACAATGAGTTTAAAGTGAATGGACATCGATTAGAACTATTTGTTGAGAAATTTGATTTAGAGGACATGTTCATACCTCTGACGGATCCTATGTAACAAGATTGATCTCTTAGTCTGACGGAGGTATAGGTAGGTTTGCTGCTTTCATAGGACTAGAGTAGTTTACTTTTTGTCATTATAGGATAGTCGGCTTCATGCTATTAGGATAGTTTGCTTTCCAAGTTGCTCTAGGATAGTTTGCTTTTTGTTGGTTTCAATCTTGTGCTGACCCACTTTCACGCTGAGATCACTTTGGAAAAAGCCTCTTGATTCCTTCTTTAGGTACTATCTTTCCATCACTTCTCCTTTAATTTCGTTGTCTCACGTGCATTGCATGCTTATATCTTTTACATTGAGGACAATATAGATTTTAGGTTGAGGATGGGAGATTAGGTTACCTAATCAGTGTTTTCTTAGTTGTTTCTCAGTCTTGAGTAAAAATTGTAAAAAAATTAAAAAAAATTTTGAAAATTCTTGTGAATTCAAGTGATTTTGAAGAACACTCTTGATTTAGACATATAAGATACGTAATGTTGGTGATTTATGACTCTTGGATCCAGTTATCTGTTAGATTTCATAGTTAAGTTCGTATTATTAATCTACGATTAGAAGTTTTAAACATTAATTGAGTCATGATTTCACATGTCACATCTAGCTTGCACATTAAGGTTTAGTTCGATATTGAATTATTAACTTAGTGATCATTAAGCATGAAAGGAACCAGCATGGGGATTTTGTCCTTCATGTTCTAAAAAAATAATAATAAAAAAAGAGAAGAATATCCAGCTAAAAAACAGTTGTCATCGAAAACGACTACCTATTAAAGATCTTTAAATAGGTTGACATAGCGTGAAGCCATCGATGGAAAAATCAAAAGCTGGAGAAATAAAAAGGCTGAACTGTAAGACAAGTTTTGATTTAGGTTTTGTTTTCCGGAATGCTCTTTATGATTACCAATGATATCATGAAAATTGAGAATTGGACCTTTAGTTGTGATAAGTCGAGGTTGCACTATACACCTATAAAACTCAATGTTTAGAATTGTTCTAATCAATGGATTGATACTTTGAACTTGACCATGAAGCTTACTGTTCGCTTGAGTTTAAGAGAAAGTAATGCCCAACATTCATGTATCTTAGAATTCTATTGTTTAGATTGTTTTTCAAAAAATCACTCGAGTTTATAGAAATTGTCCTGTAATTTTCAAAATATTTTTCGCATAGTTTGCTCAGGACTAGCAAAATGTTGGTTGGGGATTGTGTTGAGGGTCAAATATTGCATATTAAACCCCAGTTATTACTTGATTTTACGCACATGACAATGCTTAACGCCCTATTTTAATCATGTTTGTGTTGCAAGGTGAATTTAGGAGCTTGGATTGAAAAAGGGTACTAAAGGCATGGATTTGATGCTCAAAAATCACTAAGGCAAGGGATGGATCTTAGGGGACCGAGATCGAAGAATTCACATGCCAAAATTCTGAGAAAATCAAGTGATTAAAGTTAAAGGGGCCTAAAAATCATCCTAAATACAAGATCACAAGGTTCCCACCATCCGTTTAGCTCGAAACTTTATATCTGGCCTGAAGACCCTAAACTAACCATACACGTCGAAATTCAGCCCTTGGATCTTTGTGGAAGTGGCCCAACGGACAGATTAGCTACTAAATCGCTGATTTGGGGCCCACCTAATATCTGGATATGCTTCAATTTTGGTCTCAACCCCTTAAATTAGATGAGAAAGAAGATGGATGGAATGGATTCATCAAAACATCACTGAGGACCCCACCTTGAGGGTGTGCTTGTGCACAGCACACGTGCACAAGCACCACACCGGACCGGGAGTCCAGTTAAAGGTCCTTTGACTCGACCCACGCCCAGCTTTGCATCCAGCGTCTGCACGCTGGGACGCTAGGACGTGTGGTGGGCCACCACCATCGTCCCAATGGACGATCTAAGCCATCCATTCGATCAGGTCGAGAGGGGGGGCATCAACCATACTCATGGAGTCCATATGCTACCATGTACGCACACACAGGTAGATCACATTCAAATGTAGGATGAACGGCGGGAATAAAGATACAATGGGCCACACCAAACTCGAGCAAAATCGACCATTCTTGACTGAAATTTTTCCATGAATCTAATGGACAAGGTGAATTTCTTCGATAACATTGATCATGGGCTCCACCGGTTACACAAAATCCAATTTTACATGCAATACACGTCTGGATGTTGTCCAGTTTTTACAGGCGTTGTACGAGCATGGTCACGGCTGGATCTGTGATCCGGACCGTCCAGAAAAGAGAGAGGGTGGCCACGACCCTTGCTATGACGTCAGATCTGAGAGTTGGGACGATCACTATCCCAAAAATGCTACCAAATGCAGCTATTTCCACTTAAGTTTTGTTGCGCTCGTGGTTGCGGTTTCGCAGAGCTGTGTAAAAGCTCCCCACCGACTGACTCCACCTAGCCGACTTACCTTAGGTTATAAAAGGAGAGAGAGAGAGAGGGCATGTAGAACATATAGCTTGGGATGTGTGGAGCAAAAGAAGAGGAGAGAGAGAGAGAGATCACGTGGAAGCTGCAGTTCCCAAAAGAGTTTTTTCCCCCTGTTTTTGTTCTTGTTTATTTATGTTTTTTAAAGAGATTATAGCTATATCATGTCTGTGATTGGCTAAACCTCTTCGCTAGGGCTAAGAGGTGAAGCTTGTAGCATGATGGGATCTCTTCTATGGCTTTGATCCATGTAAGTTGAACTGCCTTTGAATTTAGTTTGATTATAACAAATATTCATAATTTTTAATGGTTTGTTGTGACTTAAATTACAATAGATCTATGATAGTTTTGAGTATGTTCTTTTCATTATAAGGATTGTGAACTTGGGAACCCTATTGTTCACCATCGTCCCTTGGGCATGGTTGGATAATGGAATCCTTCCTACGTTCATAATTCGCTCAGAATGGTTGTGGATTGGTAAATTCTGTTGTTTACTTTGTCTCATGGGCATGGTCTTGTGATGGAATCAATTCCAGTTCTCACACCTCTCTTCCATTGAAAACTAGATCAAAGGAAGTTCATATTTGAGTTTTAATGAATTATCTTCCAGTTGGATGAAGATGAGACTCTGATTCCAGTTGTGTTTATGAATCAAGCATAGATCTCCCTAATCTCTACAAGTGGATCCTTGGAAACCCTAGTTTCCCACCTTTGAATTTTACAAGTTTTAGTTAAAGTAGTCCACCATTATTCTCTTAAATTGTCTTAATTTAAATTACATCTTCTTCTAGTTCTAGTTCTAGTTGCTTTCAGAGTACATACAAGGTTTAGTCCCTGTGGATTCGACCTCGGTCTTACTGAGATTATTACTACATCGCGACCCTATACTTAGGGTGGTAAACAAAATATGTCAAATTAATATATTTTTGACATTTCATATGTTTGTTAACAAACAGGTTGTTCCAAATTCCGTACTTAGTTTTCAGACTTCAGCCATAATTATCAAACAAGTTTTTTGACTTCAGATTTTAGATTTAGGCTTCATATTTCAGATTCAGACTTCAAACTTCAGACTTTAGATTCAACAAATGGGGCCTAGGAGAGATTTGGAATTCGGCTAGAGTTCCCTCTTCCTTATGGGAGAGAGGTGTGTGGGCGACGGATTCTGCGATCATCCAATGATGGGTAAAGCTTATGAATTACAACTTTGCTTCCCTACTCTACTCTCAACGTGATCAGATCTCATTCATATTAAAGAGACAAAGGTAGAGAAAGAAGTTTTTAACATCACTTGCATCTTTGATGAGCTTAATACACTTGACAAGTAAGATTCATGTTGGAAATGGCGGAAACACACAGAAATGAATCAAGCAAGGTACATGCAATTGCACAACCAAGTCCAAACAAGAACAATCCAATTTTTACATAAAAACACCTTTGGGGGAAAAAAAACCACGGTACAAAGTGACAAGTAATGCACTATGAAAGTATATATTATAAGAGATAGAGTCTTACTAATTCGAACAAGCCTCGAATCTACTTCACAAGACCTAACTATACCCTTGAATCCTTAGGAATGAATTAGAAAGCCCTAATACACCTATTCGATCTTGCAAATCCCATATACACTTGATATATATAGTGTTATGACTAAAATAGGAAACAACTTACACACTTACATAATTCTGCGCACATCTTCGATGATACCTTCAATGGCATCGACACCTCATTAAGATCTATTGATGGCATCAAACTCCTTCGATGTCATCAAGTAGCAACACTAAAACGTTCCAGCAACCAACATGGATTTTCTAAATTTTTTCGATAAGATTGAGCACCTGTTGATGACATTAACAGACTTTGTTATTGACACATTTAAGACATCAATAACAATTTAAAGCCCTTCTTTCATTGTTACATATGCAACAATTACATGTGATATCAAAGCACAACCCTGTGTGTGCATCTGGTGGTGTTTTTCTAGTGTGTCTTTTGCCCATCACCTTTTTGCCATTAAAATTGGCGATGGGTTTCTCCTTCTGTTGTGGCAAACTGTTTCAGCCTCCCTTGAGGGTCGAAAAGTTCCTCTCTTGCTTAGACACCCTCTCTCTCAGTATCAATAACTCTATGTATATCACCAGTAATGGAATCTGAACAACAGTCGTGGTTGTATTAAAAATACTGAAGGAGATAGAGATGTCAGATCTCTGTAGTAATGCTCATAATATAAAATTAGGGTTAGAGGACTGCAACCTCTCTTAGCATATCATCTTTTTCTTCATTTCTTGCATTGATTGTATAGATTCGACAATCATTGATGCAATTTTACATGGTTCAGAGTGGTAAAATGGTTTAATCATTCTTTCTGAAGTCTTTATCCTCGTCATAGTCAAGAAGAAGCAAATTCAGTTGGTTTACAATCATGAATAGGTTCATTACAGATCAGTGTTTTGATCGGCTGAAGTTGTCGTTTCTTTTTATCTTTCATCGAGAACCAGTTGGGTTCTTCTGTCACTCTAATGCCATAAGAGGTTTACCATTATTAGTTTTGGTGTTCCTGGATCAGTTAGATCCGGTGTGAATCCGGTTCATCTTATTCATGTTGGTAATTACGAGCTATACATGCCCTTCGGCAACCGAGTGTGAATGTGGTCGACTTGGATCATGTGATGCATTTGGGGTGAGGCCCACAAGTGTGTGACATGTACAACCTCTCAATGCTCCACCAAGTACCATACTAAGAGAGATTTGGAATTTAGCTAGAGTTCTCTCTCCCATGTGAGTGACGGATTTGGCGAGCATCCAAAGATGGGTAAGATGCTGCAACCGACCTAACAACTTATGAATTACAACCCTGGTTCCCAACCCTACTCTCAACGTGTTAAGATCTCATTCATATTGAAGAGACAGAGGTAGAGAAAGAAGTTTCTGACATCACTTGCATCTTTGACGAGCTTAGATTGCTGAGGTTAATGGCAATTATGCCACACTCAACAAGTAAGATTCATGTTGGAAATCGTTGAAACACTTAAAAATGAATCAAGCAAAGTACATGCTATCGTACAATCCATTCCAAACAAGAATAATGCAAAATTTTACGTGGAAAAATCTTTGCAAGAAAAAACCACGGTACAAAGCGACAAGTAATGCGCTATGAATATGAAAGTAGAAATTACAAGAGATATAGTCGTACTAATTCCAACAAGCCTTGAATCTACTTCACAAGCCCTAGCTATACCCTGAAATCCTTAGGAACGAATTAGAAAGCCCTAAAACACCTCTTTCATCTCCCAAATCCCATATGCGCTTGGTATATACAGTGTTAAAACTAAAATAGGAAACAACTTACGCACTTGCATAATTCTACACATATCTTCGATGGGACCTTCGATGGTATCGACACCCCGTCGAGGATCTATCGATGACATTGAACTCCTTTGATGTCATCAAGTAGCAACACTAAAACATTCTAGCAATCAACATGGATTTTCTAAATTTTTTCGATGGAATCGAGCGCCCGCTCGATGTCATTGACAGACCTTGTTATTAACTGATTTAAGACATCAATAACAATTTAAAGCCCTTCTTTCATTGTTACACATGCAACCATGACATATGGTATCAAAGCACATCCTTGCCTGTGCATCTGGTGGTGTTTTTTTAGTGTGCCTTCTACCGCGTCAACATTTTTTGCTATTAAAATTGTGATGGGTTTCTCCTTCTGTTGTGGCAAACTGTTTTAGCCTCCTTTGAGAGTCGAAAAGTTACTCTCCCGCCTAAACACCCGTCTCTCTCAATATCAATAACTCTGTATATATTTCCAGTAACGGAATCTGATCAACGGTCAAGGTTGTATTAAAAATACTAAAGGAGATAAAGATGTCGGATCTCTGCAGTAAGGCTCGGTTATTTTCTTAATAAAATTAAATTTAAAATTTTTAAATTGAAATTTGAGTGAGAGAAGGAGAGATCCTTTGATCTTATCTCATCTCTCATCTTATTTTTCCTTATCCCAACTCTCCATTGTATCTCGTAGTCTTCCAACAAACCCTCCCTATTAAGGAGGAAGCATGTGATAGTGAGAGTTCTACTAAGACTTAAACAACTAAAGGAAGAAAATCATTAAAAAAATGAGAGGGAAAGTGAAAGAGGCTTTTGGAATTCACCTATTCATGTTAGTACAATGATCTCTCCTTTGTTTTCTTTCTCTAGTAGTTTAATTCGGTATTGATTTATACATTGGACGGATTGGATCAATCAGGAATCTATTGTGTACATCTAACTCATATATGTGTAAAGGTACACTGATGCGCATGGCTTTAGGGCTGATGTGCAAAAGGAGAGATTTTTCCATGATGGATAATGATCGATATGATCTTATAGTTCACAAGTTTTTTAAGACTCAATCACGTAATAATTTTAAGAATCAGACATATTTGACACCTCAATGGATCATACCAATCATAAATTTATTAATGTTCTTCATTAATTTAAGGAAATTGAATTAATACTAGAAGAGTAATTCTCTGTGCATGCTACAACTTGGCACATAGAATTATATGACCTGATATAAAATGTGTGATTAAATCATCCTTGTTTGTCAGATTCCTAAGAACGAAATTAATTAAATTCTAAATTTCAGACCAATCGGACCATTAGATGGACTGCATCAATATGAGGTAATGGTCGACAATGAATAATGTGTTGATTTATTATGTAGAACCATTAGATGAATGAATTCTAACTTGATCTGTATAGACTATCAAAATCCGAACATCAAATGATGACAAAATCTAGATTTAATGATTGATCTGACCATCTAATTAGTTGTATTGACCAATCAATGTGATCATTAAGAATTGTAATAAATTAATGTATGGATGGTCAGATCAAGATGATCATCGGTTATCTCTTGAAATTGATCAAGTGGCAATCAATGGTTGGCCTTGATCCAAATTTGTCAAATGTAATTTGAAGATTAAATTATCAAAGTAGATAAATCCCCAAAATTTCATACAAATCATTACAAACTACGTAGAAATTTAAAATTTTATGGCTAGAATAGAATTTCTCATGAAGTTAGGGGGTTCTGGCATAAAATTTCAGAATGTTATAGAATGCCACCTGAACCTTCAGAAAAATTATATTTTAGGATAGTTACTGAAAATAGCCGGAATTTGCAAAAATTACAGGGGACAAATTCTAACAACACCTTAATTTTTGAAATATTTTTTTTCATAATTTATTAATTCATTTAAATGAGATATCTTGTTTTTTAAATGAATTTAGATTCATCAAAGGAGGGGCCCACCATGTAAAATAGTGAGATTAGAAAATAATTTCATTTGTGTGATTTTATGGAATTCTAATTCAAATCAAATAATTTGTTCTATGGAATCATCTCTACCATACCAAGGTGAGTAATCCCAATATGTTTATTCTTCATTAAGTTATTTATTGATGATGTGTTGTATTTATGTTTTAGCACTGTTATTATGATATCCAATCAGATTTGATTGAATGTATAATTTTGATTATTGTATTATTGATGATGTATTTGTTCAACATGCTAGTATAGGCAATGATCTGATTTACTGTGTTGATGAGCTTATGATCTGATTTTCTGTATAATTGCAACTAGTGATTTGATTTTCTGGATAATTGCAACTACTAGTGATCTGATTTGCTGAATGGATATAACTACATATTGATGGTTGTGATGATGTAACCAATTATCATGAAAATTATAATGATTCAAATATGAGAATGTGAATAATCACATGATATATCATTCAGTACTACTTAATATGCTTGTACATCTATCATTTTTATGCATCTATCATTTGCATGCATAATACGTGTTGAATTCCTAGAGGACCTCCCTGGATGGTATACGTGGTAAAATCATTAGCAGAAGCTTATTATACTAGTGGAAGGTTACTTAAGGAGTAGATGCGAGTGTTGCCTATGCCTACCAAAGTGGTAGAAGACTGCCAAGGGGCAGATGCGGGTTAATGGCTTTCTAACTCAAGCAAGTGGATGAATTCTCACTTGATGCATTCATGCATTCACGTATTACATAATATTTACATTTTCTTTCTGAAATTATATTGTATATAACTGTTATTATTATATTTTAATTTGATGTGAAGAAGCATGTCAGGACTTCTCACTAGGCCTGGCTAGCTTACCATGTATAAATATAAAATTATATAGATATGATTGAGGGTGAGGCAATGGCTCAAGAACAGGAGTATGATTGATCTAGAAAATGACCCAAGGGGCAAGTAACCCTACTTGACAGAGGAAGAAGTTGCTACCCTAGACTAGCCATGATTATCATTTTAATTCCATTTGATGTTCTTCAATTCTTATTTATTTTTTAAATTTTGTTGGACAAGATTTATTTTATTGCATAAGACCCCAAATGGGAGGGTCCTTAGCTATTTTAATAACTGATGATTGAAATTGATGGTTGGTCTCTTATTCATGAGATGCGATCGAGTATGAATGGAACTTAGATCCATGGTAGTACTATACGTTAAGCGAATTTTGTATAACCATATCAAATAATTTAAATACACTTAGTGTACAAGTCATGGCGTAGATTTTGGATCTGAATTACATGCCAAGTACCTAAAATCTAGGTCATGACAATTTGGTACTAGAGCAAAGCTCTTAATTAAATGACATGTGGGTTATGGTTAGAGAATAATTGGTAGGTTTCAAAAAATTAGAGACCCAAATTTAGGTCTCCATTGCTTGGTTTAAAAAAATGGAGAATTAAATCTTAAAATCACTAGGACTTTTTTTTATAGGTCTAGTACAATGTCTTTACCAAATTTCAGTTAGTAACAAGGTCCAGGGAAGGTGCTTCCAATTTTCTGACAAATTTTCACCTTATAGGTTAAAAATCTGGACTAGTTTAGTGTCTTTGATCAAACCTAATCAAATTGGTATTAAAAAAAATTGAATCGTTTTTTTGGGAGTCACACACATACCCCTGTACAACTCCATAAAATTTTAGGGCAATCCGAGTTGTAGAGAAATTATGAAAATTCAAATAGTAGGTTGTATAAGATAAAAACGACTATTGGGTGAAAACTCAAACATACCCTTGGAAAATCCCATAAAATTTTCTCCCTTAGAAGTGATGAAAACGCAAGAAAATGTAATTATTTTGATCTGAAAATTTTTGTGACAACCCATCAGATATCAATGACCTACATGCTAAAATTTAAGTTATTCTAACTTCCAGTTTGAAGGTTAATATTCCATAAATGGCGATGTGTCTGTTAGTCCGAATTTGAAAATTTCCTTTGGTCATGTCGAGAGGTGCAACACATAAGATCCTTGATTATTGTGAGTGTGAAACGTAGAAATCTAACCTAGGAACTTTAATTCATGATTTTAACATGGAGACTAACTTTACTTAGAGTATATATAATTTCAAAACATGAATCGGGCCTTAGTTGATTTTTTAAGGAAAATTTAGTCACAATGTCTTGTTGGACAACAATAGACAACAAAAATCACTCAACCTTAAAAATTCATAACTATTAAAATACAACTTCGATTCATGCAATTCAAAATCCAAATCGTAGTTAACCAAGTACAGTTTTAAGAAAAAATAAGTAAATTTTTAAAAAATGGCAATTTCTATAATAATTTAGTGAATTAGTATAGACATGTTGAGTTACACCCATTTCTGAACAGGATGGACTCCAAGAAGTTCAGGAATTTCTGTAGTAATGAGAATGATTTCAAATTTTACAGAGACCCATTAGACTTATCAATAGACTTGTACAAAATTATTGAAAGAAATTCAAACTATTAAGGTTATGAAACAACGACTGGATCAACACTTAGTAAATAGAAAAACAATTTATTCATATTTACACCATGTTGGCCCAATCAACAAAAGTTTCTAAAATAAAAAATAAAAATTCTTATCCGAGAATATCAATTCAATAAAATGAGTACTTTATGCATAAAAATATAATTTTAAAAATCTTATCCCCTAACTAAATTAATTTTTCTTCTTATAAGATTGAATGACCCCTAAGAAAACCCGTAGTATCTAAAATTTGTTGCCTTCTGCGAGTGCACTCTCCTTGAGACTCCCATAGAAAATCTAACTATTCTTAAAGAATCCGGGATGACTCCTGAAGAGCAGAATGAGAATAAGATAAATGAAGAAGAAGTGGGCGATGTAGGGCAAGTTCCTCCACCACCTCCTCATTCGGTTAATACGGGTGGTGCATGACCGACCACTCATTTGCCGCCATCTCCAACTACGATGTGTGCTAACTTCAATGGACCCAACATTCATCCCTAGGATGCAGCCTTTGGGTTGGTGACTCAGATGACTGCCATGATGAAACATCAGTAAGAACAATTTGCGGCTTAGTGAGATATCTTGACGAATTTGAGCCAGACACCTTAGAATCGTCAGAATTCTTCGCTGCACGGAACATATAAACCTTGAGAAGTAGATATGCTTGAAAATTTTATCAAGCTTCATCTGCCAGTTTTCAAAGGAGCTTCTGATCAACTGATTGTAGAAGATTTGCTGAAACAAGTCGAGAAAATTGACTGAAACAAGTCGAGAAGAATTTAGAAGTTATAGACTACCCTGATAACCAGAAGATCTTACTGGTGACATTCATAATGCAAGGTGAAGCATATGTATGGTTGAGAGCATCCAAGAGTATGGTTCCAACTAAATATTTGTGGACTTGAAAAGAATTCCAAGAGAAATAATTTTCCAAGGCTTCTCGAAACCAGAAGATGTCAGAGTTCACAAACCTACAGAAAGGAGCGATGACCGTGGCTCAATATGAGGCTAAGTTCATTAAGCTGTCAAGATATGTTTCAAGACTAGACGAAGATTATAAAATAACAAGATTTGAAGAAGATCTTCAGCAGAATATCTGAAAAGGATTTTGTTGTGTGGATATTCAGAAGTATCCTGAAATTGTAGATAAAGCCCTTCGAGCCGACAGGGATTGCGAACGTTTTATGAAGTTAAAGGTAGGAAGCCAAGGTAGAACTGTGCCAAATCAACAATAACCTCTAGAGAAGAGACAAATGATGCATGTTCAAGGAACACCATCAGGAAATCAAGAGCAGCATTGTCCCAAAAATTGTTCATATTGTGGAAAATATGGACATAAAGCTTAGGTGTGTAGGACCAAACTTAAAGACATGAGAGTGATGCCTCTTCAGAAAATACCATATAAAATTTTAACTTCCAGCACCTACTCAATAGTTGAGTTAAGCGTTGCATGCATTGCCTTCTAGGCCTCCACAGAATTAACAGAATAGGCCTTAACTTCCTACATCTCAAAACCAGGAAAACCAACAAACTAGAATGCAACCATCGAGAGCACGAGTTTATTATATTCATTCTATCACACCCGTAGAGAAGCTCGAAGATGACCACAATGTCGTGGAAGGTATAATTGATATAAATGACATTTCAATTTTTGTGATGTTTGATTCTGAAGCTACGTTATCTTTTGTTGTGTCATCCGTGATAACTCGATTATGGTTAAAACCAAAAAGTCTTATAAAGAACATTTATTTGAAGTCTCCCATAAGAAAGCCTATTACTTTAGATAAGATTTGCAAGTTTGTTCTTGTCAAATTAGGAGGTTGTCATGGATATGTCAAGATATGATATTATTTTTTAAAAGGCCGAGCTATATATCCTAGAGGGGGAGGGGGGGAGGAGTGAATAGGATTATGCCAAATAAAAATTAATAAGTAGAATATCGACAACAGATAGCCAAAAAGAATGCAAATAATAAAAGGAAATAACAACCTCAAAAATCCAGTATTGAGAGGTTGATACAAACTTGGTTCTAAGGACAACCTAACACCAAAAACTAACGATTTATGGCAGGACAACCTTACTAGAACGTGGGTGAGTATCAGAAACTCAAACTTAAGAGGATATGAAAGAAATAGAAACTAATTTATTACAACATTCACCACACAATGCTGAAATATAAAGATTACAAAATTCACATCCACAAATACATCCCACAATCTTAAACCATAAAAGATAAAGAAATAAATCACACATCCACTAAACACAGAGAATTATAGTGGTTCGCTTGTGTGTACACCAACTGTTAATAAACAACTACACAACTACTCCACTCTTAATATCCACTCCCTCGGGATATTAACGTTCACTAATTAAAATAGATTTTTCAAGGTTTACCTAAAACCTTCACAATTGTGTCTTTAGATGGGCTTACACAATTCAAAAACCCTTCTCTCTGAGATTTTCTGGATCAGCTCAGATAAAACCAAAAATGGAGATTTTCTGGAACAATCTCACAAACTAGAAATGAATTGAATTATAGAAAAAGAAAAAACTTATCTGTATGATGATTCTGAAGCAACCCGGTAGAACCAACTTGATATCGACGTAGATGTTCAACGTTCAGTCTCACAAGTGTATAGGGTTCTAAGTCTAGATGATTTTTAATTAAATCAGCAAGGGCTTTGTATTAATTTTGATCTCAAGGAAGGGTAAATCAAATATCCCTTTTCAAAATAAGAATGGAATGGAGAAGTAAAATAAAAAATAAGAGCTACTTTAAAGAACCTTAAATATGCACAAAATAGCTTGGAATGTACTCAAAATTATCTCAGAGTGATTGCTTAAGAATGAATAGAAAACTCTGAAATTCGAGCACTATTTATAGGTGAAAAATCAGTTTGCACGACTGGCCTTTGGTTAGCTAAGATTGTCCTTATCCAAACAGATTTTCAAAAATTTTGGCGTGTTAAGATTTTTCAGTTACACGACTGGCCTTATGGGTTCAACGACTGGTCGAGTGTCCTGCTCGACTACTCGTGGACACCACACAACCGGTCGTGTGAGTCCAGATTACTCGCTGGAAAACAAGTCGAGCAGTACATGACTGGTTGAGCACTATTCACATGACTGGTCGAGCACTTTCCAGGACTGGTCATAGACCAACAAAAATTTCTGAAAATTCATAACAAATCCTGGACTGGTCGAGGAAATACTAGGACTTGTTGAGCCAGTGCTAGGGCTAGTCGAAAGAAAAGAATTTTACACTTATAAAATGACCAAAATGACCGATCGAAAGTATGAAACGATCTAAGGTCAATCTAGGTCAATCATACCTTACTTGTGAGATAGAACATATGAACACTTAATCTATTGATCACTTCAGTAGTTTTAATTCTTGCGATCTTCAAAGCTTGAACTCGACATACCAAACATAATTTTCAACTAGGTCTTGAGTTCTTGGACTTTTCTGGATCCAGATCTTGAACCGCAATGTTCTTGAAAGCTCTATCTTCACTTAATATATGAAAGTCTTCACTTTCTTCCAGTTTGAAGATCTCGATAAGTTCGTTGTAGATATCGACAAGATAGATTCAGCACGAATAGAACGAACGTCAAAGATTCAATGTGAATGATACACAAGTTTGATACAAATCAAGATACAAACTTGAATTGGTTTGTCACACCAAAATTTGACAATACTTAGGGTTTATCAAAATAGCACTTTCAATCTCCCCCTTTGTCAAATTTGTGACAAAACCAAAATTACAATATGCAATAGATATTCAAACAACACATTGCACTAACATGCACACACATGTATGATATGATCCATAATAGATATCATGCACAATAATCAACTCTCCTCCTTAATCCACTACTCTCTACAAAAAAAAATATTACCCACATTTCATCATATCATATCCTCATTCATATATCATTCACATATTACAATATCTCCCCCTTTTTGTCACAACATGACAAAGGAAGCGAATAAGGATAAATGAAGAGAAGAAGAGAGCATGTAGAATTAATAACTACTCATCCAAATCAAATAAACAGAGTATCTAAAGTGAATAGATAAGATTTTAAACAAAATTATCCAATTAGTCATAGGGAAAAGAGTTAGAATAAAGTTATTATAGATACCATCAAATCAAAACAAAAATAATCAGATCCTGAAGAGGGAGCAGGATTAGATGGATCAATTTAATGTAAACCCTTATTAATGCGCCTCATATGTTTGCGCATATAAGCAAATTGAGAATCCTGGGTTACACGAATCTGAGCCACCTATTCCTCAAGATTACGCAACCTCTCATCGAAATCAAAAGACTGATAATCAGGGTCAGCCTTAGAATCTGATTCAAATTCATCAAATAAATCATCCAAATTAATGTTTTCTTGAGGTAAAGCATCAGCTTCTTCATCTCCTCCAACATTCCCATCAACTTGACCAAGTGCCAAGTTCAGGTTCATCTTGTTGATATTAGAATTGTTAAATGGACGGAGATTAATAAAACCTTCTCCAACAGGCATAGCTATCAAAGCATGATTAGCTAAGACAGATAAGAGAAGGAAGATAGATATGGATGCCAGATACAAGTGAATGCATAATGCGGGCATAAAAGAGGTCAGCTCAGTCTTATTACCTAAGTGAGGATAGACATTCGAAATAAAAATCCGATGTAAGACCCTCTATCTGGGCAACATATATTTGGAACTGAGCGCATTACCGCCGTTCCATTCCGCATTCATATTACAAAGAACTCTCTTAATCAATTGTTTAACATTTTCAGAAGGTCTAGATTCCAAAGTAGATATCGGTATGCCGTCATCAACAACAGGTATATTCATGATTGCTAAAATTAAATGATGGTTTACCTCAATTGGACCTTCTCTAGTTGACATAGTAAATGTCAAATCTTCTAGAGAGAACTCAGTAATGCAAGAATACATGGCCTGCGTAATGGATTAGTATGCAGGACTGCCCCAAGATAGTATGTTTTCCCAACCTATAACTTAAAGGAGAGGGACAATGTTGAAGTGCTTAAGATGATCAGCAATGACAACACGCTCAACAATAACATTTCTAAGATGGAAATCCTGCACATACTCGGGATCTTCTTCGGGAGGCTGAAGGTGATGCACTGTAATGGGTGCGGAATGGGATAAAATGGACCACGAATGGTTCTCTTCCTATTTTTTCCTTCCATTGTAACAAGAAAACAAAGAAATGAAGGATTGCAAAAAGGAGTGAAAGGATTCCAAGCAAATCAGATTTTAAGGAAAAAAAACTCTTTCAAACCACCATAAATCTTGAAACAAGAAGTAAAATCAAGATTAAGGATGATCAAAGAACTTAAATCCACAAGGAAATAAAAAAATGAAGCACTAATTGAAGAGTAATCGAGAGATGGGTTCGATCGGTCGTGGTTGGGCTTGATGGAGAAGAAAGAAATGAAAAAAGTGACATTTTTCCCAAATAAAAATCCATTTCACGAGTTTCATGGCTAGTCGTATACACACTTGACCAGTCGTGCCACGACCGGTCGAATGTGTACTCGACTGGTCTTGTAACACTGAAAATATGCAATTTTACATATATTTAAATTAAAAAAATATAAAATAATATATACATACATTATGATACAAATGAGCATAAATCATCAGTTCATATTACACATACCAAGATCAAATTTCAATTTTACAAATTGATTTTTGTCGAACGGTTTTGTGAATATGTCAGCTAGTTGATTCTCGGTCTGAATATATTCTAATGAAATTATCTTTTCTTCCACCAATTCATGAATATAATGTTACCTAATGTCAATGTGTTTGGTTCATGAATGTTGAATATGATTTTTGAAAATATTAATTGCGCTTGAGTTATCACAATATAACATCATAGATTCTTGCGCATTTCCGTAATCGCTCAGCATTCGCTTCATCCATACTAGCTGAGTGCATGCATTACTTGCATCAATATATTCAACCTTAGCAGTGGAGAGCGATATGAAACTTTGTTTCTTACTTAGCCAGGAAATTAGACAGTTCCCGACATAGAAACAACCACCGTTGGTCGATTTACGATCATCAATGTTACCAGCCCAATCAACATCCGTGTAACCAGTTAATTGCACACTAGTATCATGTGGATACCAGAGACCAAGATTATTTGAACTAGCGACATATCGCAAAATACGCTTAACAGCAATCAAGTGGGACTCTTTAGGGTCCGATTGATATCTGGCACAAATTCCAATGCTAAAAGCAATATTAGGTCGACCGCAGTTAAATAAAGTAAATTCCTATCATACTGCGATACAACTTAAGATCCAAACTTTACTTATTGAATCCTTAGAGAGTTTCAGAATGGTACTCATTGGAGTATCAAAATTTTTTTCACTCTCAAATCCAAACCTTTTAACTAAGTTCAGAGCATATTTGGTTTAAGAGATGAAGAATCCATCAGGAAGCTGTTTGACTTGTTACCCTAGGAAATAATTTAGTTCTTTAACCATGTTCATTTCAAATTTGGACTTCATAAGATCTGCAAACTCCACAGTCATGTTAGCATAGGTAGATCCATAGATAATGTCATCAACATAGATTTGCACTAGTAAAATATGATCATTATGTTTCTTAACAAATAATGTTTTATCTAAACTCTCCATAACAAATCCTGACTTAACAAGAATTTAGTTAATTTCTCGTACCATGCCCTGAGAGCCTGTTTCAAACCATAGAGTGCCTTTTTTAGGCGATAAACATGATTAGCATGCTTAGGGTCTTCAAAACCCTTTGGTTGTTCAACGTATACTTCTTTATGCAAATCACCGTTTAAAAATGCACTCTTAACATCCATTTGATATATTTTGAATTTTTTAAAACATGCAATGGATATAAATAGTCTGATTAATTTAAGACGAGCTACTGGGGTAAAGGTTTCATCATAATCAATACCTTCAATTTGGGTGTATCCTTATATAACCAGCCTAGACTTGTTTCTAATTATGTTACCAAGTTCATCAGACTTTTTCTTGAAAATCCATTTTGTTTTGATAATATGTTTATCAGTTGGTCTTGGAACTAAATACCAAACATCATTTCTCACAAACTGATTGAGCTCTTCTTGCGTAGCTACAATCCAGTTTTCATCAGTAAGGGCTTCTTTTACGTTATCCGGTTCCATCTGAGATGTAAAGCACACGTAATTACACATATCTTCTAATTGTTTTTGAGTGTGTACACTAGTGAGGGGATTTTCAAGGATTTGATCAGTAGGATGATCTTTATTTGTTCGTAGTTTAGTGTTATTTTGATTAGATGAAGAGTTTGGTTTATCAATTAAAAGAACCTCATCATCTTCTGAACTTGAGATAGGTGTATTCAAATGATCATCAATAATCACATTAATAGATTCTTATATTACACCGGTCCTCTTGTTAAGTACCCGATATGCTCAACTATTCAGAGCATACCTTAAAAATATACCTTCATCACTTTGGTGTCAAATTTACTCAGATGTTCTCGGTCACGCAAGATATAGCATTTACTGCCGAAAACTCGAAAGTATTTGATAGAAGGCTTCTTATTAAACCACATCTCATAAGCTATTTTATTATTTGATTTTCTAATATAAACACGGTTAATTATATAACAAGCAATATGTACGACTTTAGTCCAGAGATTTTTAAGAAGCTTCATACTATTTAACATTACATTTGCCATTTCTTGAAGCACCCTATTTTTCTTTTACACTACCCCATTTTGTTGTGGTGTTTTGGGAGCAGAATATTTATGTGATATTCCTTGGTCACTACAAAATTTCTCAAAACTGCTATTTTCAAACTCAGAACCATAATCATTACGGATCTTAGTGACTTGTAACTCTTTTTCATTTTAGATACGTTTAAGTACCCTTTTTACTTCATCGAGAGTTTCAGATTTCTCTCTTAAGAAGACTACCCAAGTATACCTGGTAAAGTTATCTACAATGACCAGAATATACTTCTTGTCACCTCGACTCTCCGATCTAGTTGGTCAGTTGAGATCCATGTGGAGAAGTTTGAGTGCTTTAGATGTGGCATTGGAGTTTATCTTTTTGTGAACACTCCTGGTTTGTTTACCAATTTGGCGCTCGCCACATATCTTATCCACTTTCTTTATTTTGGGTAGACCTCTTACCAAATCACTTTTGCTCAATCTATATAAGTCGCGATAATGTACATGTCCTAGGCACTTATGCCATAGTTCGGTCTCATCGGTATGGACCATGTAACATGATAGTTTAGATGAGTTTGAGTCACTAACTATATTGCAGTTCTTAGAAGTTCTGTGACCAGTTAATATTACAGAACCATTCTGATTTAAGATTTCACACTTTTGGTTTGAAAATTTTACACTATGATTATTATCGCAAATTTGAGAAATGCTTAATAAATTATGTTTTAAACCTTCTACATATAAAACATTCTTAAATAGAGGGAGGTTAGGGAGTTAAACCGTACCTTGGCTAACAATTTTGCAGTTGCTACCATCACCAAATGTGACTGAACCATCAATCATGTCTTTAAGACTGGTGAACAGACTTTTGTCACCTGCCATATGTCTGGAGCAACCACTATTCAGGCACCACTTTGAATGGCTAGTGGGTTTGAATGCGGCGTGGGCAACCAAATAAACAACTTTAAGGACCCATTTCTTTACACTTTTGGGTTTAGGAGCATAGTTGGTCTTCTTCTGATTATAATTATTATACGTCCTATGTCACGCTCCAAACCCGGAGATCGGACTCATAGGAATCTTGATTGCCGAATCCAGTGCCAACAACATTTGTAGTACCACATTCTCGGCTCCCAGCGTCTATACGCCAGATTCCGATCCTAGGATCCTATAAGGAGAATTTTCCAACGTACATTTTTCTCGTAAGAAGCATAACCATAAGTTTACCCAAATCACAAAGGCAACATCATCATCACATATCCACTAATACAATCATTTGAATACAATATTGAAAGAAAAATACATATATCGAAAGTCAAATCTCCAGAGGTCCGCTGCATGCTCCAAGCTCAACGCTGCTGCAACTTAACGCCACCTACACGCATCTATCGTGCATAAGCTTATAAAAAGCTTAGTGGGTGGTGAAAGTGTGTGCACAAGGTAAGTGCCAAGTAAGCAATATCAGAGTAATCAGAGTAGGCGAAAATATTGACAAGTCTATAAACCATACAATATCAGAGTACGCAATACAAATCAGCTATGCAAATGAGGAGTCATAGAGAGCCAAATATCAGATGCCGAGGATACAATGCAATATGTAAATCCTACTTAGCTCGTCTAGGCCAAGTAAGTGCAGAAACATAACAACCCAAAATGCCATATGCCTGCGGATGTAATGTAATATACGATGCGAATGAAATGACCAAACTGGAGTGTGAAGCCTGGATGATAGTACGTAGTATCGCAGGCTATGTGGTCCATCACAAGGGACTTCTATCCAAACAAGTCTCATACTTAATTTGGATAGTTAGACACAATGTGGTAAACTCCTAATCTTAGATTAGTTGCATGACCTAACCAAAATTCTAGCCATTGCGAAGGTACACGTAATAAATAATTGCGCACCACCAGCCTGAGTGGATAATGAATGAATGAATGAATATGCAACTCCTGCCCAATAAGTCCACATATCAGTACTATTCATCTCTGAGATCATCACCGATATCTAGTACACTCTACATGCAAATCACCGCCCACTGACGCGCAACCATGCAAGTGAAAGAGACCTCACTATTCGCCTACCAGTAGTTAGCTAATTTCTACAAGGCACGTCAATAGCAGACCCATTCACGAGCTAGTCAAACTCAGCTTAGTTATGCCCCCTACTCTCGAGCGGGTAAGGCCACACCCCCTCCTAACCGACCACAATATAGTGGAAGACGCGGCCTCCTGGTATTTGGCACTTGGGCGCTCATATATCGACTCGGTTTTGACGTTGGGGCGTATCCTGGCCTCGAAGGTTTAGGAATTTTCACCCATGGCCATTTATAGCAGCCCGATGCTAATAATAGATTTCCAGTGTCCCATCTGGCCATCCACGATGTGCCTGTGGAGGGTACGACCTTGATGTCGCTAAGGCGCCCAGTAAACACAACACATAATGCAAGATGCATGAGTCGTACAATCCATTCATGCATCAATCCTGCGCATACTATACACTCATGTGAGATAGCCTCCGCCTATCAAGGAGTCTCATAACAACCTACCCAATGACATATGCAATGGTCAACCGCATCTCATAACAAACATGCAGATGATGCATATGGGCATGTATCATGATGCTATGCAGTCACATACTCATAATCGATACCAATAACCAGCATCAACAATCAACCTCAACAATGTAGACATTAAACTAACATTGTCCCCCAAGGAATGACCCACATAGAGCCTAACATATAGTAGACCCATGGCCTCACACAAGGGCCAAATATACAACACCATGGGCCTCACTCAAGAGCTTAATACACATCATGATGGACTTTTCACATGGGCTTAACATATATCACAATGGGCTCCATCGCCTTGCCCTCAAATGCATCATAATGGGCCTCATCACATAGGCCTCATATACATCACATTGGGCCTTAAACACGGGCTGAATACACATCATAACAGGCCTCAAATACGGGCCACATATACATCACATTGGGCCTCAAACACGGGTCGAATGCACATCACAATGGGCCTCAAATACGGGCCGCATATACATCACATTAGGCCTCAACAATCGGCCTCAACAATCGGAATTAGCCTCAACAATCGAAATCGGCCTCGACAATCAGAATAAGAATCGGCCTCAATAATCAGAATTGAAATCGGCCTCAATAATCGGCCTCGATGATCGAAATCGGCCTCCATAATCTGCCTTGACAATTGGAATTCGAATTGGCCTCGATAATCGGAATCGGAATCGGCGTCAACAATCGGAATTGGCCTCAATAATCAGAATTGGCCTCAACAATCAGAATCGGCCTTGACAATCGGAATCAGCATTGACAATTGAAATCGGCCTCGACAATCGGAATCAGCCTCGACAATCGGAATTGGCCTCGACAATCGGGATCGGCCTCGACAATCAGAATCAGCCTCGATAATCGGCCGAACAAGGCCTAAGGGAAGGTCACAATATGGACATTAAACCATCATTGCCCATCAATGTTGACATTTAATCAACATTGCTCCCAATCATATACATCAAATGGGTCGCAATACATGGGTCGAAAATACATCTCAATGTGCCTCATCATATGGGCCATAAACACATCACATCAGGCCTTGCCCATGGGCCTCAAATACATCACAATGGGCAACAACCCATGGGCTTCAAATACACAATAGGTGGGCCCTACACATGGGCCTATATACATCATAGGTGGGCCCTGCACATGGGCCTTAAATATACATAATGATGAGCCTCATGGATGGGTCGCACCAATGGGCCTCAAGTGGGCTTGGACCACACCAATCATTTCAATAGTTGTAGGCGTAACATGTGTATCACATAGTACACTTTCATTCTACATGGCGCTCTAATGATGATTAGCACCACCCAAACATTGCCTATGTAAATCAACACTGTCCAAACATTGTCCATGTAAATCTGCACTGTCCAAACATTGGACAACACCATCCAAGCATCGTCCAACACCGTCCAGCACAACTTGGACAGTGTGGATGAAATAAATACATCATGGTGGTCCCATGCTGGCAAAACAGGTGGACGGCTTGGATAAAAAACACATCAAAGGTGGGTCCACGACAAAAATCGTTGAGATGGACGGTTGCACACATAAATTAAGGTGGGGCCCCACATGTGTGGATGCAAGGCATCCATCAAGGTGGGCCCCACATCCGTGTATATGGACAATCAGATTGGATGGAAAATACATCACAATTGGCCCCACAGTAGGTGGATTCCCACATGGGGTCACCAGACATATGTAATATATATATACATATCATATATATTATATTATATTAATTACATTATATATTTAGGATCCAGGCCTATTGGCCACCATCCAGATGGACGGTCTGGACGTAAATCATATACATTACTTGGGTCCCACCCTCCTGTGTATGGACGGTGAGGATATGAAATACTTACATTAAGGTGGGTCCTCAATGGACGGTTGGATCACATACATCGTGATGTCCCTCATAGCACCGTCCTGATGGACGGTGCAGATAGCACATGTATCATGGTGGGCTGCACGGCAGCAGAGGATGGGTGGACGGTGCAGATAAAACCCATACCTCGAGATGGGCCCCACAAAGCTTGCTGCATCAAAGCAACAGCTGCAACTACTGGCTGCTGGCCCATCAGAGAAGAAAAAAATAATAATAATAAAATAAAAAATAAAAATGGATGGATGACATTGATAAAACACGTGCATCATGGTTGGGACCCATGGGGCCTGCTGAAGGACTGGCTGAATGGGTACATCATCATGATGGCCCTTCATTCATCAAAACGGATGGACGGTCTAAATGACACGCATACATGTTGGGGTCCACAGAAGGGTGAACCACCCCACGGATCAGGCTGATATTTGTTTTTTTCATTTCATACAGTGCAGCAGCATTGCTGCTAGACACCTGAGCCTAGACGATCAGGATCAGGTGGGCCATGGCCTGGACAAAATGGATGGACGTGTGGATGTGGAACACACGTCATGGTGTGTCTAGCACATGCATATCAAGGTGGGTCCACGCGGTGGCCCCCCAAAGCTTTGGATCAATTTGATATTTGTATTTTCCTTCATCCAGGCTTATTTCAATGGACAGGCAGCAATGGTGGGTCCCACAATTAGACAGTGTGGATCAAACTCATCATGGTGGGCCCCACACCTCATCAACATCATCACCAAACAAATGGAAGAGAGAGAGAGAGAGAGAAGAAAGGGACGTGAGAAAGGGAGGGACCCCGCCACTATGGGCCCTCCCTATATAATGCATACATTAACATGGGTCCCACCATATGTGGGCCCTCAAATCATCAAATCCAAACCAAAAATCACCCACCTTAAGATCTCTTCTTCCTTCTTCCATTAATGCATTATATAGCTCCATGGAATGCACTTCAGCGGTCAAGATGAAGCTTGGATGGTGGAGATGGGAGGTAGGAAGGTGGGCCACACTAGCTTCTCTATGGAAGCCATGGACGTTGGGTGCTTAGGTTGCTTGGGAGAATGAGAGAGAGAATGAGAGGTGATGGGAGAGAGGGATAATGAGTGATGGATGGATGTACTTGTGTAAGGGAGAGAGTTGACTTTGAAGTACTTGTGTAAGAGAGAGGATGTTTGCTTGTACTTGACATGTGAAGTGATGGATGTGTACTTGATTGAGGTGATTGATAGGACATTCTCTTGGGATTGTAATCGCGCGGCGTTTTCCTTGAATTGAACGCGGGCGCACATCTCTTAGCCTGGGTATCGCCTCGACGCGTGAGATGCGGCGTCGGAACCGCAGCGACGGTGCTGTTGCAATGATATAAGTCTCAGGCCGAGCCAACTGAGATCGATAGGATGTAACTTAGGGTCGCGCGCAACTGTCAGTAACAAATCGCGGGTTACCAAAATTCGACCGGGAGAACCGCGGAGGCCTACGGAACGATACAGGCTAGGATACGGGTCTTACAGCTCTCCCCACCTAATAAAAATTTCATCCTTGAAATTTACAGAATAGACAAGGGAAGGGGCAATATCATTAAGTATATATGTCAAGGCACAATCAATCTACAAAAGGATGAAGTAGCGCTCTCTAATCTTAACCTCGTCCTCCGAAGACGCATCATCAACACTATGGTGATCCTACTGAACCCCGGATCCTAGTAAAAAATGAACAAAACAGGAATACTATACAGGTTCATAATCTCAACGGTAGGGAGCTATATCAGAAAATCTCTAAGTTATTCGAACTTAGGGATCTAACCATTCTAGGTACTCAACAATCATAGAGTGTAGGATAACTATCAACAGATATATGATGTTATCTTCAGGTATTTCCAAGTTATGCTCTGATACCATCTTCTGTTACGCCCCAAACCCGGAGATCGGACTTACAGGAATCCCGATCATCGAATCCGGTGTCGAAAGCTTCCGTAGTACCCCATTCTCGGCTCCCGGCTTCTATATGCTAGATTCCGATCCTTGGATCCTATAATGAAGATTTTCCAATGTTCATTTTTCTCGTAAGAACCATAACCACAAGTTTACCCAAATCACAAAGGCAACATCATCATCACATATCCATTAATATAATCATTTGAATACAATGTTGAAAGGAAAATACATATATCAAAAATCAAAACTCCAGAGGTCCGCTACATGCTCCAAGCTCAACGCTGCTGTAACCTAACGCCACCTACACGCATATATCGTGCATAAGCTTATAGAAAGCTTAGTGGGTGGTGAAAGTGTGTGCACAAGGTAAGTGCCAAGTAAGCAATATTAGAGTAATCAGAGTAAGCGGAAATATTGACAAGTCTACAAACCATACAATATCAGAGTACGCAATACAAATCAGCTATGCAAATGAGGAGTCATAGAGAGCCAAATATCGAATGCTAAGGATACGATGCAATCTGTAAATCCTATTGAGCCCGTCTAGGCCATATAAGTGAAAAACATAACAACCTAAAATGTCATATGCCTGCGGATGTAATGCAATATGCGATGCGAATGAAATGACCAAGCTTTAGTGTAAAATCAGGATGATAGTACGTAGTATCGTAGGCTATGGGGTCCATCACAAGGGACTTCTATCCAAACCAGTCACATACCTAATTTGGATAGTCAGACTCAATGTGGTAAATTCCTAATCTCACGTTAGTGGCGCGCCCCAACTGAAATCCTGGCCATTGCGAAGGTACACATAATAAATAATTGCGCACCACCAGTCCGAGTGGATAGTGAATGAATGCATGAATATGCAACTCCTGCCTAATAAGTCCACATATCAGTACTGTTCATCTCTGAGATCATTACCGGGGTCTAGTACATTCTACATACAAATCGCCGCCTACTGACTCGCGACCATGCAAGTGGAAGAGACCTCACTATCCGCCTAACCACTAGTCAGCCAATATCTACCCGGCACGTCGATAGCGGACCCATTCACAAGCTGGTCAAACTAAGCCTACCTATGCCCCTTACTCTCAGACGAGTAAGGCCACACCCCCTCCCAACCGACCACAACATAGTGGGAGACGCAGCCTCCTGGTATTCGGCACTCGGGCGCTCATGTATCCACTTGGTCTCGACATTGAGGTGTCTCCTAGCCTCGGAGGTTTAGGAATTTCACCCAGGGCCATCTATGGCAGCCCGATGCTAATAATAGATTTTCGGTGTTCCATTTGGCCATTCATAATGTGCCTGTGGAGGTTACGACCCTGATATCGCTAGGGCGTACAGTAATCACAACACACAATACAAGATGCATGAGTCATACAATCCAGTCATACATCAATCCTGCGCATACCGTGCGCTCACGTAAGATAACCTCCACCTATCAGGGAGTCTCATAACAACCTGCCCAATGACATATGCAATGGTCAACCACATCTCATAACAAACATACGGATGATGCGTATGAGCATGTGTCATGATGCTATGTAGTCACATACTCATAATCAATATCAATAACTGGCATCGACAATTGACCTCGACAATGTGGACATTTAACCAACATTGTCCCCCAAGGAATGGCCCACATAGAGCCTAACATATGGTGGACCCATGGCCTCACATAAGGGCCAAATATACAGCACCATAGGCCTCACTCAAGAGCTTAATACACATCACGATGGGCCTTTCACATCGGCCTAACACACATCACAATGGGCTCCATTGCCTGGCCCTCAAATGCATCATAATAGGCCTCATCACATAGGCCTCATATACATCACACATCACAACGGGCCTTAAATACAGGTCACATATACATCACATTGAGGCTCAAACACGGGCCGAATTCACATCACAATGGGCCTCAAATACGGGCCGCATATACATCACATTAAGCCTCAACAATCGACCTCGATATCCGACCTCGACAATTGGCCTCAAAAATCGGAATCAGCCTCGATAATCGACCTCAACAATTGGAATCGATATCGATAATCGGAATCGACCTCGACAATCAGAATCAGTCTCGATAATCGGTCTCAATAATCGGAATCGGTATCGAGAATCAAAATCGGAATAGGCCTCAACAATCGGCCTCGACAATTGGAATCGGCATCAATAATCGACATCGATGATAGAAATCGACCTCAATAATCAGCCTCGACAATCGAAATCAGAATCGGCCTCGACAATTAGAATTGGCCTCAACAATCGAAATCGGCTTCGATAATCAGCTTCAACAATCGGAATTAGAATCGGCCTCAACAATGGGAATCAGCCTCGACAATCGAAATTGGCCTCAACAATCGAAATCGGCCTCGTCAATTGAAATCAACCTCAACAATCGGAATTGGCCTCGATTATTAGGATCGGCCTCAATAATCGGAATCAGCCTCGATAATCAGGATCGGCCTGAATAATCAGCCTTGATAATCGGAATCGGCCTCGACAATCGAGATTGGCCTGAATAATCGGCGTAGATAATCTGAATCAGCCTCGATAATCAGCCGAATAAGGACTAAGGGAAGGTCATAATATGGACATTAAACCATCATTGCCCATCAATGTGGACATTTAACCAACATTGCTCCCAAGGAGTGGCCCACATAAATCCAAACATATCGTGGGCCCATAGCCAAACACAAAGGCCTCATATAATCACCATGGGCTGTATCAATGGGCCTTACCAATGGGCCTTAAGTACATCAAGTGAGTCGTATCAATTGGCCACACCAACGGGCCTCATATACATCAAATGGGCCGCAATTCATGGGCTAAAATACATCTCAATGTGCCTCATCATATGGGCCATAAACACATCACATTAGGCGTTGCCCATGGGCCTCAAATACATCACAATGGGCTACAACCCATGGGCTTCAAATACACAATAGGTGGGCCCTACACATGGGCCTATATACATCACAGGTGGGCCCTGCACATGGGCCTCAAATATACATAATGATGGGCCTCGTGAATGGGTCGCACCAATGGGCCTCAAGTGGGCATGGACCACACCAAAAATCATTTCAATAGTTGTAGGTGTAACATGTATATCACAGTACACTATCATTCTACATGGCGCTCTAATGATGATCAACACCGCCCAAACATTGCCTATGTAAATCAGCACTGTCCAAACATTGTCCATGTAAATCCGCACCATCTAAACATTGGACAACACCGTCTAAGCATCATCTAGCACTGTCCAACATAACTTGGACGGTGTGGATGAAAAAATACATCATGGTGGTCCCATGCTGGCAAAACAAGTGGACGGCTTGGATAAAAAATACATAAAAGGTGGGTCCACCACATGAATCGTCCAGATGGATGGCTGCACACATAAATCAAGGTGGGGCCCCACACGTGTGGATGCAAGGCATCCATCAAGGTGGGCCCCACGTCCGTGTATATGGAAGGTCAGATTGGATGGCAAATACATCACGGTTGGCCCCACAGCAGGTGGATTCCCACATGGGGTCACCAGACATATGTAATATGTATATACATATCATATATATTATATTATACTATATTATATTATATATTTAGGATCCAGGCCTGCTGGCCACCATCCATCTGGACGTAAATCACATACATTACATGGGTCCCACCCTCTTGTGTATGGATGGTTGGATCACATACATCGTGATGTCCCTCATAGCACCATCCTGATGGACGATACAGATAGCACATGCATCATGGTGGGTTGCACGGCAGCAAAGGATGGGTGAACGGTGCAGATAAAACCCCTACCTCGAGATGGGCCCCACAAAGCTTGCTACATCAAAGCAGTAGCTGCAGCTACTGGCTGCTGGCCCATCAGAGAATAAAAAAATAATAATAACAAAAAATAAAAATGGATGGACGACATTGATAAAACACGTGCATCATGGTTGGGACCCATGGGGCCTGCCAATAGATGGGTTGGATGGGTACATCATCACGGTGGCTCCTCATTCATCAAAATAGATGGACAGTCTAGATGACACGCATACATGTTGGGGTCCACAAAAGGGTGAACTACCCCACGGATCAGGCTGATATTTGTTTTTTTCCTTTCATACACCTTTCATACAGTTTAGCAGCATTGCTGCTAGATGCCTGAGCCTGGACGGTTAGGATCAGGTGGGCCGTGGCCTGGACCAAATGGATGGACGTGTGGATGTGGAACACACGTTGTGGTGTGTCCAGCACACACACATTAAGGTGGGTCCATGTGGTGGCCCACCAAAGCTTTGGATCAATTTAATATTTGTATTTTCCTTCATCCAGGCCTGTTTCAATGGACGAACAGCAATGGTGGGTCCCGCAATCAGATGGTGTGGATCAAAATCATCATGGTGGGCCTCACACCTCATCAAAATCATCACCAAACAAAAGGAAGAGAGAGAGAGAAGAAAGAGATGTGAGAAGGGGAGGGACCCCGCCACTATGGGCCCTCCCTATATAATGCATACATCAAGATGGGTCTCACCACCATATGTGGGCCTTCAAATCATCAAATCCAAACCAAAAATCACCCACCTTAAGATCTCTTCTTCCTTCTTCCATCAACGCGTTTTATAGCTCCATGGAATGCACTTCAACGATCGAGATGAAGCTTGGATGGTGGAGATGGAAGGTAGGAAGGTGGGCCACACTAGCTTCTCCATGGAAGCCATGGACGTTGGGTGCTTGGGTTGCTTGGGAGAATGAGAGAGAGGGAGAGAGGTGATGGGAGAGAAGTGATGGAGAGAGGGATGGTGAGTGATGGATGGATGTACTTGTGTAAGGGAGAGAGTTGACTTTGGAGTACTTGTGTAAGAGAGAGGATGGTTGCTTGTACTTGACATGTGAAGTGTTGGATGTGTACTTGATTGAGGTGATTGATGGGACATTCTCTTGGGATTGTAATCGCGCGGCATTTTCCTCGAATTGAATGCGGGCTCACATTTCGTGGCCCGCGTTTCGCCTCGACGCGCAAGACACGGCGTCAGAACCGCGGTGATGGTGCGGTTACAATGATATAAATCTCAGGCCGAGCCGACTCAGATCGACAGGATGCAACTCAGGGTCAAGCACAACTACCGATAACAGACCATGGGTCACCCGAATTCGACAGGGAGGACCACGGAGGCCTATAGAATGGTACATGCTAGGATACAGGTCCTACAGCTCTCCCCACCTAATAAAAATTTTATTCTCGAAATTTACATAACAGACAAGGGAAGGGGAAACACCATCAAGTATATATGTCAAAGCACAATCAATCTACAAAAGGATGAGGTAGCACTCTCTAATCTACACCTTGCCCTCCCAAGACGCATCATCAACACTATGGTGATCCTACTGAACCTCGGATCCCAGTAGAAAATGATTAAAACGGGAATACTATATAGCCTCATAATCTCAACGGTAGGGAGTTTTATTAGAAAATCTCTAAGTTATTCGAACTCAGGGATCTAACCATTCTAGGTTCTCAACAATTATAGAGTGTAGGGTAATTATCAGCAGATATGTGATGTTATCTTTAGGTATTCCCAAGTTATGCTCAGCTACCATCTTCTGTCACGCCTTAAACCCAGAGATCGGACTCAATCCCAATCGTCGAATCCGGTGCTGGCAGCCTCCGTAGTACCCCATTCTCGGCTCGCAGCGTATATACGCAAGATTCCGATCCTGGGATTTTATAAGGAGAATTTTTCAACGTACATTTTTCTCATAAGAAGCATAACCACAAGTTTACCCAAATCACAAGGGCAACATCATCATCACATATCCTTTAATACAATCATTTGAATACAATGCTGAAAGGGAAATACATATATCGAAAATCAAAGCTCCAGAGATCTACTGCATGCTCCAAGCTCAACACTACTGCAACCTAACGCCACCTGCATGCATCTATCGTGCATAAGCTTATAAAAAGCTTAGTGGGTGGTGAAAGTGTGTGCACAAGGTAAGTGCCAAATAAGCAATATCAGAGTAAGCAAAAATACTGACAAGTCTATAAACCATACAATATCAAAGTACGTAATATAAATCAGCTATGCAAATGAGGAGTCATAGAGAGCCAAATATTAGATACCGAGGATACAATGCAATATGTAAATCCTGTTGAGCCCGTCTAGGCCATACAGAAACATAACAACCCAAAATGTCATATGCCTGCAGATGTAATGCAATATACGATTCAAATGAAATGATTAAGCTGGAGAGTGAAGTCCGGATGATAGTACGTAGTATTGCAGGTTATGGGGTCCATCACAAGGGACTTCTATCCAAACCAGTCTCATACTTAATTTGGATAGTCAGACTCAATGTGGTAAACTCCTAATCTCAAGTTAGTTGCGTGCCCCAACTGAAATCCTGGCCATTACGAAGGTATACGTAATAAATAATTACACACCACCAGCCCGAGTGGATAGTGAATGAATGAATGAATATGCAACTCCTGCCCAATAAGTCTACATATCAGTACTGTTCATCTCTGAGATCATCACCGGGGTCTAATATACTCTATATGCAAATCACCGCCCACTGACCCGTGACCATGCAAGTGGAAGAGACCTCACTATCCGCCTGACCAGTAGTCAGCCAATATCTACCCGGCATGTCGATAGCGGACCCATTCACGAGCTGGTTAAACTCAGCCTAGCTATGCCCCCTACTCTCGGGCGGGTAAGGCTACACCCCCTCCCAACCGACCATGACATAGTGGGAGACGCGGTCTCCTGGTATTCGACACTCGGGCGCTTATGTATACACTCAATTTCAACATTGGGGCATCTCCTGGCCTCAGAGGTTTAGGGATTTAACTCAGGGCCATCTATGGTAGCCCGATGCTAATAACAGATTTTCGGTATCCCATTTAGCCATCCACGAAGTGCCTGTGGAGGCTACGGCCCTGATGTCGCTAGGGCGTCCGGTAATCACAACATACAATGCAAGATGCATGAGTCATACAATCCAATCATGCATCAATCCTACACATACTGTCCGCTCATGTGAGATAACCTCTGCCTATCAAGGAGTCTCATAACAACCTACCCAATAACAATGGTCAGCCACATCTCATAACAAACATGCAGATGATGCATATGGGCATGTGTCATGATGCTATGCAGTCACATACTCATAATCGATATTAATAACCGGCATCGACAATCGACCTCGACAATGTGAATATTTAACCAACATTGTCCCCCAAGGAATGGCCCACATAGAGCCTAACATATAGTGGACCCATGGCCTCACACAAGGGCCAAATATACAATACCATGGGCCTCAATCAAGAGCTTAATACACATCATGAAGGGCCTTTCACATGGGCCTAACATACATCACAATGGGCTCCATTGCCTAGCCCTCAAATGCATCACAATGGGCCTCATCACATAAGCCTCATATACATCACATTGGGCCTTAAACACGGGCTGAATACACATCACAACGGGCCTCAAATACGTGCCGCATATATATCACATTAGGCCTCAAACACGAGCCGAATGCACATCACAATAGGCCTCAAATACGGGCCACATATACATCACATTGGGCTTCGACAATCGGCCTCAATATCTGGCCTCGACAATCAGAATCAGCCTCGATAATTGGCCTCGACAATCGGAATCGGTATCGACAATCAGAATCGGTCTCGATAATCGGCCTCGACAATCAGAATCGGCCTCGACAATCAGAATTGGAATCAGTATCGAGAATCAGAATCGGCTTCGATGATCGGAATTAGCCTCTATAATCGGCCTCGACAATCGGAATCAGAATCGGCCTCGACAATTGGCCTCAACAATCAGAATTAGAATTATCCTCAATAATCGTCCTCGATGATCGAAATCGGCCTGGACAATCGGAATGGGAATCAGCCTCGATAATCGAAATCGGCCTCAACAATCAGAATCGGCCTCAACAAGCGAAATCGGCTTCAACAATCAGAATCGGCCTTGACAATTGAAATCGGCCTCGACAATCGGAATCGGCCTCGACAATCAAAATCGGCCTCGATAATCGGCTGAACAAGGCCTAAAGGAAGGTCACAATGTGGACATTAAACCATCATTGCCCATCAATATGGACATTTAACCAACATTACTCCCAAGGAGTGGCTTACATAGAGCCAAACATATCGTGGGCCCATGGCCACACACAAGGGCCTTACACAATCACCATGGGCCATATCAATGGGCCGCACCAACGGGCCTCATATACATCAAATGGGCCACAATACATGGGCTGGGAATACATCTCAATGTGCCTCATCATATGGGCCATAAACACATCACATCAAGCCTTGCCCATGGGCTTCAAATACATCACAATGGGCCACAGACCATGGGCTTCAAATGCACAATAGGTGGGCCCTACACATGGGCTTATATACATCACAAGTGGGCCCTGCACATGGGCCTCATGGATGGGTCGCACCAATGGGCCTTAAATGGGCTTGAAACACACCAAAAATCATTTCAATAGTTGTAGGTGTAACATGTGTATCACAGTACACTATCATTCTACATGGCGCTCTAATGATGATCAACACCGCCCAAACATTGCCTATGTAAATCAGCACTGTCCAAACATTATCCATGTAAATATGCACTATCTAAACGTTGGATAGCACCGTCCAAACATCGTCTAGCACCGTCCAGTACAACCTGGACAGGGTAGATGAAATAAATACATCATGGTGGTCTCATGCTGGTAAAACAGGTGGATGGCTTAGATTAAAAAACACATCAAAGGTGGGTCCACCACATAAATCATCCAGATGGACAGCTACACACATAAATCAAGGTGGGACCCCACACGTGTGGATGCAAGGCATCCAACAAGGTGGGCCCTATGTCCGTGTATATGGACATTCAGATTGGATGGCAAATACATCACGGTTGGCCCCACAGTAGGTGGATTTCCACGTAGGGTCACAAGACATATGTAATATATATATATATATATATATATACATATTATATTATATTATATTATATATTTAGGATCCAGGCCTGCTGGCCACCGTCCAGATGGATGGTATGGACGTAAATCACATACATTACATGGGTCCCACCCTCGTGCATATGGACGGTGAGGATATGAAATACTTACATTAAGGTGGGTCCTCAAATGACGGTTGGATCACATACATTGTGATGTCCCTCATTGCACCGTCCAGATGGACGATGTAGATAGCACATTCATCATGGTGGGCTGCATGGCAGCAGAGGATGGGTGGATGATGCAGATAAAACTCGTACCTCGAGATGGGGCCCACAAAGCTTGCTGCTGGCCCATCAGAGAAAAAAATAGTTAAAAAAATAAAAAAATAAAAATGGATGGACAACATTGATAAAACATGTGCATCATGGTTGGGACCCATGGGGCCTGTTAACGGACGGGTTGGATGGGTACATCATCACAGTGGCCCCTCATTCATCAAAACGGATGGATGGTCTAGATGACACGCATACATGTTGGGGTCCACGGAAGGGTGAACCACCCCACGGATCACGCTGATATTTGTTTTTTTTTTTCCTTTCATACAATCTAGCAGCATTATTGTTGGACGCCTGAGCCTGGATGGTCAGGATCAGGTGGGCTGTGGCCTGGACAAAATGGATGGACGTGTGGATGTGGAATACACATCATGGTGTGTCCAACACACGCACATCAAGGTGGGTCCACGCGGTGGCCCACCAAAGTTTTGGATCAATTTGATATTTTTATTTTCCTTCATCCAGGCCTATTTCAATGGACAAGCAGCAATGGTGGGTCCCACAATTGGATGGTGTGGATCAAACTCATCATGGTGGGCCCCACACTTCATCAACATCATCACCAAACAAAAGGAAAAGAGAGAGAGAGAGAGAGAGAGAGAGAGAAGAAAGAGGGACCCCGCCACTACGGGCCCTCCCTATATAATGCATACATCAAGATGGGTCCCACCATATGTGGGCCCTCAAATCATCAAATCCAAACCAAAAATCACCTACCTTAAGATTTCTTATTCCTTCTTTCATCAACGCGTTCTATAGCTCTATGGAATGCACTTCAACGATCGAGATGAAGCTTGGATGGTGGAGATGGAAGGTAGGAAGGTGGGTCACACTAGCTTCTCCATGGAAGCCATGGATGTTGGGTGTTTGGGTTGCTTGGGAGAATGAGAGAGAGAGAGAGGTGATGGGAGAGAAGTGATGGGAGAGAGGGATGCTGAGTGATGGATGGATGTACTTGTGTAAGGGAGAGAGTTGACTTTGAAGTACTTGTGTAAGAGAGAGGATGGTTGCTTGTACTTGACATGAAGTGATGGATGTGTACTTGATTGAGGTGATTGATGGGACATTCTTTTGGGATTGCAATCGCGCGACATTTTTCTCGAACTGAATGCTGGCACACATCTCCTGGCCCGGGTATCGCCTTGACACGCGAGATGGGCGTCGGAACCACGGTGACGCTGCGGTCGCAATGATATAAGTCTTGGACTGAGCCGACTCAGATCGACAAGATGCAACTCAGGGTCATGCGCAACTGCCAATAACAAATCGCGGATCATCGAAATTCGACCGGGATGACCGCGGAGGCCTAAGGAACGGTACGTGCTAGGATACGAGTCCTACATCCTACCCACTGAGTTAGATTTTAAGAGCTCCTTAAGTAAGTCTACAATTGTGAGACCCGTATCCTAGACCGTACTGTTCCATAGGCTTCCGTGATCCTCTCGATAGAATTTCAGTAACCCACGACCTATAATCAGCATTTTTGTGTGACCCTGAGTTGCATCCTTTCGATTTGAGTCGGTTTGGCCTGAGACTTTATCATTGCGACCACTCCGTCGCCGCAGTTCCGATGCCACGCCTCGCGCGCTAAGCCGATACCCGGGCCAGGAGATGTGGGCCTGCGTTCAGTTCGAGGAAAATGCCACGTGTTGCAAATCACAAGAGAATTTATCACATCAAATGTCAAGTACACTCCCATCACTCACACCCATCCCCAAGTACAAAACCCATCCCTAAAGTCAACTCTCCCATCACTCACCCATCTCTCTCTCTCTTACAACCTCTCTCTCTTATCTCTCTCTCCCTCATTCTCCAAGCAACCGTCCATGGCTTCCATGGGAGAGAAACTAGTGTGGCCCACCTTCCTATCATCCAATCCCACCCTCCATGATCAATCTCAACCGTTGAAATTCTTTTCTTGGAGCTCTAGCATGCATTGGCGGAAGAAGGAAGAGGAGATCCAAAGGTGGGTGTTCATAATGCCTCTTCTTTTGATTTAGGGCCCACATGTGATGGGACCCATCTTAATGTATGTGTTGTGATCATATGAAGGGCTCATAGTGGTGGAGTCCCTCCGTTACTCCGATCTCCCTCTCTCTTATTCTCTCTCTCTCTCTCTCTCTCTCTCTCTCTCTCTCTCTCTCGATACGTGTGGCCCACCCTGATGCACCCCCACCATGAAGTATTTATTATATTCATGCCATCCATATGTTGGCCCACCTTGCTGGACCGTCCAGGGTGGGCCGACCTATAAAATACCTTACAAAAAAAAATCATACAGCTGACGTTGTTGCTGTCAGCGTCCAGAGGATGCTATAGTAAGCAACATCTTGCTGCTTTGTTACAGGGTAGGGACCGTGGGTCCTAGCCTTAGGCCCCACCATGATGGATGTCGAACATCTCCACCGTGCATTTGATGGGCTCCACCTAGATAGTGGGGTGTCCCCAAAAATCAGTCATTCACGGCACTTAGGTGTCCACACCACCAAACAACGGAGATTGAACGTCTACCATTGAAACCCTTTCTGGGTCCCAAAAGTTATGAAATTTGTTTTTCCTCTTTATTTAGGTCTATGTGACCTTATCAATAGATCAGATGGGAAATAATCGTTATGGTGGGCCCCACGTGGGACCCACCTAGATGAGGATTGGCTGGTGTACGAATACGCTTGCTATATAGCTGCTGTGAAAGACGTCAACAAGTTCTGTGGGTCCCATTTGATGTATGTGATCCCCAAGCCATCCATCTGTTTTGATATGTGGACCCATCCCACACGTGTGGCACGTGTGGGTGGGACCCACCTTGATGTTTGCATTGTATCCTCACTGTCCAATCCTGGACGGTGGGTATCTGGCCACTGGAACAGTTTAAAATAAATAATAATTATAATAATAATATTATTATAATAGATATTATGGTTATATATGTGAGTTGTGGGGCCACCTCTAATTTACCCACACCGTCCATCTATTTTATTTATATCGTCCGTCTGATGGACGGTGGGCCAGTACCCCCAGCAAATAGTTATTGTACAAACGACAGCAATTGCCGTGGGTCCCACATGATATGTGTTTTATCTATACCGTCCGTCCCACGTGTGGGACCCTCTGAGGTATGTGTTACATCCCAAACATCAGTAAACTCTGTGGGTTCCAACTAGCTTTCTGGTGGCCTGATCATGAGGTAAGTGTTATATCTAAACCGTCCATTTGTGGACCTCCAGTAATGCACAGCTGTTGCACTAACATCAGTTAATTTTGCGAGCATGATCATGAGTTATGTGTTAGATCCAAACCGTCCATCCACCCGTGAGCTTGTCTTAAGGTTTGAGACTAAAGATAAGGCAGATCTATTTATCAAGTGGACCACACTGCCAAAAACAGTGGGGCTTGAACACCTTCCATTAAAACCCTCTTTGAAGAGTACAGAAGTTCTAGATCAGTATGAAATTTGTTTTTAATTCAGGTCTTTGCGACCTTGTGAACAGATCAGATGGGAAATAATCGCTATGGTGGGCCCTAAGAATTTTAATGGCGGAAATCATTATCTCCACTGTTATTTGTGGTATGGTCCAGATGATCTTCTGATGTATTTTTGGGTAATGTTCTAAAATGATCTCTAAAAATAGATGTATGGTATAGGTTGCTCACCTAGAATGGTGGGCCCGATTTGACGTTTATGGGGCCCATTAGTACAGCCCATTGATGTAGCCCACTTGATGTGTGAGGCCCATTAGTGCGGCCCATTGATGCAACCGACTTGATGTATACAAGGCCCATTGCGATGTATATTAGGCCCGTGTGAGAGGCCCATCGTGATGTATATTAGCCCCTTTGTGTGAGGCCCATTATGATGTATATGTGGCCTGTTTGAGGCCCAATGAGATGCATTCGAGGTCTATATATGAGGCCTAATGTGATATATTTGAAGCACATGTAATGAGGCCCATTGTAATATATTTGAGGCCCATATGATGGGGCCCACCTGCTTGGATCTGAGGCCTATGGGCAAAGCCCATCGTGATGTATTCGTGGCCTATGGGTAAGGCCCATTGTGATAGGTATTAGGCCCATGACGTGTGGCCCTTTTGATGTATTTGAGGCCCAGATATGTAGCCCATTTGATGCATATGAGACTCATGTGTACGGCCCACATGTTATGTATTTGCGGCCCATTAGTAAGGGCCACTTGTTATGTATATGAGGCCCATTGATGCGGTCTGCTTGATGTATATAAGGCCCATTGGTGCAACCCATTGATGCGACCGACTTGTTGTATTTGAGGCTCATGGGTTGTAACCCATTGAGATGTATACTCGGCCCATATGTCGTGGCCCGTTGTGATGTATTTTCGGCCCATTTGGTAGGCCCATTGCAATGCTTATGCGGCCCATTGTCATGTGTATTAGGTCCAGGTTTGTGATCCATTATGTTGTGTATGAGGCCCTTTATGAGGCCATGAGCCCACTATATGTTTGGTTCTATGTTAACTGCTCCTTAGGAGCAATGTTGGTTAAAGGTTCACATTGATGGGCAATGATAGTTAAACATCCACATTGTGACCTTCCTTTAGGCCTAGTTAGGTCCATTCTCATCATTTTCTAGTGGGTTACTGTAACACCCCGTACTTTCCAGTACTTAGGTGTTACCATATAACCAAATTTAGTGTACATATAAGCCCAGCTTAAGTGGACATTCACGTTCATTCTAACCAAAACCTTACATCAAGCTATCTATCCATCGATTCCCTAGATAGATCATCATACCACTAAAGAGACCTATTTTCTTAAGATCCCTACTTCACTGATGGACAAATCTAGCCAAATTACGGATATACAACCTTAAATCACGAAATCCACCGTTCACCAAGTTTACAACATCTCATAGGGCAATCCATCATTTAAAAGCACAGATCGAGTTGTCCAGTCTCACATCCAACTCCGGGATCATACCTAGACATTCTTTAGGGTTGTTGATAATTAAATAATAGCCAATCCCATCATTGGAGTGTTAAAACGCTCAACAAATCATGATTTAGTAAGTAGGGCTTCATGAGTTGTAACTCACTTTAATGCAAGTAACCCTAACGATAGGGTATGTCGCTAAATGATGCACAATGAGTAGCCCAAATCTTACATATAGGTATGATAAATGACATATTCAAACGATTTATTATTCTATATAAAATTAAAACTTAAGACATATACAACTATACAAATAACACCCGAAACAATACATATTAACCTTCATTCTTTCTCACTGATTTTCATATAAATTAAATATATTAACAATATGTGATAACGTGAATTATATATAACAAATTTCATTCTTACTTGTTGATTAATGCAATTTTATTAATATGAAACAATGATGGTAATAAAATTAATATTAATATTAGTAACTGGTTAGTAATCTGTTATGAAATAGGCCTTAAGACCCTATTTTGGCCGTTGATGTTCAGAGGTGGAGTGATCTGACTATTAGATTAATGAAATCCCACGGGTAAAGACCTAAATTAAAGAAGAGTGGCCCACACATGTAACAACCCAAATTTTTCTTATTTTATTTTTTATTTTATTATTATTACTTTTTTGTGGGAACTAACCCCGCCGTCTGTTTGCGTGTGGCCCACCTGAGTTTCAGATCGGCCTCATTTTTTTTGCCTTATATATTCTCTTGGCCAGGCCGAGATGATGGACGGAGTAGATTTAAATTATTGTTAGTGGGACCCACTATATCTTAAAAAATTAAAAGAAAATAAATAATGAAAGTTATATCTTCCGCACGACTAAACCACTTTCTCCACTTTCCTTCCGTTTTGTACGGTAATGGCCGCCGAACCCTCCCACGAAATGAAACTTCCCACATCCCCCACTCTTCCGCCTCGTTCCTCATATCCATTAAAAAGAAAGGAAAGATATAAACAAAGTTTCAATCGTATCATAAAGGGAGAGTAAACCCGGTAGATCAAGAGAGAGAGAGGGAAAGAGAAAGCTCTGTAGATCAAGAGAGAGGGAGATTAGAGCGGAGGCGGATCATCAAACTTTAAGGTAGGTGATCTTCTCTTGAGATTTAATATTTTCAGTTAATTATTATGTTTATTATTCCAAAATTTTGTTAGAAATATTATTATCAGTTGATTTTTATGTAGGAAATCCTACTTATTTATGAATTTATATTTTATTTTTATTTTTATTATATATATATTCCTGATATTTAATGTTGAAATAATTATATATATATATATATAATAAAATAAATTTACCGAATAAAATAAACCAATTATCTAAGTTTATATTTTGATTTATAAATTCTATATATAAAAATATTTGTGTTATCATATGCCTCATTTGCAATTTCAGAGTGTGTGCATGTCAATCGTCGTACTCCACCAGAGTATCAAATAACTCCTCATGAAAAGTCAGGAGATGTACCATGAGAAACTACTTTAATGGGGAATGTTTCAAGTCCATCAAGCTGGACCACAAGTTACGGTCCACCTAGCAATAGATTTATGACATACTAAGTTCATTCAAAATCCAACCCTCTCAATTCGTTTAAAACAACATGAAGAACATTTATATGAAAAAATCAATCCTATATACTAGTCAAGATATCCACCAAAAATAGAAAATAACTTATAACTGTTGATAAATAGTATTATCCATTTAATGAGTGAATGTAAGTGTTTTCTTGTAAGTGATCCTAATAGTATAATAAACCTATTGAATGGGTTAGATTTTACTTGTATATTAAAGGTTAGAAGTTATTTACTTGATGGACCGTAATGTTTCCAACCAGTTGAACTGGAGATCTTTTTATTATAATGGGACTCTGCTAGTGCGAGATAGGCGAGTATGACTACAATCTTACTCGTCTCCATATGCGGAACATAGCACACAACTGTAAGTCTGAGAAATCTACCATGTAATCCACATCTTCAACGTGCCCTGATAAATATAATAAATAAATAAATAAATAAAAGAGCACGGTCTATCCATTTTCTTAGGCACCATGAATGAATGAAAGCTAACAACGTTCCTTATTCAACTTACAAGTATGGTCCACCTATTTAGTTTAACTGCTAAATTTTCAAGTAATGGGAACATAGAAAACATGACCTCTCAGATGAATGGAATAGATATCACACACGTGTCTTGTGTGGCACATGACACACGAGTAGGATTCAAATCCTACTCGCGCGAGTAGCTTTCCCATTTTCCACGAAAAATTGAATGGTGGGGCATTGGAGTTGCTGCATGTATTCTAGAAATCAACCAACGGCTTTGGATTTGTGCAAGTGGTCATGACCCCTCCGGCTCTGTAGTGTATACATTCATCATATACCTGCATTTTTAATTACTACTTTGGGATACACCATTTACTCGGTTTGTTGTATGGATTTATTTTCACAATCTGCCTCTTTGTTAAATAACAATATCATGATAGTTTACTGCCATTTTTAATATGGTGGTGACTCCTCAACCGTCCACCATAAAATGTTGGTATGGTAATCAGACCGTCTAAATTGCCGAACCAACTTTTGATGGTGGGCCACAAAAATAAAATAAATAAATAAAAATATTTGAGCTGAGAATGCGAAAGTAACCATGAATTTTAGTAGGCCCAGCCACTCAATGTGAGATTTATTACTCAAGGGTGGAGCTCGTATAGAACCTGATATTTTAACAAATTTATGCACCTCATATAGAACTTGCATTATAGTGTAGAAATTGAATTTATTAAATTATTAATCATTTATTTTTGTTGATATTAGAATTATTCATGTTATTCATGCTTATCTATTGATTATTTAAATTGTAAAAAAAATATATATATGTGGTTGTATTAGCAAGTAGGGCGATTGTGTCCCTTGGGTGAGAGACCCTAAAGTCAGCAAGTAGGGCAATCGTGTCCCTTGGGTGAAAGACCCTAGAACCCATTGGATCCTTTGGAGTCTCCTTTGTGTACGGCGTATGAGTACAATTGTGTGCGTGGACATACGTCAGAGGTACAACTGGAGCAGTAGTCTGACCAGCTAACGTATAAATGGGCCCCTCACCATGAGGTACCAGTGCGTGGGCGTTAATGCAACGTGACCATCCACTTGGATACGGTGTTGTAAGAAATAATATAAATGTTAGGAGTATTCATGGAAATATCACATGTATTGCATTTTATAATTCTGTTGTTAAATTCCATTATCTGTTTTCGATTCCTTCTTTTAAAAATTTATATTATATGAACATGTTAAATTTTGGGTAAGAAACGACCCTACTGGGCTGTTATGCTCATCTTACTAAAACAAATGCACAGGTGCAGAGCTGGAATATTACGAGCAGGCGGGTTTCTACTATTAGCTTTATTTTTATTTTATTTATTTTTATTTTTAAATTAGGTTTAGTTTTAATTCAAATCATTTTGTTATTAGGTTTAGTTTATGTTCAAATTTCGATGTAGAAAGAGTTGAATTAAATAAACATTTCAGTTGTATTTCCTTTTAGATGATGTTGAGTGTTGATTGAATTTAATTAAATCAACTGGATTGTAATTAATGTCATTATATTATAATTCACACCTTGAGATTCGGGTCCCGAAGACTTATTCGGATACTCGAATTTCGGGGCGTGACAGCTTGGTATCAGAGCCAGGTTAGATTAAAATTGTGGACCTAGGGTTGTCTTTAGAATTAGTAACCCAAACATAAATCCCTTTACTTTTATGATAAAAAAATAGAGATATAAATCTAGGGATCATTACATTATGTTGACATCATATATAATCTTATTTAGACTTAACTCTGAACTAATAACCAAATCTGGACCCAAAGGAATTTTTAAAGATTTTTAGCATATTACGTTAAATTGGACAGCAATAGTAGGCAGAAATTACTTAACTTACAAAAGTCATAACTAATTAATTAAAACTCCTTTTAAGTTGATTCAAAATCTCAGTCGTATATTAACAAGTATAGTTTCATTAAAAAATAATTTAAAAATATAAATATAGTCTTATACTTTACCAATATTAAGTTATGTGTATACTAGTTAGAAATCATTTGTTTCTGTACAGACCTAATTATCCGAATTTTAGAATTTTTTGTAGACTTTGTATTAAGCTAAAATTTTATATAATTATAGTAGACTTATATATGTATCTTCATAAAAATTTTTAGATCAATCTGACACTTAAAAGTACCAGAATCATTAGTGGGAATAGTAGCATAAGAATCTGAATTTTCTGCACTACAATTTTGATATATGTTATTGTCTGAATTCTCTTAATCTTCAGGTGTTAATATTTTATATCATCAAATCTTTCTTACAATCCAATAAATTTTCATGCTTCTATGGATGTTAAATAGTATGCATTCTATTAATGATACGCAGAATTCAATTTAGTTAGTACAACCTACCTTGGTTGTCACACACTAAGCTTATATGTTTAATTAATCGTAGATTATGGCGGATCAAAACATTGATGTCGGAGCCACATCAGGAGTTCCTGGTCCTGATACCACTGAAAATGGGTCACTTATGGGTGGAATTCTTAGGGCCATAGGTGATCTTACAGCTCTTGTGAGCTATCAGATAAGATAGACTCAAGCACAAGGTCAAACCCAAACTGTTCATGTAGCTAACGAAGGGATAGGAAGTTTACTGGAAAGGTTCAAAAGACAGAGGCCGCCTGTATTTAAGGGTGGGCCTGAGCTATCTGAGGCCGAGGTGTGGAAGAAACAGATTGATAAAATATTCACGGTTATGAAGTGCGATGAATACCAGAAAGCGGAATTGGCTATTTACATGCTAGAAGGGGAGGCAGATCATTGGTGGGACTCAGTCATTAGGATGAACCCGAGAGTTGAAGTCTGGACCTGGGCTCAGTTTTGTGAGAAGTTTGATGATAAATATTTTCCTTTGTATGTGAAAAATCAAAATGCAGGTGAATTCATGAAATTAGAGCAGGGTGATATGACGGTGCGCCAGTATGATGCTAAGTTCACGGATCTATCGCGATTTGCAACTTTTCTGGTGTCCGATGAAACCCGTAAGGCAAAAAATTTTGAAGAAGGTCTGAGAGCCTCTATTCGTAGCCGATTAGCCCCTTTCGTACAGAAGACCTATGCCGAAGTGTTGGAGCGTGCCTTAGCAATGGAGAAAGACATCAACGAATATTGGAAGAATCGTGATTAGAGGAGGGACGTAAAGAGTGGTGCTAGAACTGCAACACATATATCTCCAGCCCAACAAGATGCAGCTAAGAGATAGAGAACAACATCGATATCGATGGCCAGACCGACGACAGTACTTCCTCCACCACGATTTTCAGGATTTTGCTATAATTATGGACTCGAAGGCCACACTTCTCGTTTTTGTTCCAGACCACAGCGCACACAGTATCCACAAAGGTCAGGATCTTCACATCAGTCTTTCAGGTCTCCCCAGCAACAGACGCCGCCGTTTATGTCACAGCGACCTCCACTACATCCTTCCGCCTCACAGCCTTCCTCGAGACCACCTCAGCCATATCCACAGAGGCCGCTACAGTCATACTCGAGGCCACCACAGCAAGGACCTTCATCGGTATATCAGAGACCACCTCAGCAGCCGTCGCCACAGGTTAAACCTCAGCAGTACCAGCAGTCAAGGCAGGGAGTTCAGACACCACGACCACAAGCTCAAGGCCGAGTCTACGCTTTAGTACAGTCAGGAGACGACACAGTACAGCCGTACGAAAACTTGGCGCAACAATACGAGGGCCCAATTCAAAGTTATGATGTTCTAGCACAGTCTGAGGATGGAGCGACCCAGACTTATGATGATGCCGCACTCTTATATGAGGATCCAGCACCGCCAACAGGTGGCATTATTCAGCCTGACATCGAAGCTAGCAGCGATTTAGTCGAAGGTACCATCGTCATTTATTCATCCTTAGCTAGAGCGTTATTTGACTCTGAAGCATCGCATTCATTTATTTGTTACTGCCTTTTATGCTCGCTTGAGTTATCTCCTACTCCCTTAGATAAAAGGTTAACGGTAGCAAACCCCCTTGGTAATTCAGTGGACCTAAGTCAGATTTGTAAATCCTATCCGATCACTATCGAGAACGTAAATTTACCAGCTAATCTCATAGTTATGCCGATGCGAGAATACGATATTATATTGGGGATGGATTGGTTATCTTTATATCGGGCAAAGATCGATTGTTTTAGGAAAATGGTCATATTAAATATCGATGGGCGAGCACCATTACAATTTCATGGGACGCGAAGGAAGGGAGCACCGGTTAGTTTGTCAGCCATCTTGGAAGTTGAACCTCAAGGAGTAGAACAAATTTTGATTGTTAATGAATTTCCAGAAGTATTTCAAGATATCCCTGGATTACCGCCAAAGAGAGATGTGGATTTCACAATCGATCTGGTACCTGGGACTGCACCAATCTCCAGAGCACCATACCGTATGGCACTTGTTGAATTGAGAGAATTAAGAGAGCAACTTCAGCAGCTCCAAGACCAAGGCTTCATTAGGGCTAGTACGTCGCTGTGGGGTGCACCGGTATTATTTGTAAGAAAGAATGATGGTTCTTTGAGGCTATGCATCGATTACCGTCAACTTAATAAGGCGACTATCAAGAACAGGTACCCGTTGCCGAGGATAAATGATTTATTCGATCAGTTGAAGGGAGCTAAATATTTTTCAAAGATAGACCTACGGTCTGGATATCATCAGTTGAGGATTAGAGATGATGATGTACCCAAAACTGCCTTTAGGACTCGGTATGGCCATTATGAATTTCTAGTGATGCCCTTCGGACTAACGAACGCTCCAGCAATATTTATGGACCTCATGAACAGGGTCTTCAAACCGTATTTGGACCGATTCGTGATAGTGTTCATAGATGATATTTTAATTTACTCCAAGACGCAAGAAGATCATGCTGAACACCTTCGAATAGCTCTTCAAACTCTAAAGGACAATCAGTTGTATGCCAAAGCTTCAAAATGTGACTTTTGGAAGAACGAAGTAAAGTTTTTGGGGCACGTGGTATCGAAAAAAGGAGTGTCAGTAGATCCATCGAAAGTCGAAGCAGTGTTAAATTGGGAGCAGCCCACCAATGTGACAGAAGTGCGCAGTTTTCTCGGATTAGCTGGGTATTATAGAAGGTTTATTGAGGGATTCTCTAAGTTAGCAAGGCCATTGACTAACTTGACCAAGAAGGGCACTTCTTTTAAATGGAATGAAAGTTGTGAGCAGGCTTTCTCTGAATTGAAGAAGCGATTAACGGAAGCCCCAGTACTTTCTTTACCAGCAGAAGGGGAAAGATTTGTAGTATATACTGATGCATCTTATCAAGGGTTGGGATGTGTGCTGATGCAAGGTGGTAAAGCAATAGCATTCGCGTCAAGGCAGTTGAAATCTCATGAGCAGAATTATCCCACTCACGACTTAGAGCTTGCAGCTGTAGTGTTTGCCTTAAAAATTTGGAGACATTATCTTTATGGTGAGCAGTTTGAACTGTACTCGGATCACAAGAGTTTAAAGTATCTTTTTGATCAAAAGGACCTAAATATGCGGCAAAGGAGATGGATGGAATTCTTGAAGGATTATCATTTCGACATTTGCTATCATCCAGGCAAGGCGAATGTTGTAGCTGACGCGTTAAGCAGGAAGGCGCGCAAGCTGGTGGCAAGTTTAATGATTAAAGAATGGGAGATGCTTGATATAGTTAAAGATTTTGAAGTCAGACTACGTATCGATGAACCTCGGGCTTATATCAGTAATTTAGTGGTGCAACCCACTCTGGTTAGTAATTTCTAAATTATCCATTTATATTAGCTCTTTAATTCTTATATTAGGATGTAGTTATTCAGAACTTTCTTTTCTAAGTGCGACGAATAATAGAAGCGCAGAAGAATGATGCATGGCTACAAGAGAAAATAACGGAAGAAGCGGGAAAGGACAACTTAGAGTGGCGAGTAGGCTCTGATGGTGGGGTTAGATTTCAAGAGAGGTTATGTGTTCCGGATATATCTGAATTAAAGCAAGAAATCTTAGATGAGGCGCACCGCACAAAATTCACCATCCACCCAGGCGGAACCAAGATGTACCGTGACGTACGACGTCAATATTGGTGGAGTAATATGAAGAGGGAGATAGCCAACTATGTTACGAGGTGTCTTACTTGTCAGCAGGTTAAAGCAGAACATCAGAAGCCGTCGGGACTTTTGCAACCGTTACAGGTCACAAAGTGAAAGTGGGAGCACATATCGATGGACTTTATTGTCGGACTACCGAAAACAAGCCGTCATCATGATGCGATATGGGTGATCGTAGATCGGCTAACAAAGTCAGCGCACTTTCTTCCTATACGTATTTCTTCGTCCCTAGATGACTTAAGCAAGCAGTATATCAAGGAGATTGTTAGGCTTCACGGCATTCCTGTGTCCATTGTATCCGATCGAGACCCCAGGTTTACATCACGCTTTTGGAAGAGTCTTTAGAAGGCCTTGGGAACGACGCTAGATTACAGCACGGCTTTTCATCCGCAGACTGACGGACAAACGGAACGGGTAAATCAAATCCTCGAAGACATGCTTCGTAGCTGCATTCTCGACTTCAAGGGAAATTGGGATGACCACCTCTATTTAGTAGAATTCGCCTACAACAATAGTTTCCAATCCAGTATTGGCATGGCACCATTTGAAGCTTTATATGGAAGACCCTGTAGATCACCAAGTTGTTGGACCGAAGTAGGTGAAAGAACATTGTTGGGACCGGAACTAGTGCAAGAGACATCCGAGAAGATTTCCATCATCAAAGAACGTATACGTACTGCTCAGAGTCGCCAGAAGAGCTACGCCGACAATCGCCGAAAGAACTTGGAGTTCGCTATTGGAGACCATGTGTTCCTTAAGGTATCCCCGATGAAAAGAGTTATGCGATTTGGGAAGAAAGGAAAATTGGCACCACGTTACATTAGACCATTCGAGATCTTGCAGAGAGTAGGCCTCGTAGCCTACAGACTAGCATTACCTCCTCAACTTTTTGGCGTCCACGACGTATTTCATGTATCTATGCTTCGGAAGTACGAAAGAGATGCATCGCATATCATTGATTGGGAGCCGCTGGAAATCCGTGAGGATGTTTCATACATAGAGCAACCGATTCGCATCCTCAACAGGAAGGAGCAAGTACTGAAGAACAAGATCGATACCACTCGTGAAGGTTCAGTGGGGGCATCATGGCGTGGACGAAGCTTCGTGGGAGTGAGAGGATGAAATCCGAGAGAAGTACCCTCATCTCTTCATATGATAGGTATGTTAAATTTCGGGGATGAAATATTTGTTAAGGAGGATAGAATGTAACAACCCAAATTTTTCTTATTTTTTTTTTTATTTTATTATTTTTTTTTTGTGGGAACTAACCCCGCCGTCCGTTTGCGTGTGGCCCACCTGAGTTTCAGATCGGCCTCATTTTTTTTGCCTTATATATTCTCTTGGCCAGGCCGAGATGATGGACGGAGTAGATTTAAATTATTGTTAGTGGGACCCACTATATCTTAAACAATTAAAAGAAAATAAATAATGAATGTTATATCTTCCGCACGACTAAATCACTTTCTCCACTTTCCTTCCGTTTTGTACGGTAATGGCCGCCGAACCCTCCCACGAAATGAAACTTCCCACATCCCCCACTCTTCCGCCTCGTTCCTCATATCCATTAAAAAGAAAGGAAAGATATAAACAAAGTTTCAATCGTATCATAAAGGGAGAGTAAACCCGGTAGATCAAGAGAGAGAGGGAAAGAGAAATCTCTGTAGATCAAGAGAGAGGGAGATTAGAGCGGAGGCGGATCATCAAACTTTAAGGTAGGTGATTTTCTCTTGAGATTTAATATTTTCAGTTAATTATTATGTTTATTATTCCAAAATTTTGTTAGAAATATTATTATCAGTTGATTTTTATGTAGGAAATCCTACTTATTTATGAATTTATATTTTATTTTTATTTTTATTATATATATATTCCTGATATTTAATGTTGAAATAATTATATATATATATAATAAAATAAATTTACCGAATAAAATAAACCAATTATCTAAGTTTATATTTTGATTTATAAATTCTATATATAAAAATATTTGTGTTATCATATGCCTCATTTGCAATTTCAGAGTGTGTGCATGTCAATCGTCGTACTCCACCAGAGTATCAAATAACTCCTCATAAAAAGTCAGGAGATGTACCATGAGAAACTACTTTAATGGGGAATGTTTCAAGTCCATCAAGCTGGACCACAAGTTACGGTCCACTTAGCAATAGATTTATGACATACTAAGTTCATTCAAAATTCAACCCTCTCAATTCGTTTAAAACAACATGAAGAACATTTATATGAAAAAATCAATCCTATATATTAGTCAGGATATCCACCAAAAATAGAAAATAACTTATAACTATTGATAAATAGTATTATCCATTTAATGAGTGAATGTAAGTGTTTTCTTGTAAGTGATCCTAATAGTATAATAAACCTATTGAATGGGTTAGATTTTACTTGTATATTAAAGGTTAGAAGTTATTTACTTGATGGACCGTAATGTTTCCAACCAGTTGAACTGGAGATCTTCTTATTATAATGGGACTCTGCTAGTGCGAGATAGGCGAGTATGACTACAATCTTACTCGTCTCCATATGCGGAACATAGCACACAACTGTAAGTCTAAGAAATCTACCATGTAATCCACATCTTCAACGTGCCCAGATAAATATAATAAATAAATAAATAAATAAAAGAGCACGGTCTGTCCATTTTCTTAGGCACCATGAATGAATGAAAGCTAACAACGTTCCTTATTCAACTTACAAGTATGGTCCACCTATTTAGTTTAACTGCTAAATTTTCAAGTAATGGGAACATAGAAAACATGACCTCTCAGATGAATGGAATAGATATCACACACGTGTCTTGTGTGGCACATGACACACGAGTAGGATTCAAATCCTACTCGCGCGAGTAGCTTTCCCATTTTCCATGAAAAATTGAATGGTGGGGCATTGGAGTTGCTGCATGTATTCTAGAAATCAACCAACGGCTTTGGATTTGTGCAAGTGGTCATGACCCCTCCGGCTCTGTAGTGTATACATTCATCATATACCTGCATTTTTAATTATTACTTTGGGATACACCATTTACTCGGTTTGTTGTATGGATTTATTTCCACAATCTGCCTCTTTGTTAAATAACAATATCATGATAGTTTACTGTCATTTTTAATATGGTGGTCACTCCTCAACCGTCCACCATAAAATGTTGGTATGGTAATCAGACCGTCCAAATTGCCGAACCAACTTTTGATGGTGGGCCACAAAAAATAAAATAAATAAATAAAAATATTTGAGCTGAGAATGCGAAAGTAACCATGAATTTTAGTAGGCCCAACCACTCAATGTGAGATTTATTACTCAAGGGTGGAGCTCGTATAGAACCTGATATTTTAACAAATTTATGCACCTCATATAGAACTTGCATTATAGTGTAGAAATTGAATTTATTAAATTATTAATCATTTATTTTTGTTGATATTAGAATTGTTCATGTTATTCATGCTTATCTATTGATTATTTAAATTGTAAAAAATATATATATATGTGGTTGTATTAGCAAGTAGGGCGATCGTGTCCCTTGGGTGAGAGACCCTAAAGTCAGCAAGTAGGGCAATCGTGTCCCTTGGGTGAAAGACCCTAGAACCCATTGGATCCTTTGGAGTCTCCTTTGTGTACGGCGTATGAGTACAATTGTGTGCGTGGACATACGTCAGGAGTACAACTGGAGCAGTAGTCTGACCAGCTAACGTATAAATGGGTCCCTCACCATGAGGTACCAGTGCGTGGGCGTTAATGCAACGTGACCATCCACTTGGATACGGTGTTGTAAGAAATAATACAAATGTTAGGAGTATTCATGGAAATATCACATATATTGCATTTTATAATTCTGTTGTTAAATTCCATTATCTGTTTTTGATTCCTTCTTTTAAAAATTGATATTATCTGAACATGTTAAATTTTGGGTAAGAAACGACCGTACTGGGCTGTTATGCTCATCCTACTAAAACAAATGCACAGGTGCAGAGCTGGAATATTACGAGCGGGCGGGCCTCTACTATTAGCTTTATTTTTATTTTTAAATTAGGTTTAGTTTTAATTCAAATCTTTTTGTTATTAGGTTTAGTTTATGTTCAAATTTCGATGTAGAAAGGATTGAATTAAATAAACATTTCAGTTGTATTTCCTTTTAGATGATGTTGAGTGTTGATTGAATTTAATTAAATCAACTGGATTGTAATTAATGTCATTATATTATAATTCACACCTTGAGATTCGGGTCCCGAAGACTTATTCGGATACTCGAATTTCGGGGCGTGACAACACAACTCTTGGATCTGCCTGACCTTCGGCCTGATGGCCCAATAGTTCCATTCAAGATGAATGGACTGACTGGATTTCATGAAAACAGTGTGTGGACCCCACATTACATAGGGCGTGTACCATAGTAAGTGTGCACCTGCATGCACTGCTCATGGTAGCTCGGTCAAACTCCCTTGACTCGCAACTTCCTTAAAACAGGAAGCATTTCTCTCTCCCGCCTGGTTTCACTTTAAACGGACAGACGTCCGTGTTTTAGATGGTGGCCCACAAATCAGGGCCCAAGTCTATGATCTGAACCGTCCATCTGGTCCGGAAGGTCCTTCTTACCAAACTATAGGTACTTTTACACGTAGATGCACACACATATGGACACAAATCCAGTCGCATAGGGGCTGTGAAAAACCGGTTTTTCTAAAAATAGAAACTTCTCCTCTTTGCCACGGTGGCAATCCGCGTGAGTTGCTATTGCTCCATCCTGACAGTCCATCCTCAAGTGATCCTAGCCCTGCAAACTAGGTCTTTTGTTTAAAAGAAAAGAGGAGGAGAGAGAACCGGCCGTTTTTCTCTTTCTCTGAAACCCACCGAGCAAAAATCCATGGAGCTTCAAACTCGCCATTCCACAAGCTCCTCTACGACCGTCCAAATCATTTGTCACCTTCAGATTGAAGGAAGAAGCTTCAGAATGAAACCCACCATTCGAGCCGCCTCTTTCTTCTCCGTTCGAGCCGCAACGAGTCGCAGCAAGTTGGGGCGAGTTCGGTCGGGTTAGAACTCCTGCTGGCAGCAGTTGAAAGGGAGAAGAAGGAGCCCAGGTAACTCCCAGCACAACCTTCATTGTTCGTTTAATTTCCAGCAAGGTTCGACTGTTTAACTCTCTTGAACAAGGCCATTTCCGGCCGTTATTCCACTGAGTCCAAGTCACCAAACCGAACCATTTCCAGGGTAAAATTCTGCCTCTGATCAGGGCCAAAAACTGCCGCCGATAGGGCTTATAACATTTCCCAATCGAGGCCGAAAACATCCCCTCTAACGGACTGTGAAGATGGCCCGGAGACGATCTTCCTGCCTGACTGGGAGTGTCTTCCAGGCGGGCCCAGAACTGGGCCGAGACTGGCTTCGAAAAAGGGCTAAGCACGGCCCTGCGTTGGGTCTGAAGGTTGGGCCAGGGACAGCCCACGGCCTAAGCTTTGGGCTAGACGATCATACAATCCTGTGGGCTCCACCACATTGCACTGTGGGCTTGGACCATTTCAGCAAGGTGGGCCGCACAGCAGGCCCCTGGCAAACATGCTGGGCTCCGTCCAGATTTCAGTCCAGTATCCGGGCCAAAGTGCCAGCACCCCAGTTGGGCTGTGAGCGGACCCAGTCTCAGTCCCAGAAGGGCAGGGCTGAGGCCAGATGCAATCTGGGCCTGATCTCAGCCGCACCACACCAGGGCTGTGGGCCCTGAACCTTCCAGAAGAGTGGGCCTCACTTCCATCGGTGGACCACCCCATCCTCATTCAACTGGTGGTCACCTTCAATGGTGTGCATGACACCTGTATGTTAATCCAGCCATCAAAATCATGGGCCCCAGAATATCCGAGTTGTAGCTTGTTCTTTTCCAAAACCCCTTGCACCTGTTACTAGAAATACAAACTTCTTTTAACAACACGTACTGCAAATACATATATTAGATACCAGGTGACCCCGAATCGATCTCTGCGACTGCTTCTCCATTACCCTCAACTTGCGAGCAGGACTAGCAATGGGTCGTGCCCGGGTTGGCTACTCAATTTCAATAAATACAACGACCTTGACGTTGCAGTTTTAATTTGGGCTAAATCAGGCCCAATTCGAACCTTAGCTTAGAATGAATTCTAGGCCCAATTTGGGCCATCTGTGGGACAAAATCTGGTGGGCCAGGCCTAAGCCTAGTTCGATGAATAATGGTTTGGGCCCAAAGCTGGGCCATCGGTTATGACGAGAGTCTAATGGACCTAGTTACCTTAAGACGGACACAAATGGCCTTATTTATGAGGCCTTTCCAACCCTACCCACTTTCTATGCACTTAAAGCCTTAAGACTTGTTGTTTAACTCAAACCCCTCTAGGGAACTATTTGAGCAGCGTGGGACCGTTAACTTCTCAAGGGAATTCGCATCAAGGGACGCATTACAACCTTTTTGGTGATGATTCTTCCCCTTGAGCTTTCCATTTTTCTATTAGCTTAAGTTATAGTATTTATTTTAATTTATAATTGATATCTTCATTTTATAATCACATGTGTTAATTGTTGGAATTGAATTGTTATATTACATGCTTAATATTTATCTTGCATATTTATCTCATGCTTATGGATTATTTGTGGATTGCTTATGGGACTTAACTGGTACATCAGTGGGAAACCCCCACTCATGTATGTACACCCATACTTGGGATGTAACTCGATTGATTTTGGTTGTAATGAACCTTCGACTTAGTGATTATTGAATGATAGGGTGATTTGAATATTGATGTGGGCCTACCATCCAGGGGTTGTATCCAAGTGGTTTTTTTTAAGGATGGTCTTTATCGCATGGTTTCGATACTTGCCCTATGTGGCTTATTTTAATATCTGCCCTAGGTAGCTTGTTTCAATATCACCCTATGTGGCTTTGATTTGGTATTTGCCCTATATGGGTTCGATGTTTTATTTCATGCAACCATGTGATGGTAAGCCCCATATACTGAATATGATTGACCACTAGTCGATTGGGATCCATTAAACATCCTAAGGTGGTAGCCTCATGAGCCAGGGATAATGGAATGGGACACTATACCTGAGCTGTCGGCCTACGCTGGGCTCTGAGCTCCCCGTAGTGACCTTTGAGCTTATTAAACCTACTGGTTGTAGACGGACTAATAATGGTTGGGCTAATCATGCATTTTCATAGCATGTGGTCTTTTCCGAATGATTAATTCTCCTTGGGCGATCTATGCTTATTAGTCTTTTCCCGGTGATTAAATTCTCTTTGGGAGATCTATGGTCTTTTCCGGGTGATTAAATTCTCCTTGTGCGATCTATGTTTTATGGTCTTTTCCGAGTGATTAAATTCTCCTTGGGCGATATATATATTATGATCTTTTCCGGGTAGCTGGTTCTCCTCGAGTGTACCTTTGTGTATTTTTCCAGGTAACTAGTTCTCCTAGAGCGACCCTTTATTTCGACAGCGGGATGTGCGTCCCCAGGTCGATGATGCATTCACGCATCCATGCATTTAATAAAACTGCATCATGTATTGTTTTGTATGCCTTGCCATGTTTTTATAATTATGCTTACCTAATGCCACGGTGTGTAATCTTGAGGGAAATTTATACTGAGTTGGCCACTCATCCATCAAATATACAACCATACAGGTAGCACAAGTGGCTTAAGTGGTATGCAGGTTCAAATTGATGAGGAGCCGTTATGGTGGTCAAGGGTGTGTGGTTGTACCTCTCAAGGAAGCTGCACGATCTTGCAGCTTTTGTTTATATATCTTATATGCTTTTAAATTTCTCATGTATGTAATCTTGTAAATTTTTAATGTTGAGATATTGGTTTGTATAAGTCATTATAGGCAGCTTCTTGTGTATTCCAAATGAAATGAAAAATTTCCTTTATGCTTACTTGTCCATTCTATGCTCATCTGCTTACTCTGATAGTTGAAAAAAATATACATATATACTCGAATTTGACCATCATTTAAGGTTAACACTCGGGTTTTGGGAAATGGGTATGTACTCGGGTCCTGAAAAGTCAGGATGTTATAGTTACCCCAAACGATTGGGCCCCATTAATATTGCTTGGTCCATTATCGGCTGTCCATCCATGGATCCCGCTTTACGTAGAGGCCGATTATCGATTCTGATTGTTGAAGCCGATTATCCAGGTCGATTATGATTATTGAGGCCGATTTCGATTGTCGAGGTCGATCCAATTGTCGAGGCCGACGGTCGAGGTCGATTCTAATTGTTGAGGCCGATTTTATAGGCCAATTGTCGAGGTCAATTATCAAGGCTAATTCTGATTGTCGAGGCCGAATATCGAAGCCGATTGACGAGGCCCGTTGTGATGTATATGTGGCCCGTATTTGAGGCACATTGTGATATGCATTCGGCCTGTGTTTGAGGCCCCTGTATTTAAGGCCCATTGTGATGTGTATTCAGCCCGTGTTTAAGGCCTAATATGATGTATATGAGGCCTATGTGATGAGACGTATTGTGGTGTATTTGAGGGCCAGGCAATAGAGCCTATTGTGATGTATATTAGGCCCATATGAGAGGCCCATCGTGATGTATATTAAGCTCTTGAGTGAGGCCCATGTTGTTATATATTAGGCCCTTGGGTAAGGTCATGGGTCCACTATATGTTAGGCTCTATATGAGCCATTTCTTGGAGGCAATGTTGGTTAAATATCCACATTGTCGAGGCCGATTGTCGATGTCGGCTATTGATACCGATTATGAGTATGTGACAGCATAGCATCATGATACATGCCCATCTGCATGTTTATTATTGCATATGTCATAGTATATATGGTTTATGGGACTCCCTGATAGGTGGAGTTATCCTACATGAGCGCATGGTATGCGTAGGATTAATGTATGATTGGACTACATGACTCATGCATCTTGCATTGTGTGATTGTAATTACTGTATGCCCTAGCAACATCAGGGCTGTAGCCTTCACAGGCATATCGTGCATGGCTAGATGGAACACCGAAAATGTTTGGTTCGAGCATCTGAGCACCTTGGATGTCCGTGGGTGAAAGTCCCTAAACCTTTGAGGCCAGGAGATGCCCCAAAGTCTAGACCGAGTGGATACATGAGCGCTCGACTGTCGAATACTAAGGAGGCCGCGTCTCCCACTATGTCGTGGTCGGTTGGGAGGGGGTGTGGCCTTATCCTTCTGAGTGAGGGGTCCACTATCGATGAGCCGGGTAGGCATTAGTATACTACTGGTAAGCGGGTAGTAAGGTCTTTTCCACTCACTGGGCTGCGTGGCCGACAGGGGCGGTAGTTAGCTTGGAGTGTATTAGACCCCGGTGATGATCCCAAAGATGTACAGTACTGATATGTGGACTTATTAAGCAGGAGTTGCATACTCATTCATTCATTCATTCACTATCCACTCGGGCTGGTGGTGCGTAACTATTTGTTACGTGTACCTTCACAATGGCTAGGATTTCAGTTCGAGCGCGCGACTAACCGGAGATCAGGAGCTTACCACATTGAGTCTGACTATCCAAATTTAGGTATGAGACTAGTTTGGATAAAAGTCCCTTGTGATGGACCCCGTAGCCTACGATACTACGTACTATCATCTCGACTTCACACTCTAGTATGGTTATTCCATTTGCACCGCATATTACATTGCATCCTCGGCATATGATATTTGGTCCTTTTGACTCCTCATTTGCATGGCTGATCTGTATTGCGTACTCTGATATTGTATGACTCGTGGACTTGTCAGTATTTTTGCTTACTCTGATATCATATGATTCATGATCTTGCCAGTATTTCTGATATTATATGATTATGGCATTATATTGAATACTTGACACTTACCTTGTACACACACTTACACCACCCTCTAAGCTTTCTATAAGCTTATGAACGATAGATGCGTGCTGGTGATGTTAGGTTGCAGTAGCATTGAGCTTGGAGCGTGCAGCAGTTATTTGGAGCTTTGATTTTCGATATATGTATTTCCCTTTCAGCACTGTATTCAAATGTTTATATTAGTGGATATATGATGATGATATTGCCTTTGTGATTTGGGTAAACTTGTGGTTATGCTTATTATGAGATAAAAGTACGTTGGAAAATCCTCCTTGTAGGATCCCAGGATTGGAATCTGACGTATGGACGCTGGAAGCTGAGAATGGGGTACTGCGGAAGCTGTCGGCACCGCATTCAGCGATTGGGAATTTTGTGAGCCCGATTTCTGAGTTTGGGATGTGACAATAATTTTCTTAGCTAAAGGATTACGATTCTGCTTTTTATAGTTAATATGGTTCTTTTTAGGATTTAAGGACTGAAAAGTTTTAGTCGTTTTAGAAATTTTTTAATTCAAACTTTTCCCTTTTGAGTTAGAAGACTCTCCTTTAACAAATTTAGGTAGAGTATTCTTATATATGGGAAGAATATTTTTATCGTAGCCCAATCCAAATCGATCACCACATTTTCTGGATCCGGATAGGAGTTTTTCTAATTTAGGGTCACCTTGGGCATACCTATATGTGTCCTTCAAACTCAAAAGTGAAGAGCCTTCTAGTTTTAGGTTTTCATTTTCATATTTTAAGTTTTCAACTTGGAACATTTTGAAATCTAAATCACACTTAGTTTTTTCAAAGCAATCTGAAAGGTGTGAATTTTTTCAAAACCAGATTATCAAAATTCTCTTTCAATTTTAAAAACTTTTCTTTCTATAGTTTTAATTTAACAACTATTTTACAACTTTCCCTGTATAGGGCATCATAAGCGTCTTGAAGATCTTCTTCATTCTCATGATCACTTCTCAAATTTTCTTCATTGGTTGTATCATTATCTAATAAAGTGAACTTGGTTAGAGTCATTAGGGCTTTAACATCACTACCCGACTCGGTTTTAGAATCTTCTGACTTAGAAGAGGCTTCAAAGCAGGAAGATTCATCCCATGTTGTCAACATACCTTTCTTTTTAGATTTGTCCTTTTTAGGACATTTGTTCGCTAGATGCCCATATTCATGGTAGTTGTAGCATTAGCTGTCTTTTAAAGATTTTCAATTTTTTGATCTTGATCTTTTCTTTTCAGTAGGTTTTTGAACATTAACTCTCTTTTTACTTTTAAAAATCTTGTAAAACTTTTTAGCTAAAAGGGTCATATCATCTTCAGAATTTTCTAAATCAGAATTGTTATTTTCATGAGACATGCTTTTAGAAGACTTAAGGGCGATAGATTTACCTTTAAGAGTTTTAAAGTTTAACTTGTATGTTTGTAAAGAACCAACTAGTTCTTCAACCTGCATATGGTCTGTATCACGAAGTTCCTGAATGGCCGTGACTTTTGAATTGAACCTTTCAAGTAGTAAGTGTAGTATCTTTGCACAGACTTTGCTTTCTAGGATGCTATCTCCAAGACCCCACATAGAGTCGACTATGTCATTCAACTTAGTATAGAAGTCCATGAATGCTTCACTTTCTTCCATACGTATTTTCTCAAACCTAGTGATGAGGATTTATAGTTTAGATTTCTTAACATTAGTCGTACCCTCGTATGTCATTTCTAAGATATCGCAGGCTTGTTTCGCAGTATCACAAGATATAATTCTTTTGAATCATCTGGTGATAGTGCGCAAGTAATTGCATTTAAAGCCTTGACATTAGCACTACTCTCAGTTCTCTGAAGAGTAGTCCAAGTGTTATAGGGAGCAACCCTTGGAGATTTAGTTCCATCAAGGCCTAGAACTTCAACAGTAGGTGGAGTCCATTTAGTTACTGTGGCTTGCCACACATTCTCATCAAGAGAGCTTAAGAATATTCTCATTCTGCCTTTCCAATAAGCATAATTGGAGTCATCAAAAGGTGGAGGCCTAGTTATAGAAAGGTTATCAAAATTTGACATCTTAAAAGCTCAGATCGGTTAACTCAGGAATTAAATCCAAATAAACAAGCTATTAGGCTCTGATACCACTTGAAAAGGCTGATTATATGTCCTAGAGGGGGGAGGGGTGAATAGGACTATGCCAAATAAAAATTAATATGCGAAATATAGACAACAGATAGCAAAAAAGAATGCAAATAACAACCTCAAAAATCAAGTATTAAGAGGTTGATACAAACTTGGTTCTAAGGACAACCTAACACCAAAAACCAATAGTTTATGGCGGGACAACCTTACTAAAACGTGGGTGAGTATCAAAAACTCAAACTCAAGAGGATATGAAAGAAAGAGAAACTAATCTACTACAACATTCACCACACAATGCTGAAATATAAATATTACAACATTCACATTCACAAATACATCCCACAATCTTAAACCATAAAAGATAAAAAAATAAATCACACTTCCACCAAACACAGAGAATTATAATGGTTCACTTGTATGTACACCAACTGTTAATAAATAGCGACACAACTACTTCACTCTTAATATCTACTCCCTCGGGATATTAGCGTTCACTAATTAAAATAGGTTTTTCAAGGTTCACCTAAAACCTTCACAATTGTGTCTTTAGATGGGCTTACACAATTAAATAACCCCTCTCTCTGAGATTTTCTAGATCACCTCAGACAAAACCAAAAATGGAGATTTTCTGGAACAATCTCACAAACCAGAAATGAATTGAATTACAGAAAAAGCAAAAACTAATCTGTATGACGATTCTGAAGCAACCCGGTAGAACCAACTTGATGACGACATAGATATTCAACGTTCAGTCTCATAAGTGTATAGGGTTCTAAGTCTAGATGATTTTTAATTAAATCAACAAGGGCTTTGTATTGATTTTGATTTCAAGGAAGGGTAAATCAAATATCCCTTTTCAAAATGGGAATGGAATAGAGAATCAAAATAAAAAATAAGAGCTACTTTAAAGAATCTTAAATATGTACAAAATAGCTTAGAATGTACTCAAAATTATCTCAGAGTGATTGCTTAAGAATGATAAGAATTGAATAGAAAACTCTAAAATTGAGCACTATTTATAGGTGAAAAATCGATTCGCATGACTGGCCTTTGGTTAGCTACGACTGGCCTTATCTAAATAGATTTTCAAAAATTCTGGCGCATTAAGATTTTTCAGTTGCACACTGGCCTTGTGGGTCCCACGACTGGTTGAGTGGCCTGCTCGACTGGTCGTGGATACCACACGACTGGTCGTGTGAGTCCAGATTATTCACTGGAAAATGAGTCGAGCACTATTCACATAACTGGTCGAGTAGTTTCTAGGACTGGTCGTAGACCAACAGAAAATTTCTGAAAATTCATAACAAATCTTGGACTAGTCGAGAAAATACTGGGACTGGTCGATTTTCACTCTCAAAGTATAGGTTTGTGATATAGTAATAAACTCGGTGAGACCGAGGTCGAATCCCAAGGGACTGGAACCTGTACGTAATCTGAAACTAAATCGAACTAGAATTAGACTAAGATGAAATCTAACTCGAATATAATTGAGAGAATAATGATGAAATATTTTTCTAAAACTTTGAGAATTCAGAGGATCCACTTGTAGAGATCAGGGAGATCTTATGTCTGCTTCAAGAACTCAACTGGACTTAGATCCCATCTTCATCCAGTTGGAGGGTGTAACCATGAAAATCAAAACTGAACTTCCTTTTATCTAGTTTTCAAAAGATGAAAGGTATAAGAATTAGAATCAATTCCATCACCAAATCATGCTCAGGAGACAAACTAAACAACAGAATTAAACTAATTAACAACCAACCAGAGGATATATGAAGGTTAGGAAGGGTTTCGTCATCCAACCATGCCCAAGAGACGATGGTGAACAACAGGGCTTCCTGACGTCATTATCATAAAAAGGAAAGGAACATGCTCAAAGCTATCGCAGGCCCATTGTAATTTTAGTCACAACAGACCATTAAAAACTAAAAACATTCCCTTAATTAAATCAAAATCAACATCAGTTTAGTCTAAACAAAAGGCACAAGCAAAAAGTCTCCCATTACGCTACAAGCTTCACCTCTTAGCCCTAGCTAAGAGGTTTAGCAACCCATGGACATGATTGCACTATACCTCAAAATAAAAACAGAAAAATAACAAAAACCTCTACTCCCTGTCTCTGCTCGCACGTTCACGTTCCAGATGGAAATTGAATGCCTTTCTCTTTCTTCTCCTCTCTCTTTTATAGCTGATGGAAGTCAGCTTGGAGTGCGTAAGGTCGGTGGGTTTCTTACGCAGCAGCGTGAGCAAGCTACGCCATCGGACTGACGTTGGACGTTACTGGGGCCCATTTCTTGGGGTTGCTCGCAAGATCCAATCTGTTCAATAGATTGTGCACGGAAAATCAGTCAGACATGTATGGTTTTGGATTGCCCTTGATGCAGCCCACTTGATTGATCTTGTGGTGACGATTCTGCCGTTCAGCACATTTACAATCTCTTTTTGGCATGTTTCAGACCAAGAATAACTAGATCTAAGAATAACTAGATCTAAGTCAAGACCCTCGTCTGGTTCGAATGGACGGTTTAGATCGAACCGATAAGTAGGGATTGGTGGCCCATCAAGATCTATCGCAAGTCCCTATTGTGAAACAGAGTCATCGCAAGTCAACTCTGTTACATGCGTTGGCCCAAAGCCAAGTGAAAAATCTACTCCGTCCATTGTTTCAGGAGGAAAAACCATCCAGGAAGGAGTGTTTTTGGAGTGAAATCGGTGTGGCCCACGAGCTTGTCTACTCCGTCGTCCATCTTGAGTTTAACGACTAGGATTTTGCAATAGCTTGCATGGTGGAAAAAAGATGAGGCAACGGCAATGGATGGAAACCTTGAAGGACTTTAAGTTCGAGGTTTCCTACCATCCGGGCAAGGCTAACCTTGTGGCTGATGCGTTGAGCCGCAAGAAGACTATAGAGTTTGCGGCTCCACTGATGGTGGCAGAATGGGGTATGGTAGAGTTCGTGCATGGGGTCGGAATGGAGAATGGCTGATGCGTTAAATCCATGTTTTTAGCATCCTATTTCAATTCAAGCTCATAAATACACCCTGCATCACAAACATGATTAAAACGGGCCATTAAGCAGTACCATGTTCATAAATCCAGGAAATAACTGGGGTCTGATATGCAATATTTGACCCTCAACACAACCCCCAACTAACATCTTGCTAGTCCTAAGCAAATTATGTGAAAAATAAGTTGAGAACTACAGGACAATGTTTAAAAATTTGAGCGATTTTTGAAAAACAATCCAGATACTAAAATTCTAAGATTCATGAATGTTGGGCATTACTTTCTCCTGGACTCAAGCGCTTGGTAGACTTCATAATCAAGTTTAAAGTGTTAATCCATCAATCAGAAAAATTCTAAACATTGAGTTCCATGAGTGTATAGTGTAATCTCAGCTTACCATCATTAAGAGATCCAATCGTCAATTTCTATGATAACATTGACGAAAAAAAAAATATTCAGGACAATCAAAACCTAAACTAGAACTTGCCTTACAGTTCTTCTTTTTTATTCTTCCAGCTTTTGATTTTTCCATTGAGGGGTAGGGGAATCAAATCCGCACCTATAGGGAGCAAACCTACGGTGAAGATCGTACACCCAACCCTTTCCTGATGACCACTTTTTTTTTTAGCTGGGTATTCTTTTTCTTTCATTCATTCTTTCTTTTTTCTCTTTATTCTCTTTTTTTTCAAAAACATCTTCTTCTTTTTCTATATTCTTCTTATCGAACATGATGGACAAATTCCCTAGGTTGGTTCCTTCCATGCTTAATGATCACCAAGTTATAATTCAATATCGAACTGAAACCTTAATGTGCAAGCGAGATGTGTCCTGTGAATTCATGACTCAATAAATGTTTAAAACTTCTAATCATGGATTAACAATTCGAACTTAATTGTGAAATCTAATAGATAATTAAATCCAAGAGTCATAAATTATCAACATCACGTATCTTACAATTCTAAATCAAAGATGGTCGTCAAAATCACATCGAATTTACAAGAAATTCAAGAAAAATTTTAAAAAAATTTCACAATTTTCTGCTTAACACCAAGAAAACACTGAGTAGGTAACCTAATCTCCCACCCCCAACCTAAAATCTACATTGTCCTCAATGTAAAAGATATGAGCATGCAATGCACATGGCACAATGAAGGTAAAGGAAAAGTGATGGGAAGATAGTACCTGAATAACGAATCAAGAGACTTTTCCATAGAGATCTCAACTTGAGAGCAGGTTAGTATGAGAGTGAAACACGAAAGTCAACTATCCTAAAACAACGTATCAAGTAAACTAAGCTAACGACATAAAACTGTCTATCCTAGAATAGCATAAAGCAAACTATCCTAGTCTTATGAAAGTGATAAACCTACTTATACCTCCATCAGATTAGGAGATCAATCCTGGTAAATAAGATTAGTCAGAGGCATGGACATATCCTCTTAATCAAATTTCTTGACAAATGGTTTTAATTAATGTCCATTTACTTGAAACTCCTTGCCATTGTCGGGATCTTTTATCTCGACGGCCCCATGAGGATAAGCAGTGACAACAATGTAAGGGTCGGTTCAACAAGATCAAAGCTTACCTGAAAAGAGATGTAGTCGAGAGTAATACAAAAGGACTTTCTGACCTGGCGTGAATGATTTTTATAGAATATGTTGATCATGAAACACCTTCATCCTGTCCTTGTAAATTCTTGAGTTCTCGTACACGTCATTCTGGATTTCTTCAAGTTCATTCAACTGAAGTTTGCGTAGCGAGCTAGCATTGTTTAGATTGAAATTCATATTTTTGATTGCCCAGTACGCTTTATGTTCCAACTCCACAGGCAAGTGACAAGCCTTCCCATAGACAAGTCTAAAGGGAGACGTTCTAATAGGGGTTTTAAAAGCAGTACGGTATGCCCATAAGGCATCGGTCAATCGGGTTGACCAATTCTTACGATCAGGGTTAACCATTTTTTTCAGAATATGTTTGATCTCCCTATTGAAAATCTCAGGTTGTTCACTTGTCTGTGGATGGTATGGGGTGCTCACCTTATGAGAGATACCGTTTTTCTTCATTAAGCTCTCGAATGGTCTATTACAAAAGTGTGAGCCCCCATCACTAATGATGGCTGGAGGCATTCCAAACTAAGAAAGGATATTCTCTTTTAAGAATTTAATGATTGTGCGATAGTCATTGTTGCGGCATGGAATTGCTTCGACCCATTTAGTGACATAGTCTACAGCAAGCAAAATATACAAATTTTCAAAGGATTGGGGGAATGGTCCCATGAAATCAATGCCCTAGCAATCAAATGCTTTTATGATAAGATGTGATTCAAAGGCATCAAATTTTGATGTGACAATGCTCTTAATTTCTGACAACGCTCACAAGCCTTGCAAAACTCATAGTGTCCCTGAACATAGTGGACCAACAAAAGCCACACTACAGAATCTTGGTTGTGTTCTTTTTAGCAGAAAAGTAACCATCACAGGCCTGTAAGTGACAGAAGGAGATGACACTCTAATGCACATCGTTTGACACACATCTCCTTATGATTTGATCTGGAGAATATTTAAACAAATATGGATCATCCTAGGATAAGTTGGGCACCTCAATAAAGAATTTCTTCTTATCTTGTGCAGTCCAATGTGTCGGTATGGAACCTGTGGCAAGATAATTAGCAATATTAGCGAACCAAGGTGAATGGAAGACTCTGAACAGTTGTTCATCAAGGAACATGTCATTGATATGGGTCGCCTCAAGGGAATCATAGGTATTAAGGCGAGAAAGGTGATCGGCCACTATGTTCTCTACTCCCTTTTTATCTTTAATTTCCAAATCAAATTCTTGAAGTAGAAGGATCCATCTTATCAGGTAGGGCTTAGAATCATTCTTAGAAAGAAGATACTTGAGTGTCGCATGATCTGTGTAGATAATGATCTTGGATCCGATTAAGTAGGACGTAAATTTATCCACGGCGAACATCATGGCTAAGAGTTCATTTTCCATAGTCGAGTAGTTCACTTGGGCAGGATTTAGAGTCCTACTCGCGTAATGAATAACGTAAGGCCTCTTATCTTTTCTCTGACCTAGAATCACTCTAAGAGCATAATCAGAAGCGTCGCACATAAGCTCAAAAGGAAGGCTCTAGTCGGGTGGCTGCATGATAGGTGCAATGGTTAACATGCCCTTAAGCTTGGTGAAAGCTTCCTGGCATTGCTCAGTCCACTCGTATGGTGCATCCTTTTGAAGAAGATTACATAAAGGACGAGAGAGGAGACTAAAGTCCTTTATGAATCATCTGTAAAACCCTGCGTGTCCTAAGAAGGATCGCACATCTCTGATGTTCTTGGGTGGAGGTAGGTTAGAGATAAGATCAATTTTTTCCTTATTTACCTCAATTCCCTTGGACGAGATGATATGCCTAAGGACAATTCCCTTTTGAACCATAAAATGGCACTTCTCCCGATTAAGTACCAGTGTAAAGCCCGTATCCTGGTCCATACTATTCTGTTGACTCCCGCAATCCTTCCCGACAAATTTTGGCAATCTGCAACCTATAATCGATGTTTGCACGCGACCCTAAGTCGTATCTCGTAGATTTAAGTCGGCTTAATCTGAGACTTGTACCATTGTGACCGCACCATCGCAACGGTTCTGACATCGCGTCTTGCACACCGATTTGATACCCTGTCCAGAAGATGTGGGCCAGCGTTTATTTTGAAGAAACGCCACGCATTTGCGAACCCAAGAGAATCTCTACAACCCATCCCATTAATTAATCGATCAAAGTACACACCCATGCTTTCTTTCTCCCCAAGTCAAGCAACCATCCAAAGTCAACTCTCAAGTCAAGTACATTTATCAACTCACATCCATCACTCACACCCATCACCTCTCTTACAACCACCCTTTCCCTCTCTCTTTCTCAACACAAATTCCAAGCAAAAAGAGTGGTGGACGTCTAAGCATTTCTAAGGAGAGAAAGTGAGATGTGTGTGGCCCACTTCCCACCCCAAGATCCATCATCCTAGCCCTTCAATTCTCATTACCTTCCATCAAAGTGAGACACAAGAAGATTGGCGTTCCATCGGACCAAGAAGATCGAATGGTGGGTGTTTCTGTAGGCCTAGATTTCATATTTTTTGATGATGGGCCAAGTGAGGCCTACTGATTGATGGTATGGATCTCACTTTGGATTCTCATGATCATTCCATGATGGGGCCATTCTCCATGGACCTCATCATAATATTTATTTCCTTGCATAAATAGGGTCATCTAGTCCTTCCATTTTGGTGGAGAAGGAATCTCCACCATTGATTTTGAATTGGTGGGCCCACATGTAATGGGACCCACTTGATGTATGATTGAATGCATGGAAAGGGAGGGCTCATAGTGGTGGAGCCCTCCATCATCACGTCTCTCTCTCTCTCTCTCTCTCTCTCTCTCTCTCTCTCTCTCTCTCTCCTTCCTTTACTTTGTGGCCCATTTAATGAGGGTATGTGGTGTCCAAACCGTCCATCAAATGGACCCCATGGCTATCCAAACATGGGGACCAACCCACTTGCCTACCCCTTGGAGGGTCTAGATGATGGGAAAACACACATATCCGGTTGATCCAATCAAGTGGGCCACGTCCACGTGAGACCCACCTTAATATATGTTGTATTCAAACCGTCCAGCGTCCAAGGATGCTAGACATGGCCACACAGTGAAGTGTGAATAGATAGTGGGATGTACTCACAGCTAAAGAAAAAGAAAAGAAAAAGAAAAAAATATAAATATTAGCTTAGTTTAAGGTTTTGGGTGGGCCACTCATGCAGGCCGCACCTTGATGTATGGATCTAATCCAAATCGTCCATCCCGTTCCCCTGATCATTTTAGGCGTGGAGCCGAAAAATGAAGCAAATCCGACTATCTGGTGGGCCATAGCATAGAAAATAGTGTTTTTACCGTTGAAATCCATCCTAATATTTTCATACGCCAAAACACATCAAATATTGGGCTTGTTTAGCTTGTCTCGAGCCATAGGAGCTAGTGGACGGGGTGGATTCTCCTGATGCAGGCCCCACCTACAAGAATCCTCAAAAGAAAACAAAAACAAATATATATATATATATATATATATATATATATATAATAATAATAAGTAATGTAGCAGCCGCTGCTGCTGCAACGTCCAGAGGATGCACAACAGCGTCTTGCCACACTGAGCATGAACGGGCAGGGACGTGGGTCCCAACCGAAGGCCCCACCATGATGTGTGTAGAACATCAACACCGTGCATTTGGTAGGCCCCCTTTGGGGCAGTGGGCCCCCCAAAAATCTGTCGTATGTGGAACTTAGGTGGTCCACACGGCAGGGAATAGTGGGGATTGAGCATCTGCCATTAAAACCCTTTTGGGTTGTTACAGAAGTTTTGGATTGATATGAAATTTGTTTTTCCTCTTCATCCGGGTCTGTGTGACCTTATTAACAGATTGGATGGCAGATAAACGTTATGGTGGGCCCCATGTGGGACCCACTGATGTATGTATTGTATTCCACACGTGTGGACCCCACTATGAGGTATGTGATTTATCTATGCCATCCACCCCTATGGGCCCCCCATGATGCATGCGTTGCATCCAAACTGTCCAACCATTTTGAAAGACAATTTTAAGGCTTGTGATGGAATAAAAATGAGACAGATCTAGGATCAGGTGGACCAAATTACAGAAAATAGTGGGTTTGAACGTCCACCATTAAACCCTTGGGCTACCAAGTCTGGACCATTATGATATTGTTTTTCCTCTAAATCCATGTCTTTGTGACCTTACGAATAGACTGGATGGGAAATAAACCCTATGATGGGACCCACTAGAATTTAACCGTGGAAATCATTATCACCACGGTTAGATATGGTATGGTCTAGTTGATCTTTTAATATGATTCATTTTTTTATAATACTCTATATTGATTTCTAAAAATAGATGCATTCAACTCGGCCCATTGATTCGGCCCATTTAACTAGGCCCGATGTGATATATGAGGCCCGTTGTTGACACCCACCTTGATATATATAAGGCTATGTAATGAAGCCCATCTTGATGTATTTGTGGCCCATCCGTTGAGGCCCACCTTGACATATATGAGGCCCATATGATGCGGCCCATATGATGTATCTAAGGCTCATGGGTTGAGGCCCAATGGGATGTACACAAGTCTATTACAATGTGTGATTCTACCATGGTTTATGTAATGATGTTTATGGCGGCTTATGCCTTGGGAGCAATGATGGTTTGATGCCCACATTGTAAGTACAATGTTGGTTAAATGTCCGCATTGTAACTCTCCTTAGGGCCCATTGATAGGCCCATACTTGTTGTGTGCAAGCCGTCTAGGCCCATCTTCATTGTAAGGATAGTTTATCACTTTATAACATTCTTAGTATAATTCCATGACTCATGCCATACACATCATATGTATGCTTGATATGAGTAGAGACTGATCATAGCATATGCCATTGGGCAGATTATTTATGGGACTCACTGATAGGAGTTACCTATATGAGCGCGTGGTACGCATAAGATTGCTGCATGACTGACGATGTGACTCATGCATTTCGCATATGTGTGACATGATCATTGTACGCCCTGATGACATTAGGGCCGTGGCTCCACAGGCACATGGAGGATTATCGTGTCGGATACTAAAAATACTTAGTTATAGCACTATGGGCACTTAGGATGTCCTTGGGTGAAAGTCTCAGAACCTTTTTGGTACCAAGAGATGCTCCAACGTCTAAACCGAGTGGATACACGAGCGCAGGAGTGTCGAATACCAGTAGGCCGCATCTCCTATTGTGTTGTGGTCGATTGGAAGGGGTTGTGGCCTTATCCACCCGAGTGAGGGGGTTGTAAGCTAGGTTGAGTTTGACCAGCTCAGAAATGAGTCCGTTATCGATGAGTCGGGTAGGTATTGGCAGACTACTGGTCAGGTGGATAGTGTGGTCTATTCCACTTACGGGCTGTGTGACTAAGGAGACTACGGTCAGTGTGAAGTGTATTAGACCCCGGTGATATCCCAGATAGAAACTGTACTGATATGTGCACTTGATGAGGACTGGCATGCTTGCTTTACATCTCGCATATGACATTTGGCTACATAGGCCTCACATTGCATGACCTTGGTATGGCCAATAGCATTCATGCCTTGCATCACATAGCCTTGGTACGGCTGATAGTATTCATGGACTTACCGCATATTTCCGCATTACTTTGATATTGTATACTTAGCACTCGCCTTGTAAATACACTTACACCACCCTCTAAACTTTTGTAAGTTTATGCACGACCGTTGTGTGCAGGTGTCGTTGGATCACAACAGCGCTGAGGCAGGAGTGCGTATTAAATTATTTTGGAGCCTTTTAATCACCTTATATTTTCCTTTCCGCATTGTACTTAAAGTTTTTGATATAGTGAATATGTGTGATGTTGTTTTGTTACTTGGTTATGCTTGTGGTTATGTTTCATTACATAAAAAAATTCATACTGAAAATCCTCCTCATAGAATCCCAAGATCGGAATTTGGCATATGAGTGCCGGGATCCGAGAATGGGGCACTATAGAGGCTGTCGGCCCCAGATTCGGCGATTGAAAATTTTGTGAGCCCGTTTTCCAAGTTTGGGGCACGACAACCAGATTCTTTTCTTTACATCTTTCCAACACACATTTAAGACTCTCTAAGCACTCGCTAAAAGATGAACCAAAAACAGAGAAATTGTTCATGAAGACCTCTAGATATTTCTCCACCATGTCAGAAAAGATACTCATCATACATCGCTGAAAGGTGGCAGGGGCATTACATAACCCGAATGACATCCTTTTGTAGGCAAAGGTGTCGTAGGGACATGTAAATGTGGTCTTTTCCTGGTCCTCAGGGGCGATTTCAATCTGATTATATCCTGAATACCCGTCAAGGAAACAATAATAGGAATGACCAGCTAGCCTTTCCAAGATTTAATCAATGAAGGGCAAAGGAAAGTGGTCCTTCCTCGTGACGGTATTCAGCTTCTTGTAGTCAATGTACATTCTCCAACCAGTAGTAACTCTGGTTGGTATGAGTTTATTATTGGCATTGGCTATGATGATAATTCCAGACTTCTTAGGAACCACCTGAGTTGGACTCACCCATTGACTATCGGATATAGGGTATATGATACCCACATCCAATAGTTTTAGAACCTCGGCCTTAACCACTTCTTTCATGTTAGGATTGAGTCTACGTTGTGATTGTCGTGACGTCTTCGCATTATCCTCAAGATATATGCGGTGAGCACAAATCAAGGGGTCGATTCCCTTGAGGTCCGGTATCGTCCATCACTAGGCTCCCTTATGCTCAATGAGAGTAGTTATGAGCATACTCTCCTGTTCTTTCTTCAAGTGGGCAGAGATCACCACCGGGTATGTCTCATCTTGACCTAAATAGACATATTTCAAATCAAAGGGCAAAGGTTTTAGGTCAAGCTTCGATGGCTTGAGGTTAGACGGTAGAGGCACTACATCGGTTTGGGGCAATTCTTCAAATTGTGGCCTCCACCGGTTAACTTCAAGTACCGGTGCAGTATCAAGTAAGGCACACGTCTCCCTAATCATGTCATCATCCAAGTCATGAGAGTGGGCCAGACACATCTCTAGAGGGTCAGAGGATAAGGTCAAAGGCGTTCTATCTTCCACGAAAGAATCAATCATGTTAATCTCGTGGAAATCGTCATCATCCTCGAAATTTCTGCCATTATTGAAAAATATATTTGACTATAATGCCATATTCCCAAAAGACATGCTCATGACTCCATTCCTGCAATTGATTTAAAGTGGCAAGGAATGGACGACCAAGAATGACGGGAATCTGAGTGCTTCCATTATTGACGGGTTTAGTATCCAGGATGATGAAATCTACAGGGTAGTAGAATCTATCAACCTGAACTAACACATCCTCAATTACCCCTCTTGGTATACGAACAGAACGATCAGCGAGTTGTAATGTAGTTAAGGTGGTTTTCAATTCACCCAACCCTAGCTAATTGTATACTGAGTAAGGAATCAGATTAACGCTCGCTCCTAAGTTAAGAAGTGCGTGCTCAATGTGGTAGTTACCGATCATACATGATATATATGGTTGGGCTACTAGGATCCTTGTATTTCTGTGGCACATCTTACTTTAGGATGACACTCACTTTCTCAGTCAAGAAGATTTTCTTTTGAATACTCTATCGTCTTTTGGTCATGCATAGGTCTTTCAAGAATTTGGTATATGAAGGTATTTGTTTCACGGCGTTAAGTAGGGAAATGTTAACTTTTACTTTTTTCAACACCTCTAGAATATCCTGAGAGTTAGAGAGAGGTTTTGGTGCAACCAACTGTTGGGGAAATGGAGCAACTGGCTTCTCTAGAAGTTCCGGTTCTAATTTTTGTGGGGCATCATTACATCCATCATTGTTGTCCTCTTCCGAATCTTGAGGCTTTTCAGGCCTAACCGAAAGGGTTTTATCAATGATCTTCCCACTCCTAAGAGTGGTGATGGATTTAGTGTGCTCCATCTGATTTGAAGAGCTTAAGTTGCCAACTTCATATTACAGCTTTGGATTGGGAAGAGGTTGAGCTAGGAGGCTCCCCTTATTCCCAATCGTGTTTTCATCCTTAAGTCCTTATAGTGTTTTGTTAAGGTCTTACAAGGCTTGTAGCATACCCTGATTGAAAAGATCTCACTTTTCAAAAAGTTTTAAAACCAGATCCTCTTGAGGTTTCTCTTGTTGTTGTTGTGCAGTTTGATTAAAGAAACCTTGAGGGGTAGAAGTTTGTCCATTCCTCCAACTAAAATTTGGATGATTTTTCCAACCAGGATTGTATGTATTAGAAGTAGATCCATTGAAAGGTTTTTGATAGTTATTTACGGCATTGGCTTGTTCATTCAACACTCCTCGAAAGGCAGATATTGTAGGACAATTTTCAGTTGTGTGAATGTTACCATCATAGATGCCGCAAACAATCTCATTAACCTTATCCTTCTTTCCTTTCATGGCCTCAAATTTTCTTATGAGATTAATCACTTTATAATTGAGATCATCCTCTTCTTTCAGGAGAGACAATCCACCTTTCTCCTTAGATTGAATTGGCCTAGACGTAGTGTTCGATTTTGGGTAATGGTCCCATGATTGTGCATTTTCAACAAGTCTATTGAGGTAATCTCATACCTCACAACATCTTTATTTATGAATTCTCCATTACACATTGTCTCGACCAATTGGCGCATGGAAGATGTCAGTCCATCATAGAAAATGTTTGTAATGCGCCATGTTTCAAAGCCGTGTTGTAGGCATGAACTGACAAGATCCTTGAACCTTTCCCAACATTAGAAGAATGTTTCATCCTCCTTTTGGGCGAAGTTCATGATTGTTTTTCTAAGGGTAATAGTTTTATGATGTGGAAAAAATTTCTTTATGAATTTCCTTTGCATATCATTCCATGTTCCAATAGATCTAGGACGTAGTGAATGTAACCACATCTTAGCTTTCTCCTTCAAGAAAAAGGGAAAGAGTTTCAGCTTGATTGTATCCTCAGATACATTAGGAAAGTATAAAGTGGCTATGATCTCATCGAACTCTTTCAGATGTAAGTATGGACTTTCTGATTTAAGCCCATGAAATTTAGGAAGGAGTTGGATAACCCTTGACTTGATGTCCATATGTCTTGTATTTTCAGAAAAAATCATGCATGAGGGCGTACTCACCCCCGCCGGTTGTAAATAATCTCGTAAAGTACGAGGTGGGGGTGCTTGATGCACCTCATTCTCATCATGGACTTCCTTAAGTCTTGCAAGTCTTGTAGCATACCCTGATTGAAAAGATCTTGCTTTTCAAAAAGTTTTAAAACTAGATCCTCTTGAGGTTTATCTTGTTGTTGTTGTGAAGTTTGATTAAAGAAACCTTGAGGGGTAGAAGTTTGTCTATTCCTTCAACTAAAATTTGGATGATTTTTTCAACCAGGATTGTACATATTAGAGGTAGATCCATTGAAAGGTCTTTGATAGTTATTTACAGCATTGGCTTGTTCATTCAACACTCCTCGAAACGCAGACATTGTCGGCCAATTGTCAGTTGTGTGAATGTTACCATCATAGATGCCGCAAACAATCTCATTAACCTTATCCTTCTTTCCGTCCCTTGAATTTTCTTATGAGATTAGTCACTTTATAATTGAGATCATCCTCTTCTTTCAGGAGATACAATCTACCTTTCTCCTTAGATTAAGTCGGCCTAGACGTGGTGTTCGATTTTGGGTAATGGTCCCATGATTGTGCATTTTCAACAAGTATATCGAGGGAATCCCATACCTCACGACATCTTTATTCATGAATTCTCCATTACACATTGTCTCGACCAATTGGTGCATGGAAGATGTCAGTCCATCATAGAAAAAGTTTGTAATGCGCCATGTTTTAAAGCCGTGTTGTAGGCATGAACTGACAAGATCCTTGAACCTTTCCCAACATTGGAAGAATGTTTCATCCTCCTTTTGGGCGAAGTTCATGATTGCTTTTCTAAGGGTAATCGTTTTATGATGTGAAAAAAATTTCTTTATGAATTCCCTCTGCATATCATTCCATGTTCCAATAGATCTAGGACGTAGTGAATGTAACCACGTCTTAGCCTTCTCCTTCAAGGAAAAGGGAAAGAGTTTCAGCTTGATTGTATCATCAGATATATTAGGAAAGTATAAAGTGGCTATGATCTCATCGAACTCTTTCAGATGTAAGTATGGACTTTCTGATTTAAGCCCATGAAATTTAGGAAGGAGTTGGATGACCCCTGGCTTAATGTCCATATATCCTATATTTTCAGGAAAAATCATGCATGAGGGCGTACTCACCCCCGTCGGTTGTAAATAATCTCGTAAAGTACGAGGCAGGGGTGGTTGATGCACCTCATTCTCATCATGGACTTCCTCAGGTCTTGCAAGTCTTGTAGCATACCCTGATTGAAAAGATCTTGCTTTTCAAAAAGTTTTAAAACCGGATCCTCTTGAGGTTTATCTTCTTGTTGTTGTGCAGTTTGATTAAAGAAACCTTGAGGGAAAAAAGTTTGTCCATTCCTCCAACTAAAATTTGGATGATTTTTCTAACCAGGATTGTACGTATTAGAGGTAGATCCATTGAAAGGTCTTTGATAGTTATTTATAGCATTGGCTTGTTCATTCAACACTCCTCGAACTGCAGACATTGTCGGCCAATTGTCAGTTGTGTGAATGTTACCATCATAGATGCCACAAACAATCTCATTAACCATATCCTTCTTTCCGTCCATGACCTCGAATTTTCTTATGAGATTAGTCACTTTATAATTGAGATCATCCTCTTCTTTCAAGAGATACAATTCACCTTTCTCCTTAGATTGAGTCGGCCTAGACGTGGTGTTCGATTTTGGGTAATGGTCCCATGATTATGCATTTTCAACAAGTCTATCGAGGTAATCCCATACCTCACGATATCTTTATTCCTGAATTCTCCATTACACATTATCTCGACTAATTGGTGCATGGAAGATGTCAGTCCATCATAGAAAAAGTTTGTAATGCGCCATGTTTTAAAGCCGTGTTGTAGGCATGAACTGACAAGATCCTTGAACTTTTCCCAACACTGGAAGAATGTTTCATCCTCCTTTTGGGCGAAGTTCATGACTGTTTTTCTAAGGGTAATCGTTTTATAATGTGGAAAAAATTTCTTTATGAATTCCCTTTGCATATCATTTCATATGCCAATAGATCTAGGACGCAGTGAATGTAACCACGTCTTAACCTTCTCCTTCAAGGAAAAGGGAAAGAGTTTTAGCTTGATTGTATCCTCAGATACATTATGAAAGTATAAAGTGGCTATGATCTCATCGAACTCTTTGAGATAAAAGTATGGACTTTCTGATTTAAGCCCATGAAATTTAGGAAGGAGTTGGATAACCCCTGGCTTGATGCCCATATGTCCTATATTTTCAGAAAAAAATCATGCATGAGGGCATACTCACCCCCGCTGGTTGTAAATAATCTCGTAAAGTACGAGGCGGGGGTGCTTGATGCACCTCATTCTCATCATGGACTTCCTCAACCCTAGGTTAGGGTAGTGTTGAGGTTGATTTGTAGCCATTACTTCAATTAACTCTGGGGATCTCTAGCGATGTTTAGTCCTGCGATGGACAGTCAATCCCTCAACTAATCCTCCTTCAGTCAAGAGACGTCAAGTGTTATCACGAACCCACTTGGGCATGAAACACTCATAACCCTCAATTCAGATTCTAACCCTAGACCTAAGAGGAAAATTAGAAAGGAATTCTAGAAATAAAGAGGAAAGAAGTCACCGAATTTGAAGTCCTAAGTTAAGATCCTGCAAAACAAAACAAACCAAGTTAGTTTCTAGAAGATAAAACCGAATCTAAATGTTAGAAAAAGTAAGGAAATAAGGACGAAGTTACCAGATTAGAAGATCTATCAAAAATCCTACGAAGTAGGAAAACAGGTTAGTTATAGAAATCAATAAGAAAGGAAAAACTAGAAATAAAACCTAATCTTAAACTAATCCTAAGACTAATTAATTTCAGAAAAATGAAGCCGTCAGTCCCTGGCAATGACGCCAAAAACTTGTTCACTCCCTAAGTATAGGGTTGTGATGTAGTAATAAACTCGGTGAGACCGAGGTCAAATCCTAAGGGATTGGAACCTGTACGTAATCTGAAACTAAATCGAACTAGAACTAGACTAAGATGAAATCTAACTCGAATATAATTGAGAGAATAATGATGAAATATTTATCTAAAACTTAGAGAATTCAGAGGAAGGAAACTAGGGATTTAAAGGATCCACTTGTAGAGATCAGGGAGATCTTATGCCTTCTTCAAGAACTCAACTAGACTTAGAGTCCCATCTTCATCCAGTTGGAGGGTGTAACCATGAAAATCAAAACTGAACTTCCTTTTATCTAGTTTTCAAGAGATGAAAGGTATAAGAATTAGAATAGATTTAGTCACCAAACCATGCCGAAGAGATAAAGTAAACAACAGAATTAAACTAATTAACAACCAACCAGAGGATATATGAAGGTTAGGAAGGGTTCCGTCATCCAACCATGCCCAGGAGACGATGGTGAACAATGAGGCTTCCTGACATCATTATCCTAAAAAGGAAAGGAACATACTCAAAGCTATCACAGACCCATTTTAATTTTAATCACAACAGACCATTAAAAACTAAAAACATTTCCTTAATTAAATCAAAATCAACATCAATTCAGTCTAAAGAAAAGGCAGAAGCAAAAAGTCTCCCATTACGCTACAAGCTTCACCTCTTAGCCCTAGCTAAGAGGTTTAGCAACCCATGGACATGATTGCGCTATACCTCAAAATAAAAATAAAAAAATAACAAAAACCTCTACTCCCTGTCTCTGCTAGCACGTTCACGTTCTAGATGGAAATTGAATGCCTTTCTCTTTCTTCTCCTCTCTCTTTTATAGCTGATGGAAGTCGGCTGGGAGTGTGTAAGGTCGGTGGGTTTATTAAGCAGCAGCGTGCGCAAGCTGCGCCATCGAACTGACGCTGGACGTTGTTAGGGCCCATTTCTTGGTGTTACTCACAAGATCCAATCCGTTCATTGTATTGTGCACGAAAAACCAATCAAACATGTATGGTTTTGGATTACCCTTGATGCGGCCCACTTGATTGATCTTGTGGTGATGATTTTGCTGTTCAGCACATTTGGAATCTCTTTCTAGCATGTTTCAAACCAAGAACAACTAAATTTGAATCAAGACCCTCATCTGGTTCGAATGGACGGTTCAAATCGGACTTATAATCATGGATTGGTGGCCCATCAAGATTGACCGCAAGTCCTTGTTGCGAAACAGAGTCGCCGCAAGTCGACTCTATTACATGCATTGGCCCATCTATTGAAGTCAAGTGGAAAATCTACTTAGTCCATTAGTTTCAGGATGAAAAACCATACAGGAAGGAGTGTTTTTGGAGTGAAATCGGTGTGGCCCACGAGCTTGTCTACTCCAGCATCCATCTTGCATTTAATGGCTATGATTTTGCAATAACTTGCATGGTGGCAAAGAGACACCTAGGCGACCACCCCCCCCGGACACCTTGGACGGTCCAGATTGATGCTTTGAAGGAGGGGTGGGTCCCACTTCATGAAACCAGCATCGACAATGTAAATGCTATTGCGTTTTTTTAATTTGGAAGAAGAAGTTGGTCTGCATGCGCTAACCGAGTAATGATGCACGGCTGGTGCATGTGTACCCTATGTACACGCAGTGTACATGTGGGGTCCAGCATAATGTTCTTGAGAAATCCACTCTGTTCATCCGTTTTCTCACATCATTTAAGGTGTTAAAATTGAATTTGAAGCATATCCAGATATCAGGCGGGCCCCAAATCATGATTTTAGGGTCTGATCTATCTGTTGGGCCACTTCCACAAGGATCCAATGGCTAAAATTTGACATGTACAGTTAATTTATGGTCCTCAGGCCATATATGAAGTCTCAAGCCGAATGGATGGTAGAAACCCTGTGATCTTACATTCTGGCTAACTTTCAAGCCACTTGAGTTTTATTTTCTCGATTTTCTCAGATCTGGCGTATAAATTAGTCAATCTTGGTCCCATGGGATCCGTCCCTTGCCTTAGTGACTCATGAGAGTTAAATCCATATTTTTAGCATCCTATTTCAATCCAAGTTCATAAATACACCCTGCATCACAAACATGATTAAAACGAGCCGTTAAATAGTACCATGTTCGTAAATCCATGCAATAATTGGGGTCTGATATGCAATATTTGACCCTCAACAATCGAGCCAGTGTTAGCTCTAGTCGAAAGAACAGAATTTTACCCTTATAAAATGACCAAAATAACCGTTCGAAAGTATGAAATGATCTAATCATGATCTAAGGTCAATCTAGGTCAATCATACCTTACTTGTGAGGTAGAACATATAAACACTTAATCTATCGATCACTTCAGTAACTTTAATTCTTGTGATCTTCAAAGCTTGAACTCGACATACCAAACATGATCTTCAAATGGTCTTGAGTTCTTGGACTTTTCTGGTTCCGGATCTTAAACCGCAATGTTCTTGAAAACCCTGTCTTCACTCAATATATGAAAGTCTTCACTTTCTTCCAGTTTGAAGATCTCGGTAAGTTCGTCGTAGATATTGGCAAGATGGATTCAGCACGAATAGAATGAACGTCGAAGATTCAATGTGAACAGATGCACAAGCTTGATACAAATAAAGATACAAACTTGAATTGTTTTATCACACCAAAATTTGACAATACTTAGGGTGTAGTAACATAGCAATTTCAATTTTCGGCATGGATTGACTTACCTATAATTATGACAAGTTGGACTGTTATGAAAAGATGGTTAAATTTTTCACGCCTAAAAGAGAGTCATTTACAATTTAAGGGAAGCAAATGAACGAAAAGATCAAGTTGTTATGACATTAATGAATGGAGAGACACTAGAATTGTTTGTGGACCAAATTCTGGTAGTGAGGGAAGATCTTAAAGTCTTCCAAGATATACCAGGTTTACTATTGTTAAATAGATGTCTTAAATCATATCTGTCCGAGATCCTTGACTAGTCGAGGGATTGACTCGACTAGTCGAAGGTCCCTTTGACTGGTCGAAGCCCTTCTTCGACTAGTCGAAGGTTACGCAGACTGCGCGAGGACTGCGTAAATTTGAGGTGGTTTCCAAACTTTTCAAAAGTCAGTGCGTAAATGAAGTTTCCTAAACTATAGATAGGGGTCTCTAGGGCCATTCTAAGGCATGCTAAGTCTTTCTAAAGTATTCTAAAGGGTTCAAGGGTTATCAAAGGGTGTGGCAAGGGTGAGATTCGAGGTTGCTCGAATCGGGTAAGTCATCTCTCTTTGTAATTTCTATTTTCATAGTGGATTTCTATCACTTTGTGCCATGGTTTTTTTCCAAAGAGTTTTTCACGTTAAATTTTTATGTTCTCTTCTGATTGCTTGGTGCTCTTAGATTGTTATCCTAAATCCATATTTGTGTGATTCCGCAACACAAATCCAAACAAGTGGCATCAGAGCTATCGTTGGGGCACAGATCTGAATCTGCAGGATTTGTAACAATGGGAAACGACAAGTTTAATATTGAGAAGTACTCAGGAAAAAATAATTTTGAGTTATGGAAGGTTAAGATGATTAGCCTATTAACCAAGCAAAGCGAAATTAAAGCTTTTGAGGAGCGAAAATCTATCATGAAAGATGAAGAATGGGAAAACCTTGATAGTAATGCTTTAGCCTCTATCCGTTTATGCCTTATAGATGAGGTTCTCTATAATGTTTTGGGGAAGAAAATTGCGGCTAGTTTGTGGGCGAACTTAGAGAACATCTATGCCAAAAGTCCTCTGAAAATTGCCTACACTTGAAGCTACAATGCTATACCTTCAAGATGGCAGAGGGTGGAGGCCTAGAGGCCCACATCATCAACTTTAATAAATTGATGTGTAAATTACTAGATATGGAGGAAGTGATCAAAGATGAAGAACAAGCATATATATTGTTGAATTCTCTTCCTGCATCGTATGAGTCATTCAAGGACACAATGTGCACCGCAAATAAAACCCTGAGTATCGACACCGTTATCTCAACCCTCCAAGGGAAGGCCATGAGAAAGCTAAACGGTGATATAGAGACATCTTCCAATGCACTAATTACGGGGGGCAGAGATTCTAAGTGAGGTACAGGATCTTTAAGGCCTAGATCCAAATCCAAGGGCAAGGGCAAAAGAAAACTAAAGTGTTGGAACTGTGAGATGTCTGGACACATGAAGAAGGATTGTAAAAATCCTAAAGCGAAGAAAGAAAATTTAGCAGCTTCTTCCAAGAAGGCCAATGTTGTCACATCTGATGAAGAAACAAGTGGTGGTGATGGTCTGTCTGTTTCCATGATTAGCCACTTACATGACAATTATAAAGACGAATGGATACTTAACACATGGGCATCATATCACATGACTCCTCATCGGAGTTGGTTCACCAGTTACAAGGAATGCGATGGTGGACAGGTTTTTATGGGTATGACAATGCCTATAATGTTGTGGCTATTGGCACAGTGAGCATCAAGATGTTTAATGGGATGGAGAGTACCTTGATTAATGTCAGCCATGTTTTTGATATGAAGAAAAGTCTGATTTCTCTTGGTGCACTCGAGGCTCTAGGATGCAAGTTCACTAGTATTCATGGTGTCCTTAAAGTTTTAAAAGGGGCACTTGTGGTTATGAGAGTGCAAAGGTACGAAAACCTCTATAGGTTAATCGAGAGCACTTCAGAAGGTGGAGCGCTAGCAGCTATTATAGATTTTACGTCTCTACGAATGTGGCATGCTCGTCTGGGCCACATGAGCGAGCGGGGCATGAAGGTACTTTCTGATTGATGTTTGATTTCAGCTTTCAAAAATTCTGATTTAGATATATGTGAGCATTGTATATATGGTAAACAATCTAAATTGTCTTTTAAATCTGGAAAACATGTATGTAAGGGAGTGCTCATTATGTGCACTCTGATGTATGGGGGTCATCACTAGAAGTTTCTATTGGGGGTCGTCATGGTTTGTTTCATTCATTGATAACTACTCCAAGAAAGTTTGGGTTTACTTCATGAAACATAAATCCGAAGTTTTCACCATATTCAAATATTGGAAGACAATGGTGGAAAAACAGTCAGGGCGAAAATAAAGATTTTAAGGACTGGTAATGGTGGAGAATTTACTTCTACTGAATTTAATGAATACTATAAAGATAATGGATCATTAGGCACAACACAGTGCACCACACGTCCGAATAAAACGATGTAGCTGAGCGAATGAATCGGACTCTCTTAGAGAGGGTTGATGCGTGTTAAGTAATACTGCTTTGGGCAAGGACTTATGGACTAAGGCCGTTAATACGACTTGTTATTTGGTGAACCGGTCTCTTTCTACGGTAATTGAATGTAAAATTCCACATGAAGTATGGAGTGGTCACAAGGTCGACTACTCAGATTTGCGCATATTTGGTTGTGAAACTTACTCTCATGTACCATCAGTTGAGAGAGATAAGCTAAACCATAAAGCCAAAAAATATATTTTTGTTGGCTATGATACTGGTGCGAAAGGTTACAGGTTATTCGACAAGGTCACACGCAAGGTCATCACTATCCGTGACGTCAGATTCAATGACAGCTCCTTATTCCACAAAAATGATCAAGATGAGCAAGAGGAACCAAAAAGGTTGACCGCAGACATCCAAGTTGACACAGATGATACTCAGGCAGTGTAACGCCCCATGTTTTCAGGACCCGAGTATATAACTCATTTTCCAAAAACCCGAGTGTTAGCTTATAAAATCCAGTGTAAATTTGAACCGTTTATCCTTAATTAGAGTTAACAGCAATGAAGCTAGAATAAACCATGCATTAAATAAAAACATTCTGATCATTACAAAATTCCAAGTGTAGCGCCCATACAGGACTTATACAATCACAAATAACCAAGCTTATTAAACACAAGCAGGAATCTATCAATTAGTGGTGAAGCTTAATATGGGTCGCAGAGACCCCGTCTAGCTCCTCAGCTACCCGATCTGCTCTAGCAACCCAGTGAATAGCATCGGCTCGCCCTACACCTGCATCAACTATTACAGTTTGATAGCGTCAATAGTTATCGCAGTGAGGAGCACCCTCTAAGATTACGCACTTATCATTCATAATCCGACACAAATCGCAATACATGGGAAGGGGCATGTCAAACAATACAGTTCAAGAATCATGATCATGCATTCAGAATTAAGCTAGTTAACACAATCTCAACATTAATGGAATGTAATGAAAACCATAATGCAAAGGGACGTATCCAGATAGTCAAACAGTCAATCTTACTACATAAAATGACTAGAAAACAAGCTTCAACCATCTGCTTCACCCGGAAATTATATCGTACGTGAACACTGCAAGATGGCCAAGAAATCGCTAAGGGAACACCCGCTCCACCCGAAAATCATGATACGACTGAACACTGCAAGATGAAGAGACAAGCAACATACAAACTCTAGACCACCCGAAAATCATATCGTACGTGAACACCACGAGATGGCTAGGAAATCACTAAGCGAACACCCACTCTACCCGAAAATCATGGTATGACTGAACACTACAAGATGGCTAGCAACCCAACATGCAAACCTCTACTTCACCCGAAAATCATATCGTATGTGAACACCGCAAGATGGCTAGGAAATCGCTAAGCGAACACCCACTCTACCCGAAAATCACCATACGATTGAACTCCACAAAATGAAGAAAGAACTAACTAGCCACAAAGGGCACCAATGTTCCATCAAGGCCACTAAGGGTAAATTAACAGTCCAAGCCACATGGAGTAATTATGCGGTCCAATCCATGTAAGACAAAGTGTGGACCAAGCTATATAAGGCAGGTGTGTGATCAAACCCGTATGAGTCAGACAGGGCCCGCAAGATGGTAAGTCTTTAACATGTTATATTTAATCCCTAAGATAATCACAAACAACCACATTTGGTTAATTAGCAAACTCTATGACATGTGGCAACCGAATCATTCATGTTACCAGCATTAAAGAGACACAACATTCATACATTACAGAGTCAATCATGCACCATATTAGCATATTTATGAAATGAAATAAGTAAACTAAATAGTTTAGAGTTACTAACTACATAGAATTAAAGCATCATTGATGTCCAGGTTAGTGAATTTAAGTGGGAAGCTCAAAGGGTGAGTCCTCACCTTATGAATGAACCACCTGCACTCGATCTAGTGTAGAGTCGTGACGAGATTAGAAGTGGAATTGGAGAGGACGAACTCCTATATTTAAACAAGGGTATTAATGACAACAATTAAATTTCAATTAGAATAACAGTGAAAGTTTTAAGAGACACGTACCAGAATATTTTGGTTCTAACTCAACTTAGCCAATTTCCAAGAATTTAATTGAGATTTTGGAAAGCTTCTAATCTTTCTCGAAAGTAAATCTCATCTTACAAGCTCGATTCGAGTTTGACTCAGTTTTAAAGTCAGTCAATTCAGAACTTTTCTTCCTTCCTTCCTTCCTTCTTTCCTTCTTCATTTCTTTCTTTTATTCTTTTTTTTCACTCCCTCACACCCATCTTTTGCTGGAATATCCAGCAAGATTCTGGACCGAGTCAAATCGGACTCAACTCGACAGTGAGTTGACTCAGCTACCAACTCTCACTCTTCCTCTCCCTTCTTTCCCTGTTTCTTCCTTCTTTTCTCTCTGTTTTTCTTCTTTCTCACTTCCTTTCTTATGCTAGAACACCCAGCAGCAACCTAGCCCAAAACAGGGCTCTCAACCTTGCTGAGCACCTGACTGGGTCACGTCAGCGAGTCAACTCGACCCGCCAGCACCTCTGCCCTTTCTTCCCCTGTTTCTCCCTCTCTCCTTCTTCCTCGTCCTTTCCTTCTTTCTTTTTCTTCTGGATGTGTTCAATAGGGCCTGGACGAGGCTAGGCAGGGGCCGAAACTATCAGCATTTGAACTGGCTCGACCGAGTCAGCTGGTGCGGCAGCAACGTCTCGAACAAGCTTTCCCTCACTTCTATCTTTCCTGCTGTCTCTTTCTCTCCAATTTCTTTTTCTTTCTTTTTCTGCTGTGCTCTCTTTTGTTTTCAGACCTTCACAAGGCCTGGTCTCGACCAAAATCGCACCCAACTCGGACCGAGTCGGTGCCGTTTAAACGAGGAAGACAAGCTGGCCGTTAATGGAAACCTGAAATCCGGCGACCCTGGCTTCGATCTGCTCCATCGGATCGATTCTACTCGATCCCAACATGCTTCCTGACCATGATTTTTGAAGCTTCGAACTGGTTTTTGCGGTGGGTTCGAGCTTTGAAAGAAACGGGCGAGTTTTGGAGGTGTGGCTGCAAGTAGTAGAGCAGCGAATCCCAAGCAATATAAGCTCCCTATTTTGATGCCCTAAGTCTCCCTAAGCCATCGGATGGAGGATGGATGGCCTGGATTGAATCCTACAGTCCGGTTTTTAGAAAAAGCTAGCAGCCGTTGGTTTTCTTGAACCGGTTTTCTACCAAAAATCAAATCCATGCGAACAGCAATGGATGGTTAGGATTTCTTGCACCGGACGACCGGGATTGACGGAGAAAACCCCCACGCGGATCGCCAGCGTGGAGCTTTCCGTTTTTGGAAGGTAAAGAAACACAAACAGCTGTCCTGTGTACCAGATGGACGGATCGGATCGACCATTTGGGTCGTGATGGTGGGCCACAATCCGAACTCTCTCTCCGTCTGTCTGCTTTGGCGGATGAGAATCAAAAAGGGAGGAAGAGCGAAATCCTTTCCTCATTCGGGCGGGCACGGGTCAGCGCTCGTCTGATCGTGCCAGCGGCCCGGTGCACAGCGAGTGCACATGTAGGTGGTGCACATGCATCACCGGTGGGGCCCACAGTGATGCTCCTGCCCAATCCACACCATTCATCAGTTTTTTCAGCCCAACTTAGGGCCCCGTCCAACAAATGAGACCCAACCATAAGTTAGGTAGGTCATCTCAACTCAATTGTGGCCGGTGAGTGCCAATCACCGTCGATTTATGATGTCTGTAAGAGATCTAACCCGTCCATTGGTTTCAACGTACTACATGTAAGAGATCTAACCCGCCCATAGGTTCTAACGTACTATATGTTAGGTAATAATAAATATAATATATATTTTAAACATATATACGACTTGTATTACATTTACATTTTATATTAGTAATTATTTATTTACTTTGAAATATTTTATACACACACATGTGTATTTTTCTTTTATATATATAAATATTAATTATTCAAAGTGTACTGTAACTAATTAATACAATATTATTACATATTCATTATAATAAATATTAGTATAAAATGTTTTAGATTATTTAATAAAATACCTTTACATATTTGTTTAGTACCATACATTAATAGTTATAGATAAGTATTCATTTACAATCATTAATATTTATAATGTATTTTTGTGATTATATATGCACATTTAGTATAGTAAAAATTAATATTGAGTTATATATAGTATAATACAATAATATATTATAAAACGTAAATATTAGTTAACGTACATCGATTATATAAGAAATGCGTTGGTATGCCATTTATTTTATATGTAATTTAAATAATATACATAATTTGAATGATTCAAGTAACATATGTATTATTACAAATAATTATAAAATTATTTTGTATTATAATATATATATACATTTAAAATGAGTAATTATATGGATCACTTAAGATAGGCCACCCATTTGACCTTGAGGTAGATCCATAACTTAGGTGGGCCTCATTTGGTGGTCGGTCAAATCATGTTTGTCCTCCAACATTCCCCGGATAATTCTGGATACACTTAGACTGACGCTCCTAAAGTCTAATGAGTTTACAGTTGCCTTACAGAATCACTAACTTGGGTTTGTGATCCTAAATTAGGTCCTCATGGTAACACCCGAGTATTGAAAAGTACGGAGTGTTATAGGAAGAGACGTGTAGACAAAGGTACAGGATTAAGTGGAGCAGCCACTTGTGAGAAGAAACTCATCGCGTGATTGTAGGTTGCCGGCAAGAAACAGAGACGACTCTAATATTATATATGCCCTCGTTATAGATGAGAGGGACCCGTCTATTATTCAAGAGGCTCTTGATGACCCTGATGTAGAAAAGTGGAGGCGGCTATGGATGATGAGATGGACTCATTGCACAAAAATTACACATGGGAGCTAGTGGATCTACCAGTGGGCCGAAAAGCGATAGGATTTAAGTGGTTATTCAAAAGGAAACAGGATAGATACAAAGTAAGGTTGGTAGTGAAGGGTTGTACTCAGAGAGAAGGAATTGACTTCATGGAGATATTCGTGCCGGTGGTTAAGCAAGTGTCTATCAGATTTATATTAGTGTTAGTTTCCTAATATGATTTCTAGCTGGAACAAATGGATGTTAAGACTGTATTCCTGCACGGGGAGTTAAAAGAGTGGATCTACATGAAGCAACCAAAGGGCTACGAAATTAAAGGGGCAGAGCAAAAAGTTTGTAGGTTAATGAGGTCATTGTACTGCTTGAAACAGTCGCCTATGCAGTGGTATAAAAAAATTTGATTCTTTTATGTAGAGTCAGAAATTTACTTGGAGCGAATATGATCACTGTATCTATTACAAGATACTGAGTGATGGAAAATTCATCATCCTAGTATTGTACATTGATGATATGTTGATCGCCAGTCATGATATGTCTGAAATCGACATACTAAAGACTCAGTTATCAAGGACATTCGAGATGAAAGATCTGGGGGCTGCAAAGAGGGTTCTCGGCATAGATATTTATAGAGACAGGAAGAAGAGTGGACTTTGGTTATCACAGGCAGAATACCTTGAAAAGGTGTTGATCAAAATAGTATAGACCAAGTAAAGCCAGTGAGCGTTCCCCACGTGGCTCACTTCAAGCTTTCCTCAGAATAATATCCTAAATCAAATGAGGAAAAGTAAGTTATGTCTCATGTGCCTTATTCGAATGCGGTTGGCAGTTTAATGTATGTCATGGTCTGTATAAGACTAAATATTTCACGGGCAGTCAGTGTTGTGGGTAGATACATGTCAAACCCCGACAAGCAACATTGGGAAGCGGTGAAAATGGCTACTTTGATACATTCGAGCTATGAAAGACTACATCTTAACTTTTGAGAAGATAGGGACAAAGTTGGTAGGGTATGTGGATTTCAACTACGCAGGTAATGTGGATTCTAAAAAGTCTACTTTAAGATACTCGTTTGTACTAGTAGGTGGAGCAATTAGTTGGATGTTGAAGATTCAGTCCACGGTGGCTCTTTCCATGACCGAAACAGAATATATGGCAGTGACGGAAGCATTTAAGGAAGGTGTTTAATTAAGAGGCATGATAAATCCGTTAGGTCTTTAGCAGGAGGTCATGCCGGTTAACTGTGATAATGAGAGTGCTATCAATTTGGCTAAAATTCTATTTATCACTCTCGTGCTAAACACATTAATGTTCGTCACCATTTTATCTGAAAGGTGCTTGAGAAAGGAGGCGTAACACTTGAAAAGATTCACACTAGCGTGAATCTAGCAGACATGCTCACCAAGGTTGTTCCTATAGAAAAGTTCAAGTTCTGTGGAACTTCTCTGTGCTTGACGATAGCATAAAAGAAGGACGGAGTGTGCACGAGAAGCGTTGACTAAAGCTATGATGTGATGTAGAGATAAGAGAAGAGGTCAGGAAGATACACAGTTAAAGATTAAAGACATGGTGGAGATTGTTGTTAAACAGATGTCTTAAATCATATCTGTCTGAGATCCTCGACCAGTCGAGGGACCGACTTTTTTTTTTCAAAATCTGAGTGTATATATATCCAAAAAAGAGGTACAGAGATTTGGGCCTCCCGGGAAGGAAAGGATCCCAGGATCGCCTATCATATCCATGTACAGACCCAACAACCCAACTCTACTATGGACATCTTTAGGTCTCCCTAATGGAGCTCAGACCTATCTTATCTAACATATACAGGCCCCTGATGCACGTTGGGAGGTCTCTAACAGTATCAAACACCGACTGATTTTGATTCATTGCACCAGCCTTTTCTAGGCCATCGGCTGGGCCATTTCCTTCTCTCTTAATGAGAGATATCAAGAAAATTCTCCTATTCTTCAAACTGGTGATCCTAGCCCACCAATATCTTCACTTCCAACCTAGAGAGGATTTCCCATTGAACGCATCCACCACACATTTCGAGTCAGATTCCTGCACTACCTGACTATACCTAAATTCCACGTAGAAGGACATAGCGTCATACAGAGCCCGGAGTTCAGCTCTGTTATTCATACATGCCCCATAACCAGAGGAGAACGTAAACAAAAAGAATAGGAGGAATCTCTACAAAGCCCCCCGCACCCCCCCCCCCCCAAATGGGCCAGGGTTGCCTATAGCAGAGCCATCTACATTCACTTTCACCCACCCTGTGCTTAGTCTGGACCATTTTACAATCTGCATCGATTTTGCTTTGATAGGCCGGACCGGGATCCCTAGGCATTGGAAGAGGGAGCACTCAAATCGGCTGTTGGACCTGGGGGCAGGGAGACCGCTACATAACTTCGACATCCACCATTTGATTCAGTCCACTACCTTATCCACAGTTGGACTGATCCCTTCATATCTTGCAATGTTCCTGGCTTTCCATATTTCCCCTAAGATTAAAAACGGAGTAAGATGCCGTAAGCGGGACGAACTGCCGCACGGGAGTTGACGTTCCACCATGAGCTGAGTCTCTCACTAATGGATCCCTTGGGGGGGGGGGGGGCAAATAATTGATCAGTTTCATAGCAGATACATTTAGAGGTGATGCTGACGCCCTTCCTCTGGATCCTATCATCAACTGGAATAGTCCCCTAGATCAATCTTCAAATGAAAGCTAATATTTTTAGGGGGATAATGGCACTCCAAATCCTATTAGCCCATGGCATCTCCTTCCCTCTCAATCTGCAAATATTCCATCCAGACTTAACTGAGAAGATGCCTGTGCGGTCATGTGGCCAGAACAGTTGGTCTGGGTCAGACATTATGCAGAAACCCCCTGCCCTGATGTGATCAACCACCTCACTGGGCAGAAGGAAAATCGCTGGAGAATGCGTGTCAAAACTGTCCAGATGCAACACCTCATGGACTTTGAGATGAAGGATGCTAGGGGGAATCGGGTGGGGAATGCACGCTGCCAGCAGGCCGATTCTAGACCAATTGCAATTCCAAAAATTCATTTCCCCTTGTCCAACATACCATTGAGAGTTGCTCTCGAAAAGAGGGATTGCCTTCACTATCTGCTTCCATAAGGGGGATGCTTGCATGACTAATCAATCTAACTTGGTGCACAACATGATATTTCAATATATTTGGTGCAAACAAACGTGCCCAAAATCTGAAAACAGAATTTGCTAACACAGGGAGAATGGCTGCATTTCTATTTGATACGCTCGAAACTGGATACATCGGCAGATCTGTACAATCTGCTTGGAGTCCACCTAAGTAAGGTCTCAGTAGCATTCCGGCGTGTCCCATTGCACAAGTGGGTGTACTAACAAGCTAACAAAAAAAAAAAATTTGAAATGAAACTCTGACAGAACACTTAATAATATATCTGAAACACATCCTAAGCAAAGTAATTAAGGTCAGGGGTGCTAAGTAAGAATGGATGCCATGTCAGTTGTACCTATTGCAGAAACACCACTGAACCTTTCTTACAAAATAATAGGTGAGAGAATTCTAGGTACTTAAACAATAAATCTTGTATTGAAAGAAGCCAGGCCAACAGTTACAGTATATTTCAGGGAACTTTTTAGCATATGCTGGGTGTTTGGCACTCATATCAGCTGACTTCATTTATCCTTGATATCAAACTGTAATGCCGTGCATTCAATAAGAGAGAAGTATGCTAGAACTCCCCACAATACATACATTGTAGAATTGTACAATTGATCAATCAGGTGCACAATAGAGAAGCAAAGAGTTAAATTTAAAAAATGAGTAGAAATACTGAGGGGGTGTTTGTGTGCTAGAAATACAAGCTGAATTTAATTCCTCATATCAGGTTTAACTCTGGCTCAGGCAATATATGCATGGTGCTACAACAAAAAGGTGCATTTAATTCCTCATATGCGCTACACTGCAGATCCAGCGAGTCACTGCCTTGTTGCATTAGAAATTGAAACCTGACCAAGCCTGTCAGCCTCCCCAGATATCGGCCTCTCTTTGAGAGGCATGTAATATTAGAGCCATACATCATTATATGCTTGGAAGATCTAAGGCATGAAGTCTTCTAGTAATTTCACTCATAAAGAAAGAAGAAAGAAAAAAAAAAAAAGCCACCAAACATGTTGCGATAAAATTAACTTGTTGTGGCCTCATGATCTCGTGTCAAGATCATCAAGTGATTCTCGCCAGTGTGATAGGTAGCTAGCCATGTGAGGGATTGCAAACAAAACGGGGAAGAAATTTGTAGGGAATCCCATTGCCCTGGTTAAGAGAAACAAGTGACAATACCCACAAAAGTAGGAGAGTAAAGAAAAATTTTCTTGAATATACCGATAGATTAAGCCAGAGTAGAAAACCAAGTTTGGATAAAGCTTCCTCTTCACAAAATACTCATCTGAAAGTGTAGCTTTCTCCAATGCAACAGCTAGCAGCAAGCAATACATGTTCATGACTAAAACCATAGAAAAAACAAATGGATGCCCACATTATTGTTGTCACGTGGAGGGAGTAAGTAGAAATCACATTCCTCTTTACAAGTAGTTTGGATAAAAATAGAATTGTCTCCATCATGATTAAAACAAGATATATAATAATATAAGTTATAGTTGGAGCAGATCGCTACAAGTCAATCTGCATCAACATCAAAAGGATTTGGTATACCTAGTTACTGATATACTGATATCTGATACTGACTCTTCCAATCTTTAGTAGGATATTCTCTTAATATGATGCACATGCATGCACATGAACTGATTTAGTCAAAACTACTAAACAATACTAAATTTTGCCATCCTTATGCAATAATTTTATGATATGACATCAGTGAAAAACATCAATCACTTTCTGTTATAAAAAAATAAAAAAATAAAAAAATAAAAAAAAAGACGGCGATGACAAAGATACATGTGTTATTGCCAGCAGCATTGTGTAACTTCTATTACAAGTTCCTCACCTTTACAATTGCTAGCAGCATTGTTAAGCAGCTATAAGATACATGTGTTATTGCCATAACAAAGATGAATCGATGAAGCTGCTCCAAACCTTCATATGAAACAAATGGTTCGTGACCCTGCACATGAGATCAAATTCGTAATCAGCCAAAAAAATCCAAAAAGTAGCTCGTTAGAATGATGTGGCAAAGTACTAAAAACCGGTGTAGCTATAGCTAATGACAGTATCTCAGTGATTCTGATAATTTGATCACATGCCTTTTTACAACTATTCTGACTCAGACCCTCCAATGCCCTCCTCATTGAGTGATGAATGATAGAACTTGTTGACAGTTTGCGTTCCCCATGTTTACTCTTCTCTTCTGGAGGATCTTCTTCAAGCTCAGCCTTGGTACATGGAGAGAACTTACCACTGTAGAACTTCGAGTCAATACAAATGTTTGAAATCAAGCCTGACATTGCCGTGAGGAGAAGGGATATAAAGCCTGTGCGAATTTGTGGGGGATCCAAACAAGCACAAAAATATCCAATCTAACAGAATAAAAAATAGCCAAATTTCCAAAAAGAATGGTAACAAAAAGCCACTTACAGAGCTCAGATGGTGAATAGAGCGCTCCACAAACAAAGAAATGGCGACAAGGACCATCAATACGACCGCAACAGACCATGTTGGCGTCAACGCCAATGTCCGCATTTCTTCTCCTCCATCCACCATCCTCACCAATAAACCTCTACCTTCTTCTCTTTTGTTTCCTTCCTTTCTCCTTTTCTCTGTTTCTGAAGATTCCAACGTAGAAGCGAACCACCGTCCCCACAATTGGAAAACCCTCCCCACATTACGCAATTACAAAAACCCCAACTCTGCCTACATTCCGTATTTTGGCATTTTCAAAGCCCTGATTCCTTCAGAAACAACAGAATTCACCACTGCAAAAATACAGAGCTACTGAACAAACCTCCAAATCTCTTCTGCTTTTGCTATTCTCTTCCCCCATATCTCTTCCATATGCTTGTATTCAAACTTACGATTGACTTTTTGAAAATTCCGTTATTGCCCTCCTTGTCTACTCAAAAGACGGTCCAAATAAATACACCTACATTTCATTAATGCCACCGCTCGCTCGCTTTCTCTCCTTCTGGTTTTGTGGCTGTTGAATGCTCTTTTTTCAACAAGACAGCCGCTTTTTGTCGTATCTTTTCTATTTTTCGGCTGTAAAAACAGCTAGAGCTTTCTCCTGCTGATTTTCTCAGCCGGCATGGCCGATGAATCGCCCTCCAGCTTCCTAAGCACCACGGCCGAGTCGACTGTCGTGAATGGGACGCGTTCCAGCAGGAAGACGGCGACCATGGATCAGACGACAGACAGCGAATCCGCATTTCCATCATCATCCAATGGCTTCTTATCACTGTCAGATCGGCGGGGTTGCTGAGGCGGATCGGATGAGGGTTTGGCAGCAAGGGACTGGAGTTTTAGATCGCGGCGAGGGGTGAAAGTTCAGTTTTCGAAGCCATTTATAAGATTAGGGTTAGAGTTAGGGTTTGGAGTGTAGGATCGGCCGTTGAAGGAAGAGATGAGCTGGAGGGAGAGATCGAGGGAGGAGACGAGGTTGGGGACGAGGGATTGGAGGGAGGAGATGAGGTGGTGCTGGTGGAGCCGTCGATTTTCGATCCGGTCCTGGATCTGCTGACCCGTGTCTTAGAGGGAGAGGAAACCGTCCTGAAGCTCGCGGAGTTGCAAAGAGAGAGAGTCGGGGGTGGGGAGAAGGAGAGAGTTGGGGCTGGGATCGCAATGGGTAGGGTTTTTTTTTTTTTTTGTATTTATAGATCCGTTCAGCAGCGCCCAGTTTTGCTTAGCGCCGGAAAAAGACCACTCCGAAATTGCCGGCTAAACCCTTTTTTGTTGGAGTGACTAGTTATATAGCTTGAGACCAAAGACACTTGCGAAGCAGCGACACTAGCCAAAGATCAAAGGAATGATGGATCTGTCTAATAAATTTACACTAATAAACTAATCCTATAATATTCCGGATTAATCTGATTTGGCACCAAACAAGAAGAGGAAATATCCTGAAAACAATAATTGTTCCTTTCTCTCCATAAAGCCCCAGGGGAGGCCATCACAACTAGCCGCTAAACAGCCTTGGAGTCTTATCGAGACAAAGACCATGCCAGGTGAACTGAAAGGTATGAACCGAGCTAGGCATCATCTAGGCGATGTGGAATCTTTTCTAAATGCCCGACCAAACTTTTGCATCAAAAGGGCATTGAAGGAAGAGATAGGAGATGTATTTCACATTGTCAAGGTAGAGAAGTCATACATTTGAAGAATTAATCCACAACGGTGAAGATTGTCCACCGTTAAGATTCTCCCTCTAGCTAGAAGCCAAATGAACCTAACAAAATTAGGAGCAGCTTTGTATGACCATAGGAAGGAAGGGAAGACCATTCCATAATCAGAAGAGGATTCACAGATGAGGTTGAAGAATGACTCAGTGGAGATTTGAAGTTTTAATCCTCAATGATAGCATAAGAATAGTTGGATTAAGCTTAAGAACACTACAAGAATTTATTTTTATTTTTTATTTTAAAAAAAAAAAGAGTGAAATTTGGGGTGCAAAAGAGTGGATTTTATGTGTATATATAAAAAAGAAGTAACCGTTTTATGTGGAGATGGAGACGATGACTTTGAATGGGTATATTTTAACGCACAGGTGTGATTGGAGCAGGGATATTTTTTTTTCATCTTTTTTTTTTTTTGGCCTTTGAATGTATCAGCTATGTTTTCATACTTGTCTCGTACAATTTATAAGTGATATGAACTCATTTTGGTTATAATTGCATGATTGCATCACTTTTAATAGACAACATAGTTTACGACCACATACAAAGTAAACTTGTTGTGTGTACTTGGTTCTTTGTGATATTTTGAGTTCTAAGTGTATAATAATACCTTTCATAAAGAAAAAAAAAAGTGTGTAATAATGTGTTTTTTTATATTAAAAAAAAAAACATCCCATGATATTTCATTGAAAATTTTGATCATTTTTCCCATTGGTATTTTCCAATGTAACAGCTATACATTCCGTGATACATGCAATGTTTCCCATGTGATACTGATATGTTTTAGTATACCAAAGGTGTGATACACATCAATATTTAAATCACTGAGCACATGCTCTACCACAATAGGGAAGTTACCAATCACATATTCCATGTCACATCTTAAAAACACTTTTTAAGGAAAAAAAAAAAAGTTCAGAAAATTTTAAAAAGTGACTTTATATGCCACTTGAGCCTGTGCTAATTGGTGCCCTACTCTACTATGATACGTCATTCACTACTTTATCATTTTTCTCATGATGATCTTATGCATGTGGCATGTGCATGGAATTGAGTACGTGATGGATGCATATGAGTGATAGCATTTGATTGTGTCTTTTTTTCCCCCCTCAAAAATAGCAAATAATTAAATTTCTTGGCTACGAGTACAAAATGATTTGCTTGCTTCATTCTACTCATTGGCATGAGAGGCCGCACTGACGCAGTTTCGGCTGCTGTGGTTGCCCAAAATGCAATGTGTAACTGAAGTCCCACCAACTGTAATGTTGTGTTACATCCAAATACAGTATTAGATATGATGGTTTCTTGAATTGAGAGCTCTATAATTGGAAAAATTCATTCTGAAAATTTTCACGATTCTCCATAGGCTGATGATGATGATGATTTGGATCTCTTTGGTGATGAGACATAGGAGTACTTAAAGAAGGCAGCAGAGAAGCGTGAGGCAACTATCAAAGCACCTTCCAAAAAGAAAGAGAGTACTCTCTTAGATTAATTAAATCGTTCCTCAAATCATTTACACATGAGCCATGCATGCTCTTTTTCCTTTGTAGCCATTGCCCATCTGGGCCATGCTGAGCTTATTATTAAGGCTGCATGGCGAGTAGGGCTTCTGGGCTAGCCTACATTGAGCTGGCCTCAGGTCTCAATTTTAGGCATGTGGTGAACAAATAAATTGTTGGAAAGAATCGCAATTGCATTGAAGAAGCCTACATACCTTCAGACGGAGTGAAGGCTGAACGGCCATTGAAGGCTACAAGCGGCCAGTGAAGTGTATCAGGCTACATGTGGGCACAATGAGGGCTACGAGGCTACCATTGGGGAGAATTGCAGCTGTGTATTGAAGAAGGTTGGTGGTCATTGCTACATAAATAGATATCCCTCTGATTTTTCAACGATTCCCATTTATTTTAGGGCCACCAACCTTCTTCAATATACAACTGCGATTCTTGCCAATAGCAGCCTCGTAGCCCTCATTGCACCCGCATGTAGCCTTATAGACTTCAATGGCTGCTTGTAGCCTCGCCTTCAATGGCCGCTTGTAGCCTTCAATGGCCATTCAGCCTTCACTCCGTCTGCAGCTGTGATTCTTTCCAAAAATTTTCATTTCAAAACTTCCAACTGTTACCTGTATCAAAAATACAAGTAACTTGAAAAATGACTCAAGTGCCTGTATCATTTTCGGCTCTTTCTCATGTAAGAAAGTCATAAGTTGAGAGAAAGTTACCTGTGACTTTCCTCCCCCAAACACCAACTGTAACAAAGTCACCTGTAACTTTGTTACATTTTAGAAAAGTTACAGGCATCCAAACAGGCCCTAAGTTTCTAGGAATATTTAATGTTGGAAGCTCTTAATAGGGGCATTTTTGTCTTTTCACATTCATTCAAAAGCCTATAAATAGGTAGTTTGAGCAAGTGCAAGAAGCAAGTTTGTAGTAGTAAGCAGCAATAAAACAATTTTAAAAATTTTGTTTTGGTTTCTTTTCTCTCTCTTCCTTCCTTCGAATCAATTTTTTTTAAAGTTATGTTAAGGCTTTGTAAAGCCAAAATTCCTATCTTCTTAAAACACTTTAAAATCTGGCTTTATGAGACCTGTATCCTAGACCGTAACCATTTTGTAGGCTTCCACAGCCCTCCTGATTGAATTCCGGCAACATTCGACCTTTATCCAACGTTTGCTCGCGATCCTAAGCCGAGTCCTATTAACTTGAGTTGACTTAGCCTGAGACTTACACCCTAACGACTGCGCTGTCGCTGCGGTTCTGATACCGCGTCTCGCGTACCGAGGAGATACCCAGGCCAGGAGATGTGGGCCCATGTTCAGTTCGAGGAAAACGTCGCGTGTTACGAATTCCAAGAGAATCTCTATGACATGTCCCATCAATCACATCTCATGTCAAGTATACATTACCCCATCCCCAAGTACAACCACCCCTCCTCTAAAGTCAACTCTCTCTTACACCGAAGTACACCCATCCATCATTCACTATCCCTCTCTCCTATCACTTCTCTCCCATCACCTCTCTCTCTCTCTCATTCTCCAAGCAAGAAAGCGTCCATGGCTTCCAAGGAGAAAAAGAGAGGAGCTAGTGTGGCCCACCTTCCTACCTCCCATCTCCACCATCCAAAGTCTATCTTAACCGTTGAAATGCATTCCATGAAGCTCTAGATCGCATTGGCAGAAGAAGTGGAGATCTAGTGGTGGATGTTTTATGATTTAATTTTTGTGATTTGAGGGCCCACATATGGTGGGACCCATCTTGATCTATGTATTGCAACCATGGAGGTCCCATAGTGGCAGGGTCCCTCCATCACAATCTGATCTCTCCTTTTCTCTTTCCTTCTCTCTTTTCCTTTTTGTATGGTAATGATGATGATGAAGTGTGTGGCCCACCATGATGTTTATATCCGTGCCATCTACTGGTGGACCCCATCCATGTGGGACACACCATGATATTTGTATGTCATCCCAACTGTCCATCTAGGACGTGGCCCACCCCACACATGTGGGTGGGGCCCTCCTTGATGTATTTATCCACACCTAGATCCATAGCTCTAGTGGCAAACTGAGTGAAAGATACCTTATTTCTACAGTGAGGTGTGGACAGTTAGTGGGAGTGGCTAGCTATGACGTGTGAACTGTCAGTGGGGGTGGCTAGCAGTGGGGTGTGACTGACGGTGGGGTGGGTGCTAACTGTGAGGTGTGAATGGACAATGGGTCCGTGGGACCCACTCACATCATCCACTCATCTTGATGGGCCACACCGTGATGCGTGTGGGGCATCCACCGTCCCTGGACGGTGGGACCCACCCCACGTGTGGGGCTACCCATGATGTATGTGTATGTCCAGGCCATCTAGGGCTTGGACGTTGTATATTTATTAAATATAATATTAATATATTATATTATATTAAAATAATATATGATATGATATATTATATATTATATTATAATGTAATATAATATTATATATTTAATATATATGTTATGGTGGGCCCTACGTGGGACCACCTCTGCTGCATGTTAGTATATAATATAATATTAATATATTATATTTCATATATATGTTGTGGTGGGCCCTATGTGGGACCACCTCTGCCCTCTTAAATGCAGAAAAGCTACAGTACAACAGCTAAGGATTTTATATTTTATATATCTATATATATATATATTATTGTGTATATATACATATATATATATATACATATATATATATATGAGGGTGGGCCCTACGTAGGACCCACCTCTGCCTCTTTAAACAGCAAATGCTGCTCGTACAACAACTATGTAGCTGCTCTCTCTCTTAAACGTCAACTATTTTTGCAGGTCCCAATATGTATGTGCTTTATCTACATCGTCCACTGTTTGGACGGTGGGGTCCACCATGATGCATGTGTTGTGTCCAACCGTCCAACTATTTGAGATATCATTTTATGGCATGAGTAAAAGAATGGGTCAATTCTAAAGTTCAAGTGGACCCCACCATTTAAATAGTGGATAGTGACATCCACCATTCAAACTTCTAAGGACCACAGTGGTTCCCACTCAAGCTGATATTTGGTTTTCACTTCATCTATCTCCATGTTAACCTATGAATTGGTCGGATCTCAAAAATACATAAGGGTGGGCCCGATTTAATACATATGATGCCCATCGGTGTGGCCTATTTGATATACATGAAGCACAATGGTGCTGCCCAAATAATGCGGCCCATGTGATGTGGCCCACTTGACATATGAGGCCCATGGGCGAGGCCATTGTGATGTATTTGAGGCCCATGGATGAAGCCCATTGTAATGTATTCGAGGCCCATGGGCGATCCCATTGTGATGTATTCGAGGCCCATGTGAAAGGCCCATCATGGGGCCCAACGTGATGTATGTGTGGTCGATACATTGTGTATGAATCCCTTATGTGGGCCACTCCTTGGGAGTAGAGCTGGGCATCGGATTGAGTCGGATCAGATTGGGTCCAACTCAACCAGATCCAAAATCTCGATAACCTGACTCGAACTCGTTCCGATCTGGGACCGAGTCCGGGTCACCTGACTCAAATAGATCCGGAATGTGTATGGGCTGATCCGAGTCCGACTAAAATCCTATCTCAAATTCTATCTCAAAACCCTAAAATCACCAACAGAGAGAAGAAGAAGAAGAAGAAGAAGAAGAAGAAGTAGAAAAGAAGAAAAGAAAGCTTTAAATCTGTGGCCCTAAATTCTATTTCAAAACCCTAAATCTATGGCCGTAAAACTCTAAAGAAAGCTCTAAATTCTATCTCAAAATCCTAAAATCACTAATGAATGATGGATTCCATAACCATAAAAACCCTAAATCTGTGGCCCTAGAACTCCCAAAATTGGAAGCTCTAACTCTCCAATTTCTGCACTTGAGAGAATGAGAGATAGAGAGAGAATGGGAGAGAGATACCTGATGTCTGATGGTGCGTGAGAGATTTGAACGGCGTGGATTTAAAAATACATCAAGGTGAGCTAGAGAGCTTTGATGCCAGCTAGTTGGCCGATGCAGGGTCACCTTCCAAACGGTGTGTAGCCGGTGCGGGGTCACCTTAGGAGGTGGGGGTTGGAGCTTTAAGAGAGAGAGGGAGATAGAGAGAGTAGGCGGTGGGGGTTTGAGAGAGGGAATCGGAGGGGTGAGCGTTGAGAGAGAGAGAGTAGGCGCACGATGAGGGTTTGGGAGAGGGTATCGGCGGGGGTGAGCGTTGAGAGAAAGAGAGAGAGAGTAGGCGGTAAGGGTTTGGGAGAGGGAATTAGCGTGGGTGAGCGTTGAAAGAGAGAGAGCGAGAGACAGAGATGGGGATCGGGCATGTTTTTAGATTAGGGTAAAATGTAAAATGCCCTTATATAATACCCGATTCCGGATCGGGTCGGGTCGTCGATCCGGATCCACCCATACCCGAATTTGATCCGAAATTCGTTCAAATCTGAATTACCTAACCCGATCCTGACCGATCCAGACTATCGGTTCAGGTCAAATCGAGTCTGATCAGGTCTGATCGGGTCAGATCCACCGGATCGGATCTATTTTTCCCACCCCTACTTGGGAGCAATGTTGGTTAAATGTCACATTGATGGGCAATGATGGTTGAATGTCTACATTGTGACCTTCCCTTAGGCCTTGTTAGGCCCATTCTCATCATTCTCTTAGTGGGTTAACCCAAATAAGTGGGCCCCATTCACCATAAACGGATGACTCTGTGCCATCAGATTTGATATAACCACGGCCGAGGGTCGACCTTTATATTATGGTTTGATCGGCTGTTCATATATAGATCCCGCCGTGTATCGAGGCTGATTGTATAGGCCGATTGCAATTGTTGAGGCCGATTCTGATTTGTCGATGCCGATTATATAAGCCGATTCCGATTGTCGAGGCCAATTGTATATGCCGATTCCGATTGTCGAGGCCGAGTATCGATGCCGATTCCGATTTTTTGAGGCCGATTGTATTGGCCGATTCTGATTGTCGAGGCTGATTATCGAAGCCGATTCTGATTCTAATTGTCAAGGCCGATTGTCGAGGCCGATTCCGATTATCGAGGCCAATTCTGATTCCGATTGTCAAGGCCGAGTATCGAGGCCGATTCCGAGTGTCGATTCCGATTATCGAGGCCAATTTCGATTACCGAGGCTTATTGTCAAGACCTTTATGATGTATATGCGACCTATAGTTGAGGCCCATTATGATGTGTATTCGGCGTGTGTGATGTATATGCGGCCCGTGTTTAAGGCCCAATGTGATGTATATGCAGCCCGTATTTGAGGCCCATTGTGATGTGTATTCAGCCCATGTTTAAGGCTTAATGTGATGTGTATGTGGCCCATATTTGAGGCCCATTGTGATGTGTATTTAGCTCGTGTTTAAGGCCCAATGTGATGTATATGAGGCCTATGTGATGAGGCCCATTGTGATGCATTTGAGGGCTAGGTGATGGAGCCCATTGTGATGTATGTTAGGCCCATGTGAAAGGCCCATCATGATGTGTATTAAGCTCATGAGTGAGGCCCATAGTGTTGTATATCAGGTCCTTTGTGAGGCCATTGGTCCACTATATGTTTAACCATATGTGGGTCACCCCCTTGGGGGGCAATGTTGGTTAAATATCCACATTATCGAGGCCGGTTATTGATACCAATTATGAGTATGTGACCGCATAGCATCATGATACATGCCCATACGCATCATCTGCATGTTTGTTATGAGATGTGGTCGACCATTGCATATGTTATAGTACAGATGGTTTTTGGGACTCCCTAATAGGCAGAGTTATCCCATATGAGCCCGCGGTATGCACAAGATTGATGCATGATTGGACTATATGACTCATGCATATTATATTATGTGTTGCGATTACTATATGCCCTAGCGACATCAGGATCGTAGCCTCCACTGTCATGTCGTAGATGGTCAGATGGGACACCAAAAATTTGTTATTAGCATTGGACCGCTATAGATGGCCCTGGGTGAAAATCTCTAAACCCTCTTGGTACCAGAGGACGCCCCAACGTCGAGACCGAGTGAATATATATGAGTGCATGAGGGTCGTATACCAGTAAGCTGCGTCTCCCACTATGTCGTGGTCGGTTGGGAGGGCGTGTGGCCTTACCCACCTGAGGGAGTAGGCATATCTAGGTTGAGTTTGACCAGCTCCTGAATGGGTCCGCTATCGACGTGTCGGGTAGATATTGGCCGACTTCTGGTCAGGCGGATAGTGAGGTCTTTTTCACTTACCCAGTTGTGTGCTTGATGGGGTGGCAAGCTAGTGTAGAGTGTACTAAACCCCAGTGATGATCCCAGAGATGAACAGTACTGATATGTGGACTTATTGAGTAGGAGTTACATACTCATTCATTCATTCATTATCCACTCGGGCTGGTGGTGTGCAACTAATTGTTATGTGTACTTTCGCAATGGCCAAGATTTTGGTTGAGGCGCGTGACTAACCTGAGATCAGGAGTTTACCACATTAAGTCTGACTATCCAAATTTAGGTATGGGACTGGTTTGGATAGAAGTTCCTTGTGGTGGACCCCGCAGCCTACGATACTACATAGTATCATTCCGACTTCACACTCCAGCTTAGTCATTTCATTCGCATTGCATATTGCATTGCGTCCTCAGCACATAGTATTTAGCTTACTGTCTCCACATTGCATAACTGATCTACATTACTTCATCAGTACATGATATTGGTTTATTATATTTTTGCATCGTATAGCTTGGATAAGGCTGATGGTATTTATGGGCATATCAGTATGTTTTCGCATTACTCTGATACCGCATGATTTATGAACTCGCCAGTATTTTTGATATTGTATGATTTATGGGCTTGTTAGTATTTTCGCTTACTCTAATTACTTTGATATTGCTTACTTTGCACTTACCTTGTGCACACACTTTCACCACCCACTAAGCTTTCTATAAGCTTATGCACGATAGATGCGTGCAGGTGGCGTTAGGTTGCAGCAGCGTTGAACTTGGAGCATGTAGCGGTCTTCTAGAGCTTTGATTTTTGATATATGTATTTCCCTTTCAGCTTGTATTCAAATGATTATATTAGTGGATATGTGATGATGATGTTGCCTTTATGATTTGGGTATACTTGTGGTTATGCTTATTACGAGATAAATGTACATCGAAAAAAAAATCTTCCTTGTAGGATCCCAGGATCGAAATCTGGCGTATAGGTGTTGGGATTCGGCGGCTGAGAATGAGGTACTACGGGGTACTACGGAGGTTGTCGGCACTGGATTAGGCGATCGAGGTTCTTGTGAGTCCGATTTCTGAGTTTAGGACGTGAAAGGCTTGTACAGCCAACAAACTGGTATTAAAGCCTTCGGGCTGGTGGATGTAGGTTTCTTTGGAAACAAGTTCACGTGGTGCGATAATCAGTCCTGGAATGAGAGAGTTTGGGTCAGACTGGACAGAGTGCTTCTCAACATAGAATGGACGAATTCCTTCCCTATGTTTTGTGTCGAGCATCTCCCGCGGGCCTCTTCAGTTCACGCCCCCCTCCTTTTTCGCTTTCCTTATCCCCACAACAACCAAGTAGTGAAGCCATTCAGATTCCAAAGAATGTGGCTTCAGCATGAAGGGTTCCTGGAGGTTGTAAAATCGGCTTAGGAGGGGCAAGCTTCCGCCCAACCTATGATCAATGTGATGCTCAAAATCAAGAGGGTCAAGTTGGCTCTCAAAGTTTGGAACAAAGCAATTTTTGGCAATGTCTTTGAGCAGGTCAAGATAGTGAAAAAAGAACTGATAGACATTGAAAGTCAGATGCAAGCCCTGGTGACCCAGACAAGTTCAGACGAGTCTTTGCAGCAGGATTTACTAGCAGATAAAAGCAATTTGGCAATTGCAGAGCTGAGAGGAGGCATTTTGGAAGCAAAAAGTGAGGAATAACTGGCTCAAATAGAAATACCAAATACTTCCATGCCGCTGTGAAAACCAACCATCGAAGGGCAAAAATTAAGGAGATAGAGCTAGACTCGGGACAGGTAGTAGCTGATCTTGAGGGCATTCAATCTGAGGCAGTGAAGTACTTCGAATCTGTGTTCAAGGAAGAAAACTCGGTTGCTAATCCATCCATCATTTCAACTATCCCTCGTCTAGTGTCAGATTCCGATAATTCATTTTTTATGAGCATGCCTTCCTTCCAGGAAACCAAGCAAGCAGCTTTCTCCCTCCCTATCGATGGCGCGGCAGGCCCGGACGGCCTTACAGGTGCGTTCTTCATCAGGTGCTGGGACATAATTGGCCAAGACATCCACAGTGCAGCTGAGAGTCTCTTTAGGGGTGGGGTGATCCCTAAAGCATTCACTGCATGACTTATATACCTCATTCCAAAATCCCTGTACCCCAAGAGACTTTCCGACTTCCAGCTAATTAGTTTGTATAACTGTGTTAATAAGATCCGTGCAAAAATTATTTCTTCTAGACTTAGTTCTCTCCTCCTAAAGCTGATCACTGCAGAGAAAGGGGCCTTCATCAAAGGCCGTAGTATTGTTGAAAACATTGCTCTTGCCTAGGAATCCATAAGAGAAATCAGTAGAAATGTGCATGGTGGAAACCTAGTGATCAAGCTAGACATGGAAAAAGCGTATGATAGGGTCGATTGGAATTTCCTGAAAATCGGTGTTGGATGCCTTCGGTTTTAGCGGCGGCTGAATTAATCATGTGGAATAATGTTGGTGTAACAGCTGGTTTTCCATTCTAATTAATGGGGCAGCTGTGGGCTTCTTTAAATTGTCTTGAGGGCTTTGCCAAGGGGACTCCATTTCCTTGAGCCTGTTCATTCTTACGGCTGACACTCTTAGCAGGGGCATCCATCATCTGATGGACAACAGTCGCTACAAGCCATTCTAGCTTGGCCGGAGATGTCCCCGAATCTCTCACCTCCTTTACACCGATGACACGATCCTTTTCAGTAACGGTGGGGCGGGGTCCCTTTGAGAACTGAATAGGTTTCTGCAGGCCTACCAGGTGGTGTCTGGGTAGAAGATCAATCGTCTCAAAAGCTCCTTTTTCTATTCAGAGAAAACAACATCTGGTAAGGCCAGGGCCATTTAGTCATATCTGGGGATCCCCCAAGCCAGGGCCTGTCCAATTTTCTTGGGGGTGCCTCTCATTGCTAGCAGGACAAAGAGTGCAATTTTCTACCCCCTATTGGACAGAGTCAAGGCCTGCATTACTGGTTAAAAAGCTAGATGTCTCTCTCAAGCAGGTAGAGCTGTCCTAGTCCATCACATCTTAGGGAGCATCCCCATTCATACCTTGGTTGCCTCTTAGGTCCCGTTGTCGGTTCTCAATGAGCTAAATAAGAGGTTTGCGAACTTTTTTGGGGTTAGGCCGGTGACAGGCGAAAACTTCACTGGAGGAATTAGAAAGAATTATCTAGGCCAAAAGATGAAGGTGGAATAGGTTTCAGGAAATTGGTAGAGATTATGAAAGCTCTTCGTCTAAAGATGGCTTGGGCAGCCAAATTCAAAAATCAGAAGAGTCTTTGGAGCACAACTATGAGGGTCAAATACTCCTTCGACCTCAACATTGAAATGGAGAGGCCCCCTTCTTCCTCTCCCTCTCCGCTTTGGAAAAGCATCAGTCGCCTCCTCCCTTTGTTAGTCTAGACCGCACAGTCAGAAGTTGGCCAGGGGCTGGACAATTTGTGGTTCACTAACTGGACAGGTCTCGGCCTGCTAGCTCTTTGGGTGTCCTAGCCGATTCCCCCTGGTTTATTGTCGCTTCAGATTAAAGACTTCCTTGGCCCAAATGACCCTCTTCCTCCGTCCTTGGTGCTCACCTTCTTGCCTCAGGAGGTATTACATCTCATCTTTTTGGGTGGATTCTGTCTTTCGGAAGAATCGGCCAATATCTTCTGGCCGCTAGAACCTTCGGGTCGTTTCCTGGTCAAATCTGCCTGGACCATTATTTGTGAAAGGTCGCTCCGTGTTGGCTATGCCAAGTGGGTCTGGCATGCCCATCTGCTTCCCAAGATCTCAGTTTTTGTGTGGAGGCTTCTGCATAACACTATCCCAATCGACCTGGCCATCCAGAAAAAAGGGGTTCATCTAGCATCGAAATATTCATGTTATCCAAGCGCTCAAGGATCCTGTTTGCCTCTAAATCTCTATTTCATTTATTCATGAGTGGGAGTCTAGCATCTGCCGTCTAGGTATTTTTTTCTTCTGCTTTTGGCTTAGTGTTTCCTTCCTTAGCATCTATTGAGGGCTGCCTCGTGAATTGGTGGCAGCCGAACCAGCCTTCGAGTCATGTTCCTCTACTGCAGGGCCTTACTCCATGTCTTGTCTTATAGGAGATTTGGTTGGCCAAGAATTTAGCCAGGTTCGATGGGGTTCCCCCTATTGCCTCATCAGTGATTTCCAGGGTGAAGTGGAGGCTTTCTTACATGATTTTGCTAGAGTCGAAGGGCAGGAAAGGCTTCCATGTCGTCCAGCGATGGGGGGTCGAGAGGCTGGGCATCAACGATCCTCCCACTTCTCCTCCCTCCTTTTTCGTTGTTAAATGGATTAAGCCATGTAGGGGGTGGGAGAAACTTAACGTCGATAGCTCTGCCTTGGGGAACCCCGGGATGTCAGGGAGAGGCAGCATCTGCAGAAGTCATGACGGGGAGCTTTGCTTCGCTTTCTCGGTGGGCTACAGCCCTAGCTCCAACACAAGAGAAGAACTCAGGGCTGTCTACAATGGTCTTGCTCTCTGCTTGGAGTTTGGCATCTGGCAGGTGTAGGTCAAATCTGATTCGAAGATTGTGGTGGCTCTTCTCAATGGCTCGTCCAATCCAAGTTGGTGCTGGAATTCATGCTTGAAGAGAATTGATCGGCTGAGGTCCTCCGAGTCATTCAAATTCGATCATGTGCTTAGGGAAGGTAACGGCCCGACGGATGGGATGGCTCGATTGGGGTCCAAGCTTTAGCTTTCCTACCTAGCCCATCATGTATGTGAGCTCCCCCCGGCTATTAAAGGCTCGATTCTTCTAAATAAGGTTGGTCTCGACGCTGTTCACGAGACCCATCGTTTTCCAGCCCAATCCTAGTATTCAGTCCCATGTGTGTATTTCCCCTTTTACGATAGGTCTTGGCTTGGGCTTACTCACCTAGGCTTGGCCCGAATGTTTTGTAAAGGTTTGTTCTCATGAAATATACTCCCCAACCATTTGGGAAACTGGTATCAAAGCCAAGTTTTTTTTTTTTTTTTTTTGAGTTCCCTGGTTGAAGTTGCCAGCAATTTTTTTTAGCTAAGAAAAAAATCAGATTTCAACAGAGCTTTTCAGCCAAGAAAAATCTGTTTTTTTTTTAAAAAAAAAAAAAAACAAACAAATTTCTATTATATCCCTCTCTCCCTTCATTTTCAAAAAAAAAATAAAAAAATAAAATTAGCCCTTCCTTCTTTAAAAAAATCAGGTCGTCTAGGTCTTCTTAAAGCTTAGTAAAGGCAATTTGTCTAACCCATAAAGCTTCTTGGTGTAAAGATGGCCTCCACAATCCAGCCGCAGGTTCCTAAGTTGTTAAAGGATAACTATGAAAATTGGTTTATCCAAATGAAGGCGATGTTTGGGTTGTAAGATCTATGGAAGATCCTCACCGATGGGTATGTAGAATCCACTATGGAGGAAGAAGCCGCCTTCACCAATGAGGAAAGACCACTCTTAAAAAACAAAGGAAAATAGGCAACAAGGCTTTGTTCCTCCTCTATCAAGGGTTGGATGAATCGACCTTTGAAAAGATTGCCGAAGCAACATCAAGCAAGCAAGCTTGGGATACCCTTAGCACCATCTTCAAAGGTGTTGATCAAGTGAAGCGGGTTCACCTTCAAACACTAAGAGGCGAGTTCGAAGTGGCACACATGAAGGAAGGTGAAAGTATCTCTGACTATTTCTCACATCTACTTGTTATTATTAACAATTTAAAAAGAAATGGTGAAAATTTTGAAGACATACGTGTCATGGAAAATGCACTGCAATCTCTCACAACCAAGTTTGAACATGTGGTTGTGGCGATCGAAGAATCAAAGGACTTGAAAAAACTGTCTATTGAAGAGTTGATAGAATCGTTTTAAGTGCATGAGCAATGAATTCAAAAGAATGCAGGAACAATGCTTGAACATGCCTTAGAGTCTAAGCTGACTCTAAATGAACAAAGAGGTGGCCATACACATCGTGGGGGTCATGGCACTAACAATCGTGTAAGAGGAATAGGGCGCGGATATAATCCAAGCAATCCACAAAATTAACAAAATTTTACCAATTTCTGTAGTAGAAGAAATGGTAAAGGCCAATCCACACGAGGTTGTGGAAATATGAAAAATATTCAGTATCGAAATTGCAACAAGTTCGGCCATTATGCATCAGATTGTTGGAGCAAGCCAGTGGATCAAGATGAACGATCCAACTATGCGAAAGCATCAAATCATGAAGAGGAAAAAACCACACTCTTCCTTGCATAAGAGAAAGACTGTAATTAGTCAGATGTGTGGTATCTTGACTCGGGTGTAAGCAATCACATGTGCGGCGACAAAAAGCTCTTTATGGTACTCACAGAAGGAGTTCATGTCAATGTGACATTCAGAGACTAATAAAAAACTCTGATAAAATGTAAAGGTAAAATCAAAATTTACCAAAAAAATGGTGAGCTGCAATTCATCTCTAATGTATATTACATACCCAACATGAAAAGTAACATCCTCAGCATCGGCCAACTACTTGGAAAGGGGTATGTGATACAGATGGATAACTCAGTTATGTCATTAATAGATGCATGTAGTAGACATGTGGCATGGGTCCGAATGATAAAAAATTGAATGTTCTCACTCCATATAAACACAAGCCTCGAGAAGTGTCTTTATAGACGTGCCAATAATGAATCATGGAAGTGGCATCTTCATTTTGGCCATTTGAACTTTAATGGCCTTAAGCTCCTATCTTCATCAAGCATGGTGCATGGCTTGCTTGCTATTGAAGCTCCAAAATATGTGTGTGAAGGATGCTATAACGTCTAAAAAAAATTCGTACAAAGACCCGAGTACCACCTCGGGCAGAAATCACTATGGACCAAATCCTTTAGAAATTAGACGAAAATTAATTAAGTACTAAACTGAATTAATTAGTAGATTAGCTTGAACTGCTTTCTATATGAACTGTAAGACTCAAAACTAGTAGAATCGCTAACTCTACATTACCTAGAAACATAGGGTCATTCTCTAAACCCAGTTGCTCTCGGGAGCATCTTGAAACTCCGTATTGGACCTGAACCGCACGTCGAAAGTCCGATTACCGTGAAACTATACGGTTATAACCACCTTACTGGGCTTGACAACCATCTCAGAAATCAAGTCCAAATAATATCCAGAAATGCACAACTTGAGCCCGAAGCGAAGTGTGTGAGAAACATGAATATCTTTAGAAAATGAACTCAAACTTAAGTGAATTGGGCCGTTCACTTGCAGGCCAATTTTAAGGTTTCAGACCATCAGATTCTGACCCAATTAGACCCTCGAATCAGAAAAAATTTCCAACAAATGTCAACGTACTTGTGGCCCTGATCAAGTGGCGATGACCGTTGAACTAAAATTAGTCCTCCGTGGTTGATCTGTAAATTTGATCAGACCGAAAACTTAACCTGACATAGATCCATTGTTAGTAGACTTTCTCTGGACCGTATGCAGAAAATGGGCTTCCAAATGAGCCCCGATGGCCGAAAACAGCCACTCCTTGTCTATAACCTAAGTATACCATGACCCTGAGGCCATTGGCATCAGTTATGGGCTTATATAAGGGCCTTTACCCACCCCTCTCTCATTCCATACGAATTCTCTAAACCCTAGGAGAGAGAAGAGAGAAAAGAGAAGGAAAGAGTGAGGAGAAGTGAGAGATAGTTCCTCGGATTCGATCCCACCGCTCTACGTGTTGAATCGCCTCTCCCGTGTCATTACACTAGCGATTCCGACTCCGTTATTGGGTAAGAAATCCTAACCCTAACCTATTTTAGTTATCCAAATAGATTAAATGGTAAATTAGCTAACTTATTTCATATTATAGGTTACCATTGTGCCGTAGACGAAGACTTAGTATTTGAACTAAATTCGATACGGGTTTACCGGTGAAAGGTGCGGACTATAAATGTTTAAGTTATAGTTTTTAAGGCTTTCAATGTCCGTAATGATTTATGACTGACTTGATTGCTATCACATGTGCTTAGATGCGATATTTTTCATGTATTACACATATATATGAACTATGTTGAATATAGTGCATTCCATGTGTTTGTTGAAATGTCTGAATGAAATTAGACTTATGATTTGTGCTTGCCATGATTAATGGTTGAGAATATATGATTGTTGTACGTATAACAACTCCCTTGTGAAAGGATTTGCTATAATATATGTTTTAACTAATTTATTACATGTATGTGATATATGTAGTCTAAGTGTTTGATAAAATGCCTGAATGAGAAAATGCTTGTTGAAATGTAATTAATGAGAGTGTTGAGATAGGATTCTCATTTCCCTTATCAATAGTTACAGTTTCCTTTATGTCACTTATCTTACTACTACGTAATTTATGGATGAAATGCCTATGTAATAACATGTGCACAATGTGTTTGTTGAAATGCTTAAATGAGATTTATATTTAGATTGGTTGTCACATGTTGTACTTGACTATCACATGTGAATGAAATTTTTTTGGAGTGTGATTGGGGCTATGATGTAGTCCAGGCAATCGGTAACGACTTCCGATCGAGTGGTTGAATCAGTTTAGCCACCACAGACCCATTTGATGAATCTGAGTCATACGGTGATTATCGACAGTGGTTAGGCCACAAGGAGTGTGTATGCACTCCATGTCGATTAATTCAATGTGCGCTCGTACTAATCGAGCTTGTCCAGTAACCCAATTGGCCTAATATGTGTTCACCATATATGAACGCTACTGCTTGAATCTAAGGTACCAACTACCAGTGAAAAGCCCATTTAACCTTGGTACCACGATCCGCTAAAACTCATGAGCCGGGTATAGTGGTATGGGACACCGTGTTCGAGCTGTCGGCCTACGCTGGGGTGACGAGCCTCCCTGTAGTGTCCAGTGAGCAAACCAAACTCATGAGCTGAATACAGTGGTGTGGGACACTATATTCGAGCTATCGGCCTACGCTAAGATGACGAGCCTTTCCCGTAGTGACCTCGAGTTTAAACTAAGCCTACGCCAAGGTAACGAGCCTCCCGTAGCGACCTAAACTTACATGTCCACTGTTTTTAAATCAGGGGTGACGTTGCCCTATAACTTGCCTATCGTATGTGATTAACTAGGAGTGACGACCCTAAATAGATCATTATTTGGGTAAATGATATAAAGGGAGGTACCTTAGCTTCCCGAACCTATTGTATGAATGGGTCTAATAAAGGATTGGGCTAACACGATCATGCACCGCATTGCATGTGCCTTTGGCGTAAGAGTTGAGCACAGTGGAAGGGATGCATACCGCGATCGTGAGTTTATGTCGCAGAGGGAGTGTAGGTGAGGGCATGCATCATTAACACATATCATCCTTGCATTAACCAAAGTACTTAAGAATGCTTGTTGTATTGCTTTATCATTACTGCTTGACTAAATTGATAACATGTTAACCTTTGCCTTATAGCTCCACTGAGTTAATCACTCACTCCCACTTTGGGACGGTGTTTTAAAACATCAACCAGACTCTGTTGTAGTTGCAGGTGATCATGAGGCTTACTAGATGGATCCTGTCTTCTATGATGACGAGGAGGATTTCTCCTACATGCAACTCTCTAGCGGGTCTATGTAGACCTGGAGTTGTGTATCGGGCTACAGGGATATGGATAGATGACATTACACTTTACCATTTTGTATATTTTGGAACCATACATGTAATTATTTAACCTGGTGACGTTCATACTCTGGGGACTTACAATCACTTGTATGCTCTATATATTTATCACAGTCTTTCGCTTGCATAATTTAACTGTCTTTAAAGTATGATATGTTGATTTGGTATAATCTCACTCATGTTTAATGCACTAATACAGACAACACTTAATCATCATTATCTATGTTGCATAAGTGATGCGTTGGAACTTGGGAGTCGAGCTTCTGCTCGACCCCAAATTTTCGAGGCATTACAAATTGGTATCAGAGCATGATTTGGATTAAACTGAACCTGGGTTATGGACATACGATGCACACTAACGTACTTTGACTTAGGAGGGGCGATGAAAAGTAAAAACAGTCGTAGGATGTCACACCCCAAACTCAGATACTGGGCTCACAAAATTCCAGATTGTCGAATCTGGCGCCGACAGCCTCCGTAGTACCCCATTCTCGGCTTCTGGCACCTATACACCAGGTTCCGATCCTGAGATGCTGCAAGGAGGGTTTCAAATCATCAATTCAATTGTAATGAGCATAACCAAAAGCATAACCCATGAATAATGAACACAAGAACACCATCACAAAATCCACTATGATTAAAAACTTTAAGTACAATGTGACTGAAGGAAAATACAAGGTAGTGTGAATAACAAAACTCCAAAAGCTCGACCGCATACTCTTAATGCTGCTATGCTATCGCTGCAACATGGCGTCACCTGCACGCATCAATTGTGCATAAGCTTATAAAAAGCTTAGAGGGTGGTGTAAGTATGTACGTAATATGAGCGTGCTCAGGATGCAAGGTCAGAGAAATGCGGAACCATGCTGATGAACACATATATGCAATCAGTCGTACCAAGGCCATGCGACACAAAACATGAATGCGATCCGCCACATTAAGGCCATGCGATGCAGAATGCAAGTCAAGCATGTCAATCCTCATCCACATATCAATGCAGCTCCTCACTAAAGCATCAAATCAGTGCGGTTCTCAGTCTGGATAATCACCAGGGTCAAGTACACTCTACGATAGCTTGCCGCCCCTATCCGGACGTACAACTGGGAGGGTGGAAGAGACCTCACTATCCGCCTGCCAATATCGGGCCCGGCTCGTCGATAGCGGACCGATTTCTCAAGCTGGTCAAACTCAACCTAGAAATTGCCCTCTCACTCATGCGGGTAAGGTCACACCCCTTTCCAACTGACCACGACACAGTGGGAGACGCGGCCTACTAGTATACGGCCCTCGCTCGCTCGTGTATCCACTCGGTCTCGATGTTGGAGTCATCCTCTAGTACCATCAGGTTTAGAGATTTTCACCCAGGGACATCTACGGCGCCCGTATGCTAGAACCAAATATTTTCAGTATCCAATCCTGCCATCCACGATGTGTCTGTGGAGGCTATGGCCCTGATGTCGCTAGGGCATATAGTAACTACAATCACACAAATGCAAGTGTATGAGTCACACTATCAGTCATGCAACAGTCCCGTGTGTACCATGCACTTATATGGGGCAACTCCGCCTATCAGGGAGCCCATAATCAGTCCCCCCGAAGGCATATGCTATGATCGATCACTCCTCACATTAGGCATACATATGATGCGAATGATCTTGAAACATGGATCTATACTAAACACGTATAAAGAGATGGGCTCTGTGTATAACGGAGATGGGCCTAGACGGCCTACTTACTACAAGTATGGGCCTATCAGTGGGCCTTAGGGAGAGTTATAATGCGGACATTTAACCAACATTATCCATTCAATGTGGACGTCAAACCACTATAAAATCCATTGCTTCCAAGGTATAACCCACTATAAAATCAATACATATACCATGGTGGAATCACACTACAATGGGCCTTATGTACGTCCTATTGGGCCTTGACCCATGGGCCTCCACTACATCAAATGGGCCTCATACATGGGTCTCGTATGTACATATCAAGGTGGGCCTCAATGATGGGCCACAAATGCATCAACATGGGCCTAGTCACATGGGCCTTGCATACATCACAATGGGCCTCATAATATGGGCCCTATACAAATCAAGGTGGGCCTCAACAATGACCACCAATACATCAAAATGGGCCTCAACAATGGGCCTTAAATTATCTCTAAAATGGTTGGACAGTTGGATGAAACACATGCATCATGATGGAGCCCACTCTAATGGAGGGTATGGTTTATAATACATACATAAGTGGGTCCCATGTGGGGCCTACCATAATGTTTATTTCCCATCCAACCCATTGATAAGGTCATTCAGACTGGGGCCCACAGTAGTGTTTTTTTCCAAGCAACCTAGGGCCCAACATAATGTTTATTTTCCAACCAACTGTTCATAAGGTGATGTGGACCAAGGTAGGGCCCACTGTAATATTTATTTATCATCCAATCTATTCATAAGGTCATGTGGACCACAGGAGGGTAGGGCCCACAGTAATATTTATTTATCATCCAATCTATTCATAAGGTCATGTGGACCAAAGGAGGGTAGGGCCCACAGTAATGTTTATTTGCCATCCAGACTGTTCACGTGGACCATGGGCCCACGGTAATGTTTATTGTCATCCAATCTATTTATGAGATCACGTGGACTAGGGCCCACCGTGATGTGGTTCACAAATCCAGTCCACCCATTGTGCGTGTCCCACCTGGCTGAGGGTTCAGACCAAGTTTCAGCCGCATCCAAATTTCAGGTAGGCCCCATCGAGTAATTTTATATGTTTAGGCATGTCCTCACATGATTTTAGATGGTATGGCCCACCTGAGTTCCATATACGGCTGATTTTTGGGTGGACCGTAGCCAGGAGGATGGCCCACCAAACGCACGGTGTTGATGTTTGAAACGCATCACGTGGGGCCCACGGCTGGAGCCGTGAGGCCCAGCCAGGCCGTCCGCCCTGCCACGTAGCCGCAGGCAGCGCCTGCGTCTTTTGACAGTGGCAGCGTTGCTGCTGTAGTGTGTTTTTTTTAAATACCATTTTCCCACGGTTTTTAAGAGGTGGGGCCCTCATCGGAAAAATCTGCCCCGCTCGTTGGCTTCCATATCCCAAGACCATCCAAACAAGCCCGATATGTGGCATAGTTTTGGCGAATAAAACCATCTAGGTGGGTTTTAATGGTAAACATTACTATTTCCTATGGTATGGCCCGCTTGATTATTGGATTGATCTCAACTTCCGGCTCAATACCTAAAATGATCTGAAGAAGAGGATGGACAGCTTGGATTTGACTCATACATCAAGGTGGGGCCTACATAAGTGGCCCACCACTTCTTTCTCTTTTCTTCTTTTTCCTTTTTTTTTGCAAGTACACACCCATGTCAGTATACACATCCCATGATAACCTCGCCCGTCCAGCATCCAGGGACGTTGGACGGCATAGATAAACACATGCATTGTGGTGGGTCCCACATGGACGTGGCCCACCAACTATATATATATATATATATATATATATATATTCCCACCAGATGGTGGAATTGCCTAAAATGTGGTAGGCCACACCATTGATGAATGGAATGGATTTAACATGATCTGGTGGGGCTCACTTCATTCTAGGGAGAGGAAAGAGAGAGAGAGAAAGAGAGAGAAATAGAGGGAGAAAGAGAGAGATATACGGTGATAGAGAGGGACCCCGCCACTATGGGCCCTCCATTGATACAACACATACATCAAGTGGGTCCCACAACAAGTGGCCCTTAAAATTGAGAACCACAGTAGATCACCCACCTTATCTTCTTTTTTCTTGGTCCCTTAGACTCCAATGCTCCTTAACTTGCTTTTTGATGGAGGTTGATAGGAGATTGATGGTGTGGATGAGAGATGAGAGGGTGGGCCACACTTGATGTTTGGGAGAGAGGAAGCTTGGACATGGGATGTTGCTTGGGAGATTTGAGAAATGAGAGAGAGAGAGAGATGATGGGAGTGATATGGATGGGTGAGGTGTGATGGGTGTGATTAATGAAGTATGGGTTGGTTTGAAAAATGGGTAAAAGAGGGATGGGTGAAGAGAGAGAGAGTGTTGACTTTGTGGAGAAAGAGAGATGGATTGTTGTACTTGGGTAAGGTGTGACTTGACTTGTACTTGACATGAGTGATTGATTGATTGATGGGACATTTCGTAGAGATTCCCTCAAAATTTGCAACGTGTGGCGTTTCTTCGGAATGAACGCAGGTTCACATCTCCTAGCCTGTGTATCGGTTCGGTGCGCAAGTCACGGTGTTGGAACCGCGGTGATGGCGCGATCGCTATGATACAAGTTTCGGTTCGAGCCGACTTCGGTATGCGGGACCTGGTTTAAGATCGCGCGCAATCGTCGAATACGGTGCGAAGGTTACCGGAATTCGACCGAAAGGATCGCGAAATCTAATGGAACGGTACGGACTAGGACACGGGTCTTACAACTCTCCCCTCTAAATAAAAATTTCATCCTCAAAATTTATACAGTCATTGCAACTAGACTTAACTCATGATAGAAGAAGAAACAAGGCATCATCAATAAAATCGAAGGCAGCATACACATTACAACATATGATCAATCATTAAAGAGATGGGGATAATGCTCACAAATCTCGGCCTCGCGCTCCCATGATGCCTCATCAACAGAATGGTGACCCAACTGAACCTTCACCAAGGGGATGACCTTAGTTCGGAGGACCTGCTCCTTCCGATCAAGGATACGAACTGGCTGCTTAATGTAAGAAGCGTCCTCACGAACCTCCAACGGTTGCCAATCGATAACAAGAACTATGTCTGACCCACACTTCCTCAACATAGAGACGTGAAAAATGTTGTGGACGCCAGACAACTGAGATGGTAAGGCAAGCCGATAGGTCACAGCGCCAATGCGCTCAGTGATCTTGAAAGGTCCATTGAATCTTGAGACAAGCTTGCCCTTCGCTCCAAATTGAACAACGCTCGGGTGAGACCTTGAGATACACGTGGTCCCCTACATCAAACTCTAAGGGACGACGCCGGTGATCAGCAAAACTCTTCTGCCGGCTCTGAGCTGTGCGCATCCTCTGCCTGATGATATCAATAACCTCTGATATCTCCTTCACAAGCTCGGGACCTAGGAGACGCCGCTCTCCAACCTCGGTCCAAAAACTCAGAGATCTACATGGTCTGCCATACAATACCTCAAAAGGAGTCATGCCAATGGTCGCCTGATAGCTGTTGTTGTATGCAAACTCAGCCAATCGCAGATGCTCATCCTAGCTACCACCGAAGTCAATCACGCAGGCCCGAAGCATATCCTCAAGGATCTGGTTGACTCTCTCGGTCTGGCCATTAGTCTGCGGATGATACGCGGTACTGAGCTGCAAATCAGTGCCCATAGCTCTCTGAAAGCTCCTCCAAAACTGAGACGTGAACCTCGGATCTCGATAAAAAACGATCGAGACTGGTACGCCTTGCAGTCTCACAATCTCCTCAATGAATATCCTCGCAAGCCGGTCCAAAGGCCAAGTCGCACAAATCGCGAGGAAGTGTGCCGACTTCGTCAGACGATCCACGATAACCCAGATGGCGTCATAACAGCGCTGAGTCCTTGGCAAACCCATAATGAAATCTGTAGATACGTGCTCCCACTTCCACGTCGGGACGCTCAACGGCTGCAATAGATCAGGGGGTCTCTGATGATCGGCCTTGACACGCTGGCACGTGTCACACTCGGCCACGAAACTGGCAATCTGGCGCTTCATCCCTGTCCAAAAATATTGTCTCCTCATATCACGATACATCTTCGTCGAGCCAGGGTGGATAGAAAACCGCGATCGATGTGCCTCGGTCATAAGATCTCTACGCAACTTAGGAATATCCGGGACACACAATCAGCCTTTAAAGTGAAGTCCACCATCAGAACCAATCTGCCAATCTGTCTGACTCTCAGATGCTGCCTCTGCTCAATAATCCTGTAATGACTCATCTGTCTGCTGAGCCTCGATCACCCTTGCAACAAGAGAGGGTTGAATCGACATGCTCGATAGCTGAACGATAGAAGACTGCAGACCAAAATCAAAGTCGTACTCTGCTATATCTTCGAGCATCTTCCACTCCTGAATCATCATATGTGCCACCAGGCCTCGTGGCTGACGGTTGAGGGCATCTGCTATCACATTCGCCTTACCTGGGTGGTACTGGAGGTCAAAATCATAATCCTTCAGAAGCTTCATCCAACGTCTCTGCCTCATGTTCAGCTCAGATTGAGAAAATAGATACTTCAAGCTCTTGTGATCGGAGAAGAGCTCGAACCTAACCCCATAGAGATAGTGTCTCCACACCTTCAGTGCGAAGACGACTGCTGCCAGCTCCAAATCATGCGTGGGGTAGTTTAGCTCATGAACCTTGAGCTGACAAGACGCAAATGTTACAGGTCTGTCGTGCTGCATCAGGACAGCACCCAATCCAATACGCGAAGCATCAGTAAATACTACGAATCCATCACTCCCAGAGGGAAGAGTGAGGACAGGAGCAGAAGTCAGATGGTCCTTTAGCTCCACAAATGCTTGCTCACATGCATCACTCCAAATAAACTCTACGCCCTTCCGAGTCAACATGGTCAACGGGGCTGCAATACGGGAGAAGCCCTCAATGAAACGTCGATAATATCCCGCTAAACTAAGGAAACTACGGATCTCGGACGCAGTCATGGGCTGGCCCCACTGACGCACTGCCTCAACCTTCGAGGGGTCCACTGCGACACCCTTCTTCGTCACCACGTGACTGAGGAATCTCACCTCCTCCTACCAGAACTCACACTTCTCCAGCTTCGCATATAGCTGGTGGGCATGAAGGGTCTGTAAGGCGATCTCCAGATGCTGCATATGGTCCTCACGGGTCCTCGAATATATCAGAGTCGTCGATGAAGACCACAACAAACTGATCGAGATATGGACGAAAGACCTCGTTCATCAACTGCATGAAGACCGCGGGTGTATTGGTCAGTCCAAAGGACATGACTTGAAACTCAAAATGACCATAACGCGTCCTGAAAGCCGTCTTCGGGATGTCCTCCTCTCGAACCCGAATCTGATGATAACTAGAACGCAGGTCAATCTTCGAAAAGAACTATGCACCCTGCAGCTGATCGAACAAATCATCAATCCTCGAGAGTGGGTACTTGTTCTTAATCGTGACCCGATTGAGCTCGCAGTAATCCACGTAGAGCCTCAACGAGCCATCCTTCTTCCTGACGAAGAGTGCCGGTGCTCCCCAAGGCGAACTGCTGGATGAATGAATCCCAACTCACGTAACTCGTCCAACTGACACTGCAACTCATGCAACTCCATCGGTGCCATACGGTACGGGGCCTTCGAGATAGGCGCGGTACCAGGCATAAGGTCGATCTGAAACTATTATGACTGCGCGGTGGCAATCCCAAAATCTCCTAAAACACGCTGGGGAAGTTGCAAACAACTGGCCACTGATCAATACAAATGACAACAGGCTCCTCGACTGCGCAGGACATCAAGCATGACAACGGCTCTCCTCTGTGCTCGGCAATGAACAGGAATTGCGGCAAGCCTGGTATGCAGAACGTGACTGTCCTCGCAGAATAGTCCAAAATAGCGTGATACTCAGTAAGCCAATCCATGCCCAAGATAACGTTAAAATCTGTCATCGGCAGCACAAATAAGTCAGCGGGTAAAAAGATATCACCTACCAGAATCGGGCAAGATGAACAGAAACAGCCCAATACTGTGGTCCTCCCCAAGGGCGTCGATACGGTCAACCACTCACTAGCAGGCTCTGTCGGTAATCCAGTCGATTGGTAGAAATCCTCAAACATGAATGAGTGAGAAGCACCAAATTCAAATAATACTCGGGCGATGCATGAATAGACAGGAAGTATACCCTCGACGACTCCTCTGGATGACTGCGGGTCCTGCTGAGCCGCGTAAAATCTAGCCTGAGCTAGTTGTGGAGGTGCCTGTCCCCTCTGAGGTCCTTGATGGTGCTTCTGCTGATGTCGTTGAGGCGCTCGAAACTGCTGCCTCCGCTACTCGGGTCTCGGAGGCTGGTGCTGCTGCTAAGGGGGCCTCGTTGGTGGAATCTGCTGTCACTGCTGCTGTGGAGGCTGCTGCGGCACTCTCGGCTGCTGCTATGGAGGCTGCTGTGGTGCTCTCGGCTGCTGCTGCCGAGGTCGGGGACACTCCCACCTACGGTGTCCTATCCCACTGCATCCATAGTAAGTGTCAGAAAGCTGTCTCTGCGGTGGTGCCGTTGGGAGTGCCGACGATGCCACTGGTGCTCTGGCAAGTGGGTGACTCCTATACCTCTGTGGTCGTCGCTGCTGCTGGGAGCTACTGGAGGGGGCCTGCCTCTTCTGACCCCTTTTCTTATCTCTGTAGGCCTGCATGCCGGCCCACTTAGTCTCATAAATCTGGGCCCTCCGTACTACTGCCTAAAAAGGTCGGGAGCTCGTGCCCAATGACACGACCTCAAAGACCGTAACGTAAGCTGTTCTTAAAACGGCGGGCCTTTCGCCCCTCATCATCAACCATATATGGCACAAACCTCGATAGCACCACGAAACTTACCACATACTGCACCGCGGTCATGTCCCCCCTACACCAGAGTCTCGAACTCTAGTGCCCTCTAACGTCGTATGTGGTCAGGAAAATACTGCTCCTCAAATCGGTTGATAAAGTCCTCCCATGTCCAGACATAGTCAGGTCCTACGATGCAGGTAACGGAGGTCCACCAGTGCTCGGCCTCGCCCTGGAAAAGAAACACTGCCAACCAGACTCGCTACTCGGTCATACATGACATGGTATCAAAAATCTTCTCCATATCGAAGTGTCACCTCTCAGCTGCTGTCGGATCTGGCTCACCCTAGAAATGCAAAGGATCAAGCTGTCGGAACTCTCGAAGTAGGGCACTCGCACGCTCCTGCTCTGCCTGGGCTGGAAAAACAACTGGGCGCCTGCCCTGCCCCTGAAGTGCAGCCGTCACAGCCTGCAACATCTGCTGTAGCTGCGAGGCACTCACAGGCACAATCGGGTCTGCACCAGCCTCGGGTGGAGGAACGACATCCTCAGGCAGGGGAGCAGGGATCTCTGGCGGTGGAACAGGTAGCGCAGGTGGTAAAGCTGGAGCCTCAGGTGGTGGGGTAGGGTGCGCTCGGGTCACTCTCCTGGGCGGCATGTCCTCTAAGAAGAATAAGGACGCTAATCAACCTTAAGAATCACATGTTAAAGGATTCAATCGGAAGGTTTCGCACTCAGAACCTAATCGCCCTAAACTCATAACAAACATGTGATGTTGTTCTCGGTTACTCCCAAGTTATGCTCTGATACCAACTTCTGTCACGCCCCAAACTCAGAAACTGGGCTCACAAAATTCTCGATCGCCGAATCTGGCGCTGACTGCCTCCGTAGTACCCCATTCTCAGCTTCCGGCACCTATACACCAGGTTCTGATCCTGGGATGCTACAAGGAGGGTTTCAAATCATTAGTTCAATTGTAATGAGCATAACCAAAAGCATAACCCACGAATAATGAACATAAGAATACCATCACAAAATCCACTATGATAAAAAACTTTAAGTACAATGTGACTGAAGGAAAATACAAGGTAGTGCGAATAACAAAACTCTAAAAGCTTGACCGTACACTCCTACTGCTGTTATGCTACGGCTGCGACCTGGTGTCACCTGCACGCATCAATCGTGCATAAGCTTATAGAAAGCTTAGAGGGTGGTGTAAGTGTGTGCGCAATATGAGCGTGCTCAGGATGCAAGGTCAGAGAAATGCGGAACCATGCTGATGAACACATATATGCAATCAGCCGTACCAAGGCCATGCGGTGTAAAACATGAATGCGATCGGCCACATCAAGGCCATGCGATGCACAATGCAAGTCAAGCATGTCAATCATCATTCACATATCAATGCAGCTCCTCACTAAAGTATCAAATCAGTGCGGTTCTCAGTCTGGATAATCACCGGGGTCAAGTACACTCTACGCCAGCTTGCCACCCCTATCCGGACGCACAACTAGGAGGGTGGAAGAGACCTCACTATCTGCCTGCCAATATCAGGCCCGGCTCGTCGATAGCGGACCGATTCCTCAAGCTGGTCAAACTCAACCTAGAAATTGCTCCCTCACTCAGGCGGGTAAGGTCACACCCCTTTCTAACCGACCACGACACAGTGGGAGACGCGGCCTACTAGTATACGGCCCTTGTGCGCTCGTGTATCCACTCGGTCTCGACGTTGGAATCATCCTCTGGTACCATCGGGTTTAGGAATTTTCACCCAGTGACATCTATGGCACCCGTATGCTAGAACCAAATATTTTTGGTATCTAATCCTACCATCCACGATGTGTCTGTAGAGGCTATGGCCCTGATGTCGCTAGGGCATACACTAACTACAATCACACAAATGCAAGTGCATGAGTCACACTATCAATCATGCAACAGTCCTGCGTGTACCATGCACTTATATGGGGCAACTCCGCCTATCAGGGAGCCCATAATCAGTCCGCCTGAAGGCATATGCTATGATCGGTCACTCCTCACATCAGGCATACATATGATGCGAATGATCATGAAACATGGATCTATACTAAACACGTATAAAGAGATGGGCTCTGTGTATAACGGAGATGGGCCTAGACGGCCTACTTACTACAAGTATGGGCCTATCAGTGGGCCTTAGGGAGAGTTATAATGCAGACATTTAACCAACATTATCCATTCAATGTGGACGTCAAACCACTATAAAATCCATTGCTCCCAAGGTATAACCCACTATAAAATCAATACATATACCATGGTGGAATCACACTACAATGGGCCTTATGTATGTCCTATTGGGCCTTGACCCATGGGCCTCCAGTACATCAAATGGGCCTCATACATGGGTCTCGTATGTACATATCAAGGTGGGCCTCAATGACGGGCCACAAGTGCATCAACATGAGCCTAGTCACATGGGCCTTGCATACATCACAATGGGCCTCATAATATGGGCCCTATACAAATCAAGGTGGGCCTCAACAATGACCACCAATACATCAAAATGGGCCTCAACAATGGGCCTTAAATTATCTCCAAAATGGTTGGACAGTTGGATGAAACACATGCATCATGATAGAGCCCACTCTAATGGAGGGTACGGTTTACAATACATACATAAGTGGGTCCCATGTGGGGCCTACCATAATGTTTATTTCCCATCCAACCCATTGATAAGGTCATTCAGACCGGGGCCCACAGTAGTGTTTATTTTCCAAGCAACCTAGGGCCCAACATAATGTTTATTTTCCAACCAACTGTTCATAAGGTCATGTCAACCAAGGTAGGGCCCACTGTAATATTTATTTATCATCCAATCTATTCATAAGGTCATGTGGACCACAGGAGGGTAGGGCCCACAGTAATATTTATTTATCATCCAATCTATTCATAAGGTCATGTGGACCACAGGAGGGTAGGGCCCATAGTAATGTTTATTTGCCATCCAGACTGTTCACGTGGACCATGGGCCCACGGTAATGTTTATTGTCATCCAATCTATTTATGAGATCACGTGGACTAGGGCCCACCGTGATGTGGTTCACAAATCCAGTCCACCCATTGTGCATGTCCCACCTGGCTAAGGGTTCAGACTAAGTTTCAGCCGCATCCAAATTTCAGGTAGGCCCCACTGAGTAATTTTATATATTTAGGCATGTCCTCACATGATTTTAGATGGTATGGCCCACCTAAATTCCACATACGGCTGATTTTTAGGTAGACCGTAGCCAGGAGGATGGCCCACCAAATGCACGGTGTTGATGTTTGAAACACATCACGTGGGGCCCACGGCTGGATCCGTGAGGCCCAGCCAAGCCGTCCGCCAGCCACGCAGCTGCAGGCAGCGCCTGCGTCTTCTGACAGTGGCAGCGGTGCTGCTGTTGTGTGTTTTTTTTTTAATACCGTTTTCTCACGATTTTTCAGAGGTGGGCCCCTCATCGAAAAAATCCACCCCGCTCATTGGCTTCCATATCCCAAGACCATCCAAACAAGCCCGATATGTGGCATATTTTTGGCGAATAAAAATATCTAGGCGGGTTTTAATGGTAAATATTACTATTTCCTATGGTATGGCCCGCTTGATTATCGGATTGATCTCAACTTCCGGCTCAACACCTAAAATGATCTGAAGAAGAGGATGGATGGCTTGGATTTGACTCACACATTAAGGTGGGGCCTACATAAGTGGCCCACCACTTCTTTCTCTTTTCTTCTTTTTCCTTTTTTTTTTGCAAGTACACACCCATGTCAGTATACACACCCCATGATAACCTCGCCCGTCCAGCGTCCAGGGATGCTGGACAGCATAGATAAACACTTGCATTGTGGTGGGTCCCACATGGACGTGGCCCACCAACTATATATATATATACACATATACATATATATATATATATATTATCATAATATAAGTGTAATATACCATATATATATATGTATATATTTATTCCCACCAGATGGTGGAGTTGCCTAAATGTGGTGGGCCACACCATTGATGAATGGAATGGATTTAACATGATCTGGTGGGGCCCACTTCATTCTAGGGAGAGGAGAGAGAGAGAGAGAGAGAGAGAGAGAGAGAGAGAGAAATAGAGGGAGAAAGAGAGAGAGAGATACGGTGATAGAGAGGGACCCCGCCACTATGGGCCCTCCATTGATACAACACATACATCAAGTGGGTCCCATAACAAGTGGCCCTTAAAATTGAGAACAACGGTAGATCACCCACCTTATCTTCCTTCTTCTTGGTCCCTTAGACTCCAATGCTCCTTAGCTTGCCTTTTGATAGAGGTTGATGGGAGATTGATGGTGTGGATGAGAGATGAGAGGGTGGGCCACACTTGATGTTTGGGAGAAAGGAAGCTTGGACGTGGGATGTTGCTTGGGAGATTTGAGAAATGAGAGAGAGAGAGAGAGAGATTATGGGAGTGATATGGATGGGTGAGGTGTGATGGGTATAATTAATGAAGTATGGGTTGGTTTGAAAAATGGGTAAAAGAGAAATGGGTGAAGAGAGAGAGAGTTGACTTTGTGGAGAAAGAGGGATGGGTTGTTGTACTTGGGTAAGGTGTGACTTGACTTGTACTTGACATGAGTGATTGATTGATTGATGGGACATTTCGTAGAGATTCCCTTGAAATTCGCAACGTGCGGCATTTCTTTGGAATGAATGCAGGTCCACATCTCCTAGTATGGGTATCAATTCGGTGCGCAAGTCACGGCGTTGGAACCACGACGACGGCGTGGTCGCTATGATACAAGTTTTGGATCGAGCCGACTTCGGTATGCGGGACCTGGTTTAGGATCGCGCGCAATCATCGGATAAGGTGCGAAGGTTATCGAAATTCAACAGGAAGGATCACGGAATCTAATGGAACGGTACGGACTAGGACACGGGTCTTACATAGGATCCTCAGTTTCGCCGATAGGTGAAACTGACCATTGAAATCAGACCCGTGGGCATCTTCGATCATGCGAGATGGCCCCGATCCTTTTCCAGACCGTCAATCGACGGGTTTAGACCATAATTCAACCTATTTCACACTCAAACAACCCGAAAAACATGAATGTACGCAAGATCAGACCCAAAATGCCTCAAACGGACTCGGGGGCCTAAACGGTGCAAATCGGGGGATCTAAAGTGGACCCCGCACACATACGGCACCTCGAGGGGGGGTGGGATGGCATTGCCCCTGGGGAGAGCCCTCACTCCAAGGTCTAGCGACCGACGATGCCATCGCCGGATCGGCGAGGCCTGTCGGGCCGCGCCGGGCCAGTCAAGCAGGCACATGTACATGGTTGTGGCCCCACGAAAACATGTGGGACCCCTTATATCTTTTTCATTTACTTCTTTTCCTCCATTCCTACCACTCCAAGCTTTCCAAATCTCTCAAATCTTCATTTTCCTCTCTCAAATCACCTCTTCAATCTCATCTTCTTCCTTTTTCTTGCACCACCTCCACCATTCTCTCAAACCCATCTTCTACAACTACCTATCTCTCTCAATCCCTCTCATTTGAGCACATAAACACTTCTTTGTGACTTAAAAATCTCAAAGTCCAACAACCCATCCTATCCCTCCATTTTCTTTCACTTTCATTGCTCTTTTTAAACTTGTGGCGGTGATTTTTTCCATTTCCACATTTCTTTCTCTTATGGGGAAGAAGAGGGCTTCCACGGATGAAGCCTAGCTGCCCTACCCATTCAAGGAGGCAGAAAGGCGCCGCAGTAAGTATAAGCGTCGATCGGGAGATAAGGATGAAGTATGATCTTGATCCCCAGGCTCCCCTCGAAAGAGTTCTACTGGTGGATCTATCATATGGAAGGTTTCAAGGACATAGGGTTCTTTTGAAGCACATGTGGACGAGAAGCTCTTTGTGCTTTATCAGGCAATGGATCACTTTTTGGACGCCAGATGGGGTCCCATATTTGAAGCCAAGTCCCGTGTGAATGAGAGCACTGTCCGAGCCTTGTACACCCATATACAAGAGCCATCACTGGAGCCTTTATAGTTCAAAATTCTCGTGAGAAGGTGAGAAGCCACAGTTGATGTTGGTTTGATAGCCCGAATCATGGGGATGCTGCGTGGAGAGGTTCATACTAGTAAGATGAGCCTCAGGAGTGCACGTGAAAAGGATCACCGCATGCGATTTCTTTGTGGACGACTGGTTCATTGGAATCCAAGCAATTACCTCCTGGCGTCCAGAATGACTCCTGACTTTCGCCTGCTCCACCACATCTTCGCCTACAATGTGTATCCTAGATGGAGCAATCGCAGTGAGTGCATACGTCTGATGGTAGACTTTCTGTACCAAGCTGGGTAGGAAGACAACCTGTGTCTGCCTACATATGTACTACTACAGATAGTTCAGACCGCACGCTCGCTTAGGACAACCATTTCACTCTCACTCGGCCGACTTATATGAAAGCTTGCACGTGAATTAGGCTACAGACTTGGCGCAGAAATTCTTACGCCGATTCATTTCATCAACGACACCACTCTCAATAACATGAATATGGGGCCACGACAACGTCAAGCCCGAATCGATGAGAGTAAGGATGAGACGGGAAGTGAAGAAGAAGAGAGTGATGAAGAAGGCAGAGATGAGATAGAGGAAGAAATCGATGAAGAGGAAGGGCAGGAAGAGGAAGAAGAGGAGGCCTAAGACAATGATGAGGGCTCTCCTCCTACCACACATGAACACCACAGTGATCAGGTTGCTATAGAAGCTTGTTTAGCTCAGATCGAGGAGGGCCAGGTTGCCCTGCGACAGGAGGTCAAAGAGACCCGAGCCAAGTTAGAAGAGAATCAGGCCTTTGTGAAGTGAAAATTTAGCAAAGTGTCTCACACCTTGAGGGCTATCCTGTGCTGTATGCAGGACAAGGGGGCACCTCCACCATCACCAGATTCTAACGACGAGTCACATGTGTAGTCATCTTTTAGTTTACTTTGCTGTTAGTCTTCCTTTGTACTAGCCTTAGTCGACTTGTTTGGTTGTTAGTATGTTTAGGGGTTAAAGCTTGTTTACATTAGATCACATGCATCTTCTGTCATAACTCATGTGAATCTATATCTCATGTATTGTAACGATTTTGGTAAATGAAATGCATAAAGTTTCTTCTGGTTTAGAATGTGAATGATGTGTGGATGAGCGTATGTTCTTATACTGAATCTGACACAGGTTGTACCCTATGTTGTATATAGGGAATGCCACCTAAGGCTACTCGGAGTACGACATGTCTTACACTTGGCGACTCGATTGACGGGGTACCTCCCCTCAGCGATAGCCATACGGACCCCAATTTGGGCCCAGAGCATGAGACTATGCCGGATTCTCAGCCGGCCACTGGCCCCATTAATGGGCCAACACCTGTTGCACCACTGGTTCCTGAGCAGAACCGTGCGTCTACTTCGACACCTCACGTGCCTCAGTCGGCTCCTCCTCCTGATATGTTAGAGTAGATAATGCTCTTGATGCAGCAGCAGCAACAGCAGCAGTAGTTTTTGACCACCATTGTGGGGGTCATTGCCCAAAACATACACACAGTCCCGCTTGCACCACCAGTGCAGCCTGCTGGAAATATGAGTGGTAGTGGCTTATTTGAGCGGTTCTAGCATTCCAGACCTCCTACTTTTGCAGGTACGCACAGACCCGAGGAGGTCGAGTATTAGCTTGACCGCATCTCTAAGATGCTAAAGCCGTTGCACTGCACTGAGGCAGATCAGGTTGAGCTGGTCATATACATGTTCGAGAAGGAAGCCAGTCTCTGGTGGGACAACATCCTTCGGACCATGGATGTTGGCTATATGTGGATGTAGGAAGCTTTTGAGATATGCTTCCATGAGAAGTACTTTCCCCTCACATATCGTAATGAGAAGGAAATGAATTTCTTCGCCTCCGTCAAGGAGGGATGATAGTGGCAGAGTACGAGAACAGGTTCACGAAGCTGGCCAGATATGCTCCCCTGATATTAGCAGACCAACTGATGCGAATGCAGCAATTTTCTAAGGGTCTGCGAGTCGAGATACGCTCAAAGATGTGTTGCGCTAGCATATCCAACTATACTAAGCTAGTGGGCATGTCTCTGCGAGCTGAGCAGGACGGGGACAGGCTGTCCCGTACATGTGTGCCTATAGCTCCCAGGCCTCGACCGAATTTACCGAGCAGACCGTTTCTCTACAAGAGGCCCCGTGCAGACTCGCCTCCTAGACTTACGGCTCCACTAGCCCCGATGAGACGATCAGACTTGTGGTGCACCTATTACAAGAGGTTGGCCATATAGATGCCTACTGCTTCACCAAGATGAGAGATAACGGCTTCTCGCCGCCTTAAAAGATCAATCGTTAGCTTCCTTAAGCCATATCAGCTTCACCTTTGCGATCAGTACTGCCAGCATAGCCTTTCTATAGGCCTAATGTGCCACGTAGTAAGCCACCTCAACAGCCTATGGTACCACAACCAAACCGTTCTCAACAGGCCCGTGTGCACTTACTTGCAGCTGAGGCATCCGAAGCAGCAGTTATAGCACTGATGGCTTTCAAAGTCACCGCGCATATTCAAGGTACACCAGTATTCTTATTGGTAGACACCGGGTCCACTATCTCTATATTATCGTGCGCAGCAGTCAAGCAACTTGGTTGAAAACTAGTCCTATGTTGGGCTAAGATTCCTTACCGCCATAGGGACCCTCTCAGATACTACCAAGATGTGTAAGGGTTGTTCGATAGACTTAGGGAGCAAAACAATACTCGTCGACCTAATTATTTCCCCTCTATATCATTACAAGTGATCCCCGGTATGGATTGGCTCACCAAGATGAAGGCAGAGAGCAATTGTGACACTCGAGTGGTGACAGCCCATGGACCTGAGGGCACGACCTTTACATTCCCAGTGCAGGTCAGTTGGTACTACTGCATTAGTTGTTATGCTACCCTGCTAGAGGATGTTGATGGTTCGACACTTAGGAACACACCAGTAGTTTAGGATTTTACAGATGTGTTCAGGAAGATACCTGGATTACCTCCTCAGCGTGAGATCGATTTTACCATTGACCTTGTATCTGGTGCGACTCCCATTTCACTACCGACTTATCGCATGCCTCCATGTGAAATGGAGGAGTTGAGGAAATAGATCGATGATCTATTGGATGCAGGCTTTATACGACCGAGTGTATCTCCTTGGGGAGCACCCGTGTTGTTTGTGAAGAAGAAGGATGGATCACTGCGATTGTGTATTGATTATCGCAGGTTGAACCAAGTGACAGTGAAGAGCAAGTATCCTTTGCCCAGGATAGACGATCTGTTCAACCAGTTGAAGGGGGCGCAATATTTCACTAAGATCAACTTGCAGTCAGGGTATCACTAGTTGTGTGTTAGGGATGAGGACATGCAGAAGACAACTTTCAAGACCAGTTTTAGGCACTACAAGTTCCTTTTGATGTCATTTAGACTCACAAACGCATCGACCATGTTCATGGACCTGATGAACTGGGTATTTCGGCCGTATCTATTCCGATTCATCATTGTGTTTATAGATGACATCCTGATATATTCTAAGAGTCGGAAGGAACACGAGGAACACCTGCAAGCAGTCTTTGATACACTCAGAAAGAACCAGTTGTTTGTGCAGTACAAGAAGTGCGACTTCTGAAAGGAAAAAGTCAAGTTCCTGGGATATGTGGTTTCCGAGGAAGGGATAGCTGTGGACCTTGCTAAGGTGACTGCAGTTTAGGACTGGGAGCAGCCCGGTTCGGTTACAGAAGTGAGGAGTTTCCTCGGCCAGGCAGGTTACTACCGTCGATTCATTAAGGACTTTTCCGAGATAGCCAGACCGTTGTCTCAGCTCACTCAGAAGGATCTTAAGTTTGCCTAGAATGAAAAGGTAAAAACAGCTTTTCAGGAACTGAAGGATAAGTTGACGTCCGCCCCTGTGCTAGTATTGCCAAAGCAAAGGGTCAAGTATACGATATACACCGGCGCGTCTCGTGTTAGTTTAGGTTGTGTTCTAATGCAGAAGGATAGGGTTATTGCCTATGTATCGCCACAGTTGAGAAAACACGAGGAAAACTACCCTATGCACGACCTGGAGTTAGTGACCATCATCTTTGCATTAAAGCTCTGGAGACATTACCCCTATGGAGAGGAGTTCGAGCTCTTTTACGACCACAAGATCCTCAGATACATATTCACACAGAGAGACCTGAATATGAGGCAGCGGTGATGGATGAAAACCTTAAAGGATTTCAAGTTCGAGCTCTCCTACCATTTGGGCAAGGCCAACCTTGTGGCAGACGGGTTGATCCGCAAGAAGACGATAGCATTTGCGGCTCTGCTTATGATAGATGAGTGGAATATGGTTGAGTTTATGCGAGACTTCAAGCAGAAGCTTACGGTGGAGGAACCGATCGAGAGTGTCGCACATATTCATGTACAACCACTTATCGATGACTGAATCATAGTGGCTCAGGGGGAAGATGAATGGTTGCTAAAGTTGAGGAAGCGAGCTAGTGATGATGCAAACTTAGAATAGAGAGTTGGTACGGATGGGGGTTTACGTTATCGTGGCCGCCTATGCTTCCCAAACTTTCATGACTTGAGAAGGGAAATTCTCGAAGCTGCTCACAATTCGAAGATGGCGATGCATCCCGGCAGTACGAAGATGTACCGAGATATGAAGGGATTATACTGGTGGGACAACATGAAGGCCCACATAGCAGATTATGTCTCTCGTTGTCTCACGTGCCAACAGGTCAAGGCAGAGCATCGCCGACCTCCTGGACTACTTCAGCCCATGCCCATAGCTGAATGGAAATGGGATTTCATCTCTATGGATTTCATTTTAGGGTTGCCAAAGACGAGGAAGGGACATGACTCCATTTGGGTGATTGTGGAACGGTTGACGAAATCGGCTCATTTTCTCCCTATTAGAGTCTCAAATTCAGTAGATGATTTGGCAAGGTTGTACATCAAGGAGATAGTACGTCTGCATGGAGTTCCTATAGAGATCGTGTCGGACCAAGACAAGCGATTCACATCTATCTTCTGGACTCGTATCCAGGAAGCAATGGGTGTGAAGCTGAAGTTCAGTACCGCGTTCCACCCATAAACTGACGAGCGGACGGAATGGGTGAATCACGTGTTGGAAGACTTGCTGCGAGCTTGTGTGCTTAATTTCAAGGATAGTTAGGATGACTGTCTTCCTTATGCTAAGTTCGCTTATAACAATAGCTTTCAGGCGAGTATTGGTATGGCTCCCTATGAGGCATTGTATGGGCGCCTATGTAGAGTACCACATTGCTGGGCGGAAGTGGGTGAGAAAAGTTTGATTGACCCAAAGTTAGTACAGGCGACCTTAGAGAAGATCGACATTATTAGGCGTCGACTTCTTGCAATAGAGAGCAGATATAAGAGTTACGTCGATACGAGGCGGCGGCCGCTAGAGTTTAAAGTTGGGGACCATGTATTCTTAAAGGTTTCCCCCATGAAGGGAGTCCTTGGGTTTGGAAAGAAGGGAAAACTCACGCTGAGATTTATTGGCCCATCCAAATACTAGATCGAGTGGGTGTGGTAGCTTACCGCATTACTTTGCCAATACCACTCACAGGCGTGCAAAACGTATTTCATGTATCGATGCTGAAGAAATACGTTCCTGACCCTTCCCACATTATTAGATGGGAGCAGGTACAGTTGAGTGAGGATGCTGCTTATGTACTGCGAATGACACGTATCCTGGATAGGAAAGAACAGGTATTGCGTAGTAAGGTTATCCCGCTTGTGAAGGTGCTATGGACACATCACACCGAAGACGAGGCTACTTGGGAAACAGAAGTCGAGGTCCGCAAGAACTACCCTCAGATTCTCAAGGAGTATGAAAAGGTACTGATTTCGTTGATGAAATTTTTTCTTAAGGGGGGTAGATTATAACGTCTCGAAAAAATCCGTACAAAGACCCGAGTACCACCTCAGGCAGAAATCACTATGGACCAAATCCTTTAGAAATTAAACAAAAATTAATTAAGTACTAAACAAAATTAATTAGTAGATTAGCTTGAACCGCTTTCTATACGAACTGCAAGACCCAAAACTAGTAAAATCGTTAACTCTACATTACCTAAAAACATAGGGTCAATCTCTAAACCCAGTTGCTCTCGGGAGCATCTTGAAACTCCGTATCGGACCTGGACCGCGCGTTGAAAGTTCGATTACTGCGAAACTCTATGGTTATGACCGCCTTACTGGGCTTGACAACCATCTCAAAAATCAAGTCCAAATAGTATCCAGAGGCGCACAACCTGAGCCCGGTGTGAAGTGTGTGAGAAACGTGAATATCTTTAGAAATGAACTCGAACTTAAGTGAATTAGGCCGTTCACTTGCAGGCCAATTTTAAGGTTTCAAACTGACAGATTCTGACCCAATTACACCCTCGGATCAGGGAAAATTTCCAACACATGTTAGTGTACTTGTGACCCTAATCGAGTGGCGATGACCGTTGAATTGAAACTGGTCCTCCGCGGTCGATCTATAAATCCGATCGGACCGAAAACTTAACCTGACATAGATCCATTGTCAGGGAATTTTCTCTTGACCGTATGCAGAAAATGGGCCTCCGGATGAGCCCCGTTGGCCCGAAACAACCACTCCTTGGCTATAACCTAAGTATACCATGGCCCTGGGGCCATTGACATCAGTTCTGGGCCTATATAAGGGCCTTAACCCACCCCTCTCTCATTCCATACGAATTCTCTAAACCCTAGGAGAGATAAGAGAGAAAAGAGAAGGAAAGAGTGAGGAGAAATGAGAGAGAGAGTGAGAGATAATTCCTAAGATTCGATCCCACCGCTCTACGTGCTGAATCGCCTCTCTCTTGTCGTTACACTGGCGATTCCGACTCCAATGTTGGGTAAGAAATCCTAAACCTAACCTGTTTTAGGTATCCAAATAGAGTAAATGGTGAAATAACTAACCTATTTCATATTATAGGTTGCCGTTATGCCGTAGACGAAGACTTAGTATTCGAACTGAGTTCGATACGGGTTTATCGGCGAAAGGTGCGGACTATAAACGTTTAGGTTATGCTTTTCAAGGCTTTCAATGTCAGTAATGATTTATGACGAACTTGATTGTTATCACATGTGCTTAGATGCGATGTTTTCCGTGTATTACATATATATATGAACTATGTTGAATATAGTGCATTCCATGTGTTTGTTGAAATGTCTGAATGAAATTAGAATTATGATTTGTGCTTGCCATGATTAATGGTTGAGAATATATGATTGTTGTACGTATAGCAACTCCCTTGTGAAAGGATTTGCTATAATATATGTTTTAACTAATTTATTACATGTATGTGATATGTGTAGTCTAAGTGTTTGATAAAATGCCTGAATGAGAAAATGCTTGTTGAAATATATTTAATGAGGGTGTTGAGATAGGATTCTCAATTCCCTTATCAATAGTTACAGTTTTTTTTTATGTAACCTATCTTACTACTACATGATTTATGGATGAAATGCCTATGTAATGACATGTGCACTATGTGTTTGTTGAAATGCTCAAATGAGATTTATATTTAGATTGGTTGTCACATGTTGTACTTAACTATCACATGTGAATGAAATTGTTTTGGAGTGTGATTGGGGCTACGATGTAGTCCAGGCAATCGATAACGACTTCCGATCGTGTGGCTGAATCAGTTTAGCCACGACGGACCCGTTCGATGAATCCGAGTCGTACGGTGATTATCGACAGTGGTTAGGCCATAAGGAGTGCGTATGTGCTCCATGTAGATTAATTCAACGTGCGCTCGTACCAATCGAGCTTGTCCAGTAACCCGATTGGCCTAATGTGTGTTCACCATGTATGGACGCTACTACTTGAATCAAGGTACCAACTTACCAGTGAAAAGCCCATTTAACCTTGGTACCACGATCCATTAAGACTCATGAGCCGGGTATGGTGGTATGGGACACTGTGTTCGAGCTGTCGGCATACGCTGGGGCGACAAGCCTCCCCGTAGTGTCTAGTGAGTAAACCAAACTCGTGATCCGAATACAGTGGTGTGGGACACTGTATTCGAGCTATCGGCCTACGCTAAGGTGACGAGCCTTTCCCGTAGTGACCTCAAATTTAAACTAGGCCTACGCCGAGGTAACGAGCCTCCCGTAGCGACCTGAACTTGCCTGTCCACTATTTTTAAATTAGGGGTGACATTGCCCTATAACTTGCCTATCGTATGTGATTAACTAGGATTGACGACCCTAGATGGATCATTGTTTGGGTAAATGATATAAACGGAGGTACCTTAGCTTCCCAAACCTGTTGTATGAATGGGTCTAATAAAGGATTGGGCTAACATGATCATGCACCGCATTACATGTGCCTTTGGCGTAAGAGTTGAGCACAGTGGAAGGGATGCATGCCGTGATCATGAGATGATATCGCAGAGGGAGTATAGGCGAGGGCATGCATCATTAACACATATCATCCTTGCATTAACCAGAGTACCTAGGAATGCTTGTTGTATTGCTTTATCATTACTGCTTGACTGAATTGATAACATGTTAACCTTTGCCTTATAGCTCCACTGAGTTGATCACTTACTCCCACTCTAGGACAGTGTTTTAAAACACCAACCAAACTCTGTTGTAGTTGTAAGTGATCATGAGGCTTATGAGATGGAGCCTGTCTTCTATGATGATGAGGAGGAGTTCTCCTACATGCAACTCTCTAGCGGGTCTATGTAGACCTGGAATTGCGTATTGGGGCTACAAGGATATGGATAGATGACATTACACTTTATCATTTTGTATATTTTGGAACCATACATATAATTATTTAACCTGGTGACGTTCATACTCTGGGGACTTACAATCACTTGTATGCTCTATATATTTATCACAGTCTTCCGCTTGCATAATTTAACTATCTCTGGAGTATGATATGCTAATTTAGTATAATCTCACTCATGTTTAATGCACTAATATGGACAACATTTAATCATCATTATCTATGTTGCATAAGTGATGTGTTAGAACTCGGGAGCCGAGCTTCTGCTCGACCCCCAATTTTCAGGGCGTTACACATGCACACTTGGCAAGTAGTAAAGGAACTCCTTCCCAGTTGGAGTATCCTGAAGAGCAAAGGAGCCATTGTAGTTAGTTCACACAGACATCTGTGGACCATTTGAAACACCCCCTCTTGGAGGTAATAAATATTTTATTACTTTCATTGATGATTTTAACAGAAAGCTATGGGTGTACTATATCAAAAAAAAATCTGTTGCTTTTACTATCTTCAAGAATTTCAAAGCTCGTGTTGAAACTGAAAGTGGCTTCAAAATCAAAGTTCTCAAATCTGACAGAGGTGGGGAGTACACCTCAAATGTTTTTCGAGAATATTGCAGGAAACATGGCATTAAGCAACAACACACTGCAGCTTACACACCATAACATAATGGAATTGTGGAATGGAAGAACCGCACCATCCTCGACATGACGAGGACCATGTTGAAGGAGAAAGGCTTACCGAAGAACTTTTGAGGAGAGGCAGTTGCATGTACTACATATCTGCTCAATCAGTGTCCCACTAAGAGCGTCAGGTTCATGACACCATAGGAGGCATGGAGCAGCTACAAGCCGAGTGTGGCGCACCTTAAAATCTTAGGGTGTGTTTCCTACGCTCAAGTTCCAGAAGCAAGAAGGAAGAAACTTGATGATCGTGGCAAGAAGTGTACGTATCTTCATCGGCTACAACAAAGAATTAAAAACATACAAGCTCTACAACCCACTAACTAATAAGGTGGTGGTGAGTAGAGATGTGGTGTTCTGTGAGGAAGAAGCCTGGAAGTGGAACCAGGAAGATTCGGCTAAAGAAAATCAGGTTGAGGCCAAAGAATTTGAAGAAGAGAGGCATGTGAATTAGGAATAAACACCCACATCACCCCCTTCGGATCACAGAAGTCCAGGAGTACGTTATATCTTCCCTAGAAGTACTTCATCAAATCAGAATTCAGCTATCACATCTTTATCTAATTCTCCTTCACCCTTAGCTCCTATCAAAATGTGAAGCCTCAATGACATCTACGCAGAAACTGAAGAAGTGAATTTATTCTGCCTGTATGCAGACCATGAGCCTCTTACATTTGAGCAGGCCGTGAATGATAAATGTTGGAGAAAGGCTATGGAAGAAGAGATCCATGTCATCGAGAAGAATCACACATGGGAGTTGATCTCACTCCCTAAAGGCCAGAGGATAATTAATCTCAAATGGGTGTATAAAATCAAGCAGAATGCCAATGGTAAGATCAAACGATATAAGGTAAGGCTTGTAGCAAAGGACTACAGACAAAAATACGAGGTAGACTATGAAGAAGTTTTTGCCCCAGTTGCTCGCCTTGACACTGTGAGGATGATTATTTCCCTTGCAGCTCATCACAATTAGATGATCTACCAATTGGATGTGAAATCCGCATACTTAAATGGAATACTTGAAGAAGAAGTCTATGTCGACTAGCCTAAAGGCTTTGTCATGCAAGGGGAGGAACATAAGATGTATCAGATGAAGAAAGCCCTGTATGGGTTGAAACAAGCCCCTCATGCTTGGAATGCATAGATCGACGATTATCTTTAAGAGAATGGTTTCATCAAATGTCCGTATGAGCACGCCGTCTATAAAAAGAAGAATGCCCATGGCAATATGCTTATAGCTTGTTTATATGTTGATAATATGCTATTCACTAGAAACAGTCAGGTGATATTTGAAGAATTCAAGCAGGTTATGTTCAATGAGTTCGAGATGACTGATGGTGGATTGATGTCCTTCTTCTTGGGCATCGAAGTGAAACAACAAGTCGGCGGCATCTATATATCACAGAAGAAGTATGCAAAAGAACTTCTTGAGAAGTTTTGGATAACCAATTGTAAAGCCGTGAATACACCTGTTGCAACAAGCCTAAAGCTCACAAAAGATTGCGAATGAAGAAATGTTGACTCAACTTTATTCAAGAGCCTGATCAGAAGACTAAGGTACCTCACAATCACTAGGCCAGATATAGTCTATAGTGTTGGGCTTCTAAGCCGGTATATGGAAGCGCCAAAAGAGTCACACTGGCTAGCTAGGAAAAGAATTCTGAAATATATCAAAGAGACTATTGAATTCGGTCTCTTTTATCCCTACGATGATAAGGCGATTCTTTATGGATACTCTGATAGTGATTTGGGTGGTGACCAAGACGAAAGAAGGAGTACCATAGGCTATGCTTTCTATCTTGGATCGACAACATTCAAATGGAACTCAAAGAAGTAAAGTACGGTAGCACTGTCCACATGTAAAGCCGAGTATGTAACAGTTTCGTCCACTGTATGTGAGGCGATATGGTTAAGGAGTATGCTAAAGGAGTTGAAGCATTCGCAGGAAGAATGCACTGTCATATATGTGGACAACAAGTCGACAATTGAACTTGCCAAAAATCCAGTGCAACATGGGAGGAGCAAGCACATTAATACAAGGAATCATTTCCTGAGAGATCAAGTGAAGCAGAAATTAGTGAAGCTAGAGTACTGTCATACCACTGAACAAGTGGCAGACATCTTCACCAAAGCATTACCGACTGATACATTCAAGAAACTTAGATTGATGCTTGGAATGAAACCTGTTTTTCTTTGAAGGGGAGTTTTGGAGTTGCAAACCCAAAACCCATTTTCCATGTGTCTGTTGATCTTCCAATGCACAACAACAGTTCCCATGAGGCTGTTTTGGAAGATGGAAAGCATCTGTAAGCTTCTAGGAATATTTATGTTGGAAGCTCCTAATAGGGGTATTTTTGTCTTTTCACATTTCATTCAAAAGCCTATAAATAGGCATCTTGTGTTTCCGGTTTGAGCAAGTGCAAGAAGCAAGTTTGCAGCAGCAAGCAGCAGTAAAACAGTTTTAAAAATTCTGTTTTGGTTTCTTTTCTCTCTTTCTTCCTTCGAATCAGTTTTTTTCCTGAGTTGTGTTAAGGCTTTATAAAGCCAAAATTCCTGTCTTCTTAAAACACTTTAAAATCTGGCTCGTACAGCCAACAAAAAGAACTTCCTCTCACTGTCTAGATTTTTGTTCATTTTTCACTACATGTACCATGGCCCATACAACAAAAAAGCACAAGCTTTACTTTCAAATAAATAAATAAATAATAAAAAAGGCACAAGCTTTGTTGTTCGTTTCGCTTTTTTTGTTCTTTTGTTATGGTTATCTAATCTTTTAAGAGGTTGAGTAATATTCATACAACTGCCATTTTTGAGTCAAATGATTTTCAGCCATTTTCGAGTAAAATGATTTTCAATATTTTGTTAATCAGTTACTTGTTTGTTTAGATTACTAGTAATTGTTTTTTATTAGGATTTCATAATCTTTTTTTTTTCCTCTTCTCATTTCCGTTGTTCTAGTGTTTTCGTCATTTTAATTATTTTCAATTTTTTGTATTAAAACTAGATGGCCCTTGATAGAGCACAATGGCAGAACAAGATTCATGCAGCCAACCCCAATTAATTGTGTGATAAGGCTTAGCTGATGATGATGATGATGATGATAATGATTTTTTAAATTTGTTATTTCCCCATGGATGGAATTGACCCCATGCCTAGACTTTTGGAGATTGCACTACTGGACACTTTAGGACACCCTTTTATGTTAGTTCGTTGTACAGTTTTCAGTTTGTTGCACTCTGCTCTTCCCACCCATAACCAGGCATGAACAAGATATGCGTGGACTGCTGAAGTAAGATTTGTAGCATTGATTGAGTTTCCCTATTTCAGGTGGGAAATCCTCCGTTCTCTTGGATGTGAAACCTTGTGATGATGAAACAATAAAGAAGCTGGAAGAGGCTGTCCGCAGTGTTGAAATGCAGGGCCTATTATGGGGAGCATGTATGGTTGATTTCCGTTTATATTTCAGGTTCTATTTCCTTTATGGCCCATTTGGAAGTTGAGAGAATGGGGTTGGGTCTGCCCATTTCACAAGTGAGATGAGAATGACTCATCTCCCTTGTGTTTTGGAGTGAGAAATGTGGTAAAATGCCACTCCTAAGCCCATCGAAAACGAAGGTGAATTGCTTCTGCTCAAAAGAGTGGAATAAAAGCTAATTTCCATAGACTTCCTGATGGGAGTGTTGAATTCAAATGGCATTGGTAATTGCTTTGTCTTTGCAGCAAAACTAGCCCCTTTTGACTATGAGATAAAGAAACTGCAAATCATGTTGACCATCATAGATGACCTTTGTCTCTGTTGACAACCTCATCGAAAATTACCTCACAGCGGAGCCTGCCAATGAATACATACAAAGCTAGCTGCAATATTGTGGCCTTTTAACATCTTTGGACTTCGCATTTTCAATTTTAGGCCTCTTTTTCCTTTTTGAGATGAGTGTTCAATAGAGAAACGGTCATACGCAGGCTTGTTATCTCACAAGAATGTATGTAAGGTTGAAGGACATTACTAGTAAGTCATACAGTTGTGAGAAATTCCTTGTTTAGGGACAGTTTGGGCTCACCCTCAAAATGGGTGTTTGACGTCTAAACTGCATTTTGAGCAAACGCTAATTTGCATTGTGCATTTGCATACACTTTTGCAAATCCCATCTCATCCCCCTGGCAAAATCATTGCTAAAAAGCTGGTTTGGTTTCGTCGAGTCAACCGAAAAAAGTACCCATGAAAACTCCTTTTGTGTAATTGTCCAAACAAGCCCTTATCAGAATGTGGGCTCAATGTTAATAGAAATGCAGTGACAATTTGGAGGATTTTTGAATCCTGTGCGAGATCTGGGTTGTTTAGCTGGTGGCCCTATCTTGGTTGTTAGGTAGTCCACATGTACGGAGAATTTTGACTTAAAATGCACTGACCAGTGGAGTGTATATGTGGCCCACGTGAATAATAATCTATTCTGATATCTTGGCCGTTGAACTTAGATGGGGCCACCATATGAATGTCAATTTTGCACATCTGAACGTTAGGAAGTGTTTTCTTTGATAGGGATCAGTTGGCTGAGGCCTATTGATTGCATTCTCATCCTCTCAAGATAGCATGTGAATTTCTTGTTATGAACCTTTTAATTAAGTGGACCCATGATTTGACACGGTAATGCAGTTTCTGAATTTGCCTGTTATCCATTCCATGGTTCTAAAACTCACCGACTTGTCTTGAAACTCAGCTTACTCAACTCCAATTGGCGAGATTTTGAGCCAAGTCGCTAGAAAACTCAGTTGTGGGTCCAATTTGATCCAGAAGATGCATCGAGTCAGATGACTCACATCACTTGGTCAACTGGAAACAACTCATGACGATTTGAGCTGAGTCACCTGATGTGTGGGGTTCATTGGGGACGGACTCATTTCGCATAAATTGTTTGAAGGTAGAAAGCCTTCCACTGGCAGACGATCATTTTTTTCACAGGATTTCTCATTACTTTTGTCAGCATTCACATTCACACTTCTGATATCTCTAAATGTTGTCACCAAAAACCTTTCCCTATTGATCACTAATACTTGGTCACAATGTCATTATCAATAAAAAGATTGGATGTGTTTTAGGTATGCTCCACACATCATGAGTGTATATCAACCATTGTATTCTATTATTGATAATGTCTTTTTAGCAGTAAAGATTTTACTTGTAATCTGAAACATAGCTTTTTGCCAGGTTTCAGATTACAATTAAAAGTTGTAATGTGTTTACAGCCCGAAAAGCCTTTACAAGCAAATGCAGGTATCTGAACAGCCCCTACACTTGGATTACCTTTAATCCCTTTACAACTTAAGGAATTTGCAGGCATCCAAACGACCCATAAAGGGAAAGGTATTATACAAATTTTGACTGTTTTAAGCATCTACTGTTCTGATATTTTTAATTTACAGTACTAAACATCAAATCTTCTAGTCTACCTGGCTGAGCATAGTGCAGTTCTTGGCAATTTCTCAGAAGATTTTCAAAATTTGAGTTTTTCCTTGGGATATAATCAGCAAAAATAGAAATATCGAAAAATATTTATTTTAAGATTTAATAGATATTTATATAACAGATTAAGGTTTTTACTATTTTCTGAGTTAATATCATGAATTTATCATGATATTTTAATATCTTCTGATATTTTGAAACCCTTGTGACAATTTGTTTAGTGTATTTTTCATGATATTATTGTGAGATTTTCAAAATATGCTATGTTTGTTACACTGGCTATGATTCACTGCATCCAGTTATGCATACGGTAGAGGAGATAATTTTTGATACTCTGCCGAAGTATGATGGTTGATGTGCTGACAAACTGCATGCTGGGATATAGTGAGTTAAATTAAACCATCAAAATCAAGGGTCTATCTTAGGTGAATTGTGAACCGTAACTTTGATTTGATTCCAACTTGGTTTTAGAGCATTCGGTGGATGTTTGAAATAAGAAGTAGCCAATGGTGCTAGTTCAACAAAAGAGAGGGAAAAAAAAATTACATTAATCAGAGGCTAAGATTGTTCAATCAATTTGAATTTTCAATGGTGATGCATCTGTACTGGGTTGCACAGCTTGGATGGTTTGTTGATCTAGCATCAATACACAGACAACGAATTACTTGCATAGTCTCTCTCTCTCTCTCTCTCTCTCTCTCTCTCTCTCTCTCTCTCTATAGGCATTCTGTGCCTTCACCTAATTCACCGATGTTACCGACTGCAATGTATCAAATTAACAATCGATACCATTATTCCACCAGTAGGACTTTTTATTTCATAGAGATGGAAAATAATGGAAATAGTGGGAAAAAAAAATGAAAATCTCACTGCTAATCCATTTGTAATATGTGAGTGGGAGAAAAATCCAGCTCATACCTCTTATTTACTTGACCTGGAGAAAAAGGAGAGGGAAATAAAATTGTCGGAGGCCTCGTTATTTTAGTTAGGTTCAAGTCTGACTAGAATAATATTCTATGACTAGTAAGTCATTTTTTTTTTTTTCAAATTGATCTATTTACTATCTATTATTTGATCTACTAATCTTCCAAAAAGCAATTAACTCATGTTTCATAGACTGAATTAGCTGACATAGCAAAGACGTCGGCCACCTTCCATTTATCTCAAGTGCCCTCAATCTCCAGATTGAGGGATGTTCAGCTTTATATTAGAGCCAACTAAAGTCCTAGGAGAAGGCTCATTTCTTCTGTTTGATTAACTGTGCATTTACTAAACCTTTTGCGAAAAGCCGCAATGCAAAAACCTATCATTTCTTATGATTCCACAGGATTCGGAGAGTAGCATTTCAGAGGCTAATGTTCATTCTCGAATGCTAATTGACACTTGATGCCATTTTTGAAGAATACAAAATTCCTGGGTGGACAAGGCTGGCTTACATGAGTAGGTATTACAAACCTCCTCAACAACGAAATTTATCCTAGAGATGATTTGGTCTGAGGGGATTTTTTCATTACACGCTCTTCAAATAGACCAGACCACATAGGCAAAAATGGCTCTCCAAATGATTTTTAAATGGCCTTTAGGGCCTGTTTGGATGCACCCTCCAAAGCGGCGTTTGAAGCCTAAACACCATTTTGACCCAAACAGCAATTGATGATGTCCATTTGGATGCACATTGCAAACCTTTGCCTAGTCAATTGAAAAAACAGGCTTAAAACCTGCCCCCCTTTTTCTTTCTGAAACTCCACTTTGAGGAAGTGCATCCCTATTCCCTAGCCTCATAGGCCATGAGGTTGATTGAATAGCAAACATTCAAGTGGAACCAATTATATTTTTCGAAATGGGTAGTTCAAGAATAGATTGGAAGCTGCAAATTGCATAGAAGGCAACTTTTTTGAGTTTTGAACTGTTTCAGGCCAGGCGTCGGGCTGGACCTATTCAAAATATGATTTTCGCAGACCCGAACCCAGTCCATTGACAACCCTAACTCCAAAGAGAGACATTCACGGTTGCTCTCCTCACACGTGGAAACAACGAGCTCATGTGCGACATCAGTGCCACTTATCAGGCCATCCACACTTTTAGATGCCAATTTCAAAAATCACCTTGATCTGATCAAAACATGGGCCACATTATTCACTTCGCTGAAGGAGTGCCTTGCCTTCTATCTATTTTTCGTAATTTTCTGAATCATCATTGATCTCTAGATTGAGGATATTCAGCTTTATGGCCAACTGAAATCCCAGGAGAAGGTTCATTTCTTTTGTTTGATTAACTGTGCATTTATTCGACCTTTTGCGAAAAGCCACAATGCCAAAAACCTCTATCAATTTCTTAAGAGGATTCGGATGGTACCATTTCACATAAGCTAATTTCTACTGTCAAGTGCTAATTGACAATTGATGTCATTTTCAAAGAATAACAAATTGCTCGGGGGATGGGGCTGGCTTACATGAGTATGTATTTACAAATCTCCTCAACAATGAAATTTATCCTAGAGATGATTTGGTCAGAGGGGCTTTGTTCATTACCAAAAAGAAAGAAACCGTTGTTACTCTATATCCAAATAGACCACATGACACAGGCAAAAATGGCACACCAAATGATTTTTGAATGGCCTTTAAGGCCTGTTTGGATGCACCCTCAAAAGGGGCGTTTGAGGCCTAAACAACATTTTGACTCAAACGGCAATTGATGATGTCTATTTGGATGCACTTTGCTCGTTTTGAGAAAAGTAGAATGAAATATTTTTCGAAAATAGGCAATTCAAGAATAGATGGGATGTTGTTACAAAGTTCACATTGCATAAAATGCAACTTGTTTGGGTAATATGGATCAATCTACTCAGTCTATTCAATGTTGTAAGTCTGGCCTTACATAGCAACCACAAGAAAATTTTGATTTTTGGGACCCATGGTTTTGAAACAAATCACATTCCAATAAAAATTCTGGTTGGTTTGGATGATTTCATTAAAAGTGTCCTTAATCAAATGGTATGCTGATTTAATGCTGAAAATGCCATTTTGGGTTTTTCCTAATGAGTTTATTTCCTTAATGTGGACCTCTGTGATTTGGTTGGTTACTGGTTGATTCTCAATTGATAAAATTAAAATTGCATTTCAATCCAGTTCTGGTATCAGGAGATGGTTTATGGTTTTGGTACCATTTGGTTGGCTGATAATTGTCTCATTCAATTCAATATTTGCGTTTTGGTCCACAACTTATCATTCCAGATGTTGATTTTTTCACCATTTGCCACACCCAAAACACAACCTTTCTTAACGAACTCTTTGACATGTAACAATGTTTTCCCACATGCAAGAGGCCGATTGGGTACATTTTATTTCGCATTAGTTTTTATCTTTTGACATCTGTTCTTCATAATTCTTACCCAAATGTTATCTGGTTCATTTATAATTTTCCATCCTAATTGCATTGCAGAGGCTTTATCAATCACTTTGAGATTCCTTAACTCCAACCCTACACATGAATTGTTTAAACCTTCATTACGGTGAATATTTTGAGAGTCAAATGCAAATGTCCTTGTAGGACTAAAAAAATTTGTAATCATTACAAACTTACATTTTATTGTGGAGACTGTAATCCAAACAAAAACATCAGCCTATTTTAATATTGATTTGACATTGATGTAAAATTGTCTTATTATATTTTTACCATAATAAATCAAACAATGTAATTGATTGTATTGTTGAACTAAAATGCAGTTGATATAAAGTAATTTGTAATCGTTACTCATTTTCTTTATTGTTTTAATTAGTAAAACAAATAAGCTCTAAAATTTTCTTGAAAAGATATACAAACATTATATAATTTAGTGTTCATGTTGTAACTGTCTTTATTAATGTCAGTATCATAGTTGAGGTGAGAATTTAAGCTTCACCCGCTAAATCTTTCATTAACTCTTTTAATGATGTACCTAATATTAGGACTTGTGCCATTGAAAGCCAAAGAATGTGACACTATTAATGAATTGTTAATTGATTACTTAATTGTGGTTGTGATTGCATCCTCATTATCAAATAGGTTATATCATAAAGTATATTACGCAGGGTTGTCAGTGGGCTAAGCTTGAGCCGAGAAAAGGAAGAATTTTGACTAGGCCCGGCTTGAACAATTCAAATCCATGCCTATGGCTTGTTGACAACCCTTATTATCGCGACATCATGAATTAAAGTCCAACAGGGAAATTGTACATTAAGTCCCATGCACGCGGCATAACGCCATGGTACTTCAGAGATGACTTTGTCTTTCCTTATCTATATGAATATGATTCAATGTTTTGGCCTAATACTCATGCAAGATTTTCTTAGTATAACTTGCATCAAACAATCTTGTTTAATCTAGAATAATTTGAGTTGTGAGCCTACATAAGTATATGAATATGCTCATTTTTCACAAACTAACAGATTATGCAAGAGCATGCCTAACAATGGATAACATGATAAAGCACATGTAGAATATCTGGTAGGGCTGAAAGTTGGGCGGGTTCAACCCAACCGACCCGTGACTGACCTGAAATTGGGTTGGGCTCCGGCATGATGCATTGGGTTCAGTCTCGGGCTTGGGCTATATAAACATCAACCCGTTAAAACTTGGATCGAGTCCGGGTTGAGGTCTTGGGTTGCCCAACCCAATCCGAACCTGATCGATATATAAGTTACTTATAAATTATAATTGAGTACGGATCGTCTGTGTTGAAGGCATAAGAAATTCTAGTGTTGACTCAAACTAATAAGATATGTGGGATTTCTCTCTCTCAAATAGATTGTGCGTTACACAAGATGATTTTTTTAAACAGTAGTTTACCTATATTTTAGCTCGGTTGTTTAGAAAAAATAAAAATCATTACGATAAATAATTACATATATAATTAATAAAATCATATGTACAAAAAGTAAGACATATATTGAATATATAATAGACTAATATGATAACAAAAATATCATCATGCATCTACCTGGCTAACCACGCTTGGGTTAGGATTGGGTTAAAAAATTTCAACCCGAGGTTGGATTGGGTTGAGTTAGAGTTGAAGTATAGGAACCTTGAATTGGGCTAGGGTTAGGTTGAGCACCAACCTTAATATCTGGTCCATATAAAAGGTGGGACACGGGCCAGTAATCACTTGGCAATAAAATCAGGCCGACCAACTCATGGAATGGGACACAATGCAGAGCCGATGGTATGGTTAAAGTTTCTGGTCTGACCCACCAAATGAGTGGATTGGCGTGATTTCATACAAAGTGATCATCATTGCATGACCCACCCTTTGCATGGATTGGATATTCCGCACATGTGAGACGTGGGCTGGAAGCCTTGGAAAGATATGCTCTGTGATAATATCTCATTAAATTATTGATCAGGACAGCTGTGGCTCACGTTCGCCACATATATTGGACGCGGATTTCCAAGGAAGTTCCTGCAAAAGGATTTTGGGTGGGGTTACTTTGATGTTTGTGATAAATCTAACCTGTTCATCCGTCTTTCAAGATCATTTTATGACATGAGAACAAAAATAATGAGGATCCAAAAATCAAATGGACCACACGAGAGGAAACAGTGGGGAAAGGAATTCCTACCGATGAAACCTTCCTAGGCTCCACTTGATATTTATATGCCATCCAAACCGTTTATAAGGTCATTTTCACTGGTATGAATTGAAAACACTGAAAACTTAGACCGATACAAAACTTTTGTGGCCATATAAATATTTCCACGGTAGTCACTAAATCCCCACTCTTTCTTCTCGCGTGGCCCATTTGAGTTTTGGATCCACATTATTTTGGGTTGATTGTCCTAAAATGATCTCGAAAAACGGATTAACGGGTTGGATTTCTCACAAACATCACAATTGGCCCACCCAAAATCCTGGCGCAGGAACTTCCTGCAATATATTATAGTGCACATCACAGCCACGGCTTTGTACGTAGATGCTGAGAATCCATAACTATGATCCGGTGGACTCCATTCCATGAGCCATCATGACAAAATCAAACCGATACTATACATTTTCATGGTTGGCTACATCTGATGAACCACCCTGATCTCATCCACGAGTGCCATCCTGGCACATGTGTAAGCGTTCTATACATTCTACGCTATGGAGAGCTCTCCAAAGAGAGACTTTAACGGTTATTCTCCTCACATGTGGAAACAACGCACTTGTGCGATATCAGAACCACTCATCAGGCCTTCCTTACTTTAAGATGCCATATCTCAAATATCATCTTGATTTGATCATAACATGGGCCGCATGTGTGCAATAAAAATGAATGACTTAGAGAAATTTGCCTTGAATCCAAATCCTACAATATTCACAGTATGTGGCCCATTCAATGATCATACTGGCCCGACCTTGCGAAATTGGCACTTCGTGGGGATTACCTGATGAGCGGCTCCAATCTATCACACGTGTGCCATTTTCAAGCATGTGATGAGTAACTCGAGTTTCACCCAGTGGGTGTGGGTGAGTTACCCTTACCATGGGGTCCACCTTGATGATGTGTTGTATATCCACGCCGTCCATCCGTTTCTCCGGTCCATTTTAAAATGTGGTATCAAACATTAAGCAGATCCAAATCTCAGGTAGACCACACGACAGGAAACAGTGGTGATTGAGTGCTTCACCATTAAAAATTCCAAAAGCCTATCTTAAGGTTTTTATAATGTTTATTTCCCATCCAATCTGTTGATAATATCAATAAGACATAGATGAAGGGAAAATACAAACATCAGATTGATCCAATACTATGGTGGCCCACAAAAACCTTTTAATGGTTATTCATCACTGTTTCTAGTGGTACGGTCCACCTGAGATTTGGATATTCTCAAGGTTTTCCATTGAATCCTAAAATGAGATGGAAAAACAGATGGACGGCGTGGATATACAACAAATACATCAATGTGGGCCCCACACGGTTGGGGTAACACAATAAGGAGTCACCCGGGTAACAGCTAACCCACTCCCGAGTTTAATCTAGTATATGTGGCGACCATAATCTGATGATAGAAGTTCCGATAAACACGTGTAAGTTAGTTAGATACATCTATCACAATTCAAACCTTCCAAGTCAATAGTCTTGGTCTTGCGTATGAGTTCGTCAAGCACATGAGTTAAAACAGAGATAGATACGTTGGATGTAGATCATGTTTGAATGATCCAAGCAATTGATTTGATATGATAGGCAGCCGATAATGGCTGCTAGGAAAGATTCCAAAATTAGGCTAACAATATTGTTTCATATTCAAAGTAAAGATAATATTGATTTTCCGATCGTGACTTGGGAACGGTTTAGCCTGTTTAATTTTAGTTAATAAACACCAGGTGTGTCATTTCTTAGTACCTGCATATCAAGTCATATAGGAAGGCCGGAGTATCAAATATCTTCCCCTGTGAGGCCCACCTTGATTTATGTTTTGTATATCCACGCCGTCCAACAATTTTTCAAGCTCATTTTAGGGCATGGTCCCAAAAAAATGAAGCAGATCCAAATCTCAAAGTGGACCACACAGTAGGGATTGAATGCCTATAATTAAAAACTTATTGGGGGCCACAAGTTTTGGATCAAGGTGATATCTGTGTTTTCCCTCCGTGCAGGTCTGTGTGACATTATCAACCGGTTGGATGGCAAATAAACGTTACGGTGGATCCTGGGAAGTTTTTAATAGTGGGTGTTCAAAGATCACTGTTTCATGTGGTCCACTTTAGATATGGATTTTCTTCGTTTTTGAGACCATGCCACTAAAATGAGTTGATAAACCAATGGATGGTGTGGATCAGACACATACATAATGATAGGCCCCACAATGTTTCTGCATAATCAGTTTTCCAGCTAGCCACGGTTTCCACCGATCACATTAGCCGTCAACGTAGACGTTGGTGTTGCTGCCGACACTACACGTGACTTATTTACAGGCATTTACAAAGGGATTTGGAATACATTTTAGAGGTGTGAAAATAAAATTTTTATTATTATATTCTTAGGGTTTTTATGGACGCGGATTGCGTCCTACAGTTCTGTCGGTGGGCCCACTGTGATTTATCTATTTATCTACGCCGTCCATCCCTTCTCTCGGATCATTTTAAGGTATGTGGACAAAAATGAGGCTGATACAACGCTTAAATGGGCCACACTAAATAATAAGCTTGGCTGCATTAAATGCACAAAAGCAAGAAATTCAATTTGCATTAAATGCAAGAATCATCTGTGGTGTAGCCCATTTGAGCGTTGGATTTTGTCGGCATACTTTAAAATGACACGAGAGAAGGGATGGATGGCATAGATAAACAAATAAATCACAGCCGGCGCGCCCACGGAACTGCCCGTTCGTGGGTGGGGGAGGGGGTTGGACGCAATACGCATCCAGTTTTTATACAAAAATTCCTTCAAACATGCGATATTCCCGTTATGTGATTTGACTATCTATATTTACAGAACATTCCCCTAAATGTACGGATGCAAGATGAAAAGATGAATTTACCCTTACAAGACGCCTTATATTTTCCTGGCGCGGAGAGATATTACACTAGAAAAAATCAAAAGTGACCTGAGTCTTAACTTCTTGTGAATCTGAAAATCTAATCCGATCATTAATTGCATGACTTAATTTTATTAATAGGTATTAAAAAAGATCCATGTCTATGATTTAGGTGAATCATATGATTGAAAATAATGTACACGATGATGGCCACCCTCCAAACTATTTCCTTTTATGTAACCCATTTGGACCTTAAGCATAAATGTTATTATAAAATCTAATAGTTGGAGTGAATTTCTTATGATCTTTAGGGTGGGCCCTATAAAAAATTGACATTATCCCAATTGTTTGCTTTAGCATGGCCTATCTGAATTAGAGATTAGCCTGGATTTTTTTAGCATGGGCCTAACAACAGATTACACAAATAATGGTCAGAGTGGATTTTATATAAAGATCATGGCCTGGCCCATCAAAAATAAAGAGTAACGTCCTTTGGCAATGAGACAGAGGCTTGGCAGGTTTGGCATATGTGCTAAGTCCTTCTTCCCTGGACCAAGAAGAAAGAAGGGATCAATTGAGTTTTTGGATGACACTGTGAATTTCTATAGATGAGATATCCTGCAAATCATTTCACTACTAATTTTACTCTAGAAACAAAAAAAAAAAAAAAAAAAAATAATCTCAAGGAAAAAAAAAAAAAAATACGGACTCTTAAAAGCTCTCAATGAAAAGATGAAATCTTCAATTTTTGTGCATATCCCAATCCTTATTAATTATCTTATCATAGTTAAAATTTTCTTTTTTTACTTTTTTTACAAGTATATTGAAGAAGTTTTATTTGCTCAGTAAGTTACTCCCACCCCTTTTTTTCTTTGTCGTGTACTTCTTATGAGAATAAATTTAGGTTTTATCTTCTTAAAAAAGAAAAAAAAAATGTGAAGTACACTCAAGCCCTTGGGAATAAATTTATCTTTTATTTTCTTTTTCTTTTATTTTTTTTTAAAGTGAGGTACGCTCAAGCCCACCTTAATGCATATATGAAATCTACTCTGACCATTAGTTATGCAATCCTAGGCAAAACCCAAGGCTAAAAAATTAGGCTAATCTATGATTCGAATGGGCCACACAAATCTCCTATATTGATTTATTTACGGGGTCGACCGTAACAACTATAAGAAATTCACTCCACCCATTAGATTTCACAAAAATAATAAATCATGGATGAAATTCGTTTTTAACACCTGCTCTTAAAAGTAGGTCATGCAATAAGTGACCGGCTTGAATTTTCAAAAACAAAGCAGGGTGGATCCCATCCCATGGGACCGACCGCTCCACTGGGACGGCCGCCATTGTGATATGAGCATATTCGGTCGGCAGAGCTCTGAGTGCTCGTAAAAGACTTCTGCAAGACTAAGTATGCCATCGTGATGTCTACGAGAAATCCACACCATCCATCTTTTCAGAACATGTAATGTCATGAGGGCAGAAATGAGGCAGATGTAAAACTCAAGAGGGCTTCAAGAAAGGAAGCAGCAAGGAATGAACTTCTACTGTTGAAACACTAGTGGGGCTGCACAAGTTTTAGATCTGGTGTGTGTGTGTGTCTATATATATATATATATATATATATATATATATATATATATATATATATATATATATATATATATATATATATATAAGATCATCTTGGTAGGAATGACTTTATAAATGGTATGGATGGCATATAAACATCACAGTGGACAACGTGGATAACATCACAATTGGTATAGAGCCACATAAGTTTCGGATCAAGTTGATATTTATGATTTCCCTTCATACAAGTCTATGTGACCTTATGAACAGGTTGGATGACAAATAAACAATATGGCGGGCCATACACGAAGGTTTCAATTGTGGGCTTCATTGTCGCCACAGCTTCCTATGGTATGGTCCACTTGAGCCTTGGATCCAGGTCATTTTTGGGTTCACACCCTAAAATAATCTTCCAAAATGGATGGAGTGGATAAATTCCATATATGACGGTGGGCCCTGCAGAGGTTGCCTAGACCAATTAGCATCAAGGCGGGTGCAGGACACAATTTGCTTCATTGCCGGTGGGGTATTACCAGATCTGCGCTCGAGATATTTTATGAATTTTTTAGGGCCCAGTATGTACTCTTGGCATTGAGTATGTACTCGCCCATTTGCAACCGGTTGCAACTGGTTTCCAATATGAGAAGATGGATGAAAATAAAAGAGTAAAAATGTCTTTTTACCGCTATCTACGGTTAGGAAGAATGATTTCATAAATATAAGATTTAAAGGAATCTTAAGGTAAAATTAATATCTAAGAGAATTTTTTGGGTAAATTTTCATATATTATTATTATTATTTTCTTTATAAAGTAATAATGTCTGAAAATTGTGGGGCATGAGGTATGCGTGCAACATCCAACTTGTCCAAACTATGCATACTCGGATCGTGATCACCTGGAAGAAAAATAAAATTAAGTACTCAACTTTATTTGATCTTTATTTTTTATGGTGTGGCTCACCTTAATAAGAATGGACCAACATTTTTTTCATGTGACCATCATGGTGGGGTTCACCAGTTGGACATATTGGATGTCAAACACATTACACACAGGCCCCACAATTACCACACTTTTTAAGGTAATAACTAAATTAGGGCTTTTTTCTGATTTCAAATGGGTGGAGTGTTCACAACCCCAAGTGTAGGGTCACGATGTAGTAATAATTTCGATGAGACCGAGGTCGAATCTAGAGGGACTAATTTTGTGAATATTTTGAAAGCAACTAAAAGTAGAACTAGAAAAAGATATGAATCTAAATCTATAATAAAATGAAGTAATTGTGAGAGATTTAATTAGAAACTTAAGAAATTCAAAGGTGGGAACTAGGGTTTCCAAAGATCCACTTATAGCAATCAGGGTGATACTGTGCTTTTTGATGATGATTTCAGGATTTTTTTTCTTCACTTCAAGTCTTTGATTCTCTTCATTCCTCACTTGATTTTATTGGATTTTTGGAATGTGAATTCTTCAATCTTGGTCTCCTAAGATCCATCCCTTGCCTTGGTGATTCTTGAGTATCAAATTCATGCTTTTAGCACCCTTTTCAATTAAGCTCTTAAATTCATCTTGCAACACATACATGGTTAAAATAGAACATTAAACATTATCATGTTCATAAAACCAAGATATAAATGGGGGATAATATGCAATATTTGACCCTCAACATAATCCCATAATATTTCGAGAACCATAGGATAATTTCTATAAGCTCAAGTGGTTAAAAAAAAACAATCTAAATAATAGAATTCTAAAATATATCAATGTTGTACATTACCTTCTTGTAAACTCTAGCACTTGGTAAGTTTCATAATCAAGTTCAAAGCATTAATCTTCCAATTAGAACAATTCCAAATATTGAGTTCCATGGGTATATAATGAAGTCTAGACTTATCACAATCAAAGGTTCAATTCTTCACTTTCATGATAACATTGATAATTAAAAGAACATTCAGGACAACCAAAACCTAAACCGAAACTTGCCTTACAATTCATCTTTTAATTCCCTCTTTTATTCTTCCACCTTTTGATTTTTCCATCGATGGCTTTCACAATATGTTAATCTTTTTAAAGATATTTAATAGGTGGCCTTTTTAAATACAACTGTTTTTTAGCTGGGCATTTTTTTTTTCAATTCTTCTCATCGAACATGATGGAAAATTTTCCCAGGTTGGTTCCTTTCATGCTAAATAATCACCAAGTTAACAATTCAATGTTAACTAAAACTTAAATGTGACTGCTAGATGTGGCATGTGAAATCATGACTCGATCAATGTTTAAAACTTCTACTTATGGATTAATAACTCGAACTTAACTTTGAAATCTCCAATTAATTGAATCCCAGGGATATAAATTATCAACATTTAGCATCTTATACTTCGATTTTTTTTAAAAAAATCAATTTTCTGTACTTTATTTTTCGCAATTTTTGTGCAAAGATTAAGAGAACAACTGATTAGGTAACATAATCCCTCATCCCCAACCTAAATTTTACATTGTCCTCAATGTAAAAGAAATAAGCATGTAATGTAAGAGAGGCAATGAAAAGAAAAGGGAAGTGATGGAAAGATAGTACCTAAAGAATGAATTTTAAGGATTTTTCAATGATCTCGGTACGAAGATGGGTTAGCACAAAAGACTCAAACAGATAATAAGAAAACTATCCTAAACAGCGAAAAACAGTAAACCTAACTACACCTTCGTCATATTAAGAGGTCAATCCTGGTAAACATGATCATTCAGAGGTATGGGCATGTCCTCTGAATCAAATTTTTCAACAAATGGCTTTAAACAGTGTCCATTCACTTTGAAATCGTTGCCATTGTTTGGATTCCAAATCTCGACGACCCTATGAGGATAGATATTAGTAACAGTGAAAGGACCGGTCCAACGAGATCTGAGTTTATCTGGAAAAATATGTAATCAAGAATTGTACAAAAGGACCTTCTGATTTGGTGTGAATGATTTTCGAAGAATTTGTTGGTCATGAAACACCTCCATTCTGTCCTTGTAAATTCTCGAGTTCTCGTATACATAGTTCCGGATTTCCTCAAGTTCATTCAACTAAAGTTTGCGCAGCGAGCCAGCATTGTTCAAATTAAAGTTCAAATTTTTAATCGCCCAGCAGGCCCTATGTTCCAACTCGACAGGTAAGTGGCAAGCCTTCCCATAAATAAGTCTAAAGGGAGACATTCCAATAGGAGTCTTAAATACAGTACGGTAAGCCCATAAAGCATCGGTCGAGTGGATTGACACCGTTTTTTTCAGTATGTGTTTAATTTTCCTATTAAAAATTTTAGCTTGCTTACATGTTTGTAGGTGGTATGGAGTGCTCACTTTGTGAGAGATGTCATATTTCTTCATTAAATTTGTGAATGGCCTATTGCAAAAGTATGATCCTCCATTAGTAATGATGGCTCGAGGCATTCTAAAAGGGGAAAGGGTGTTTTCTTTTAAGAATTTAATGACGGTTTGATGGTCATTATTCCAGCATGGGATCGCTTCGACCCATTTAGTGACATAGTCTACTGCTAGCAAAATATATAAATTTCTAAAGGACTGGGGGAATGGTCCCAAGAAATCAATGCCCCAACAATCAAATGCTTTTATGATAAGAATGGGGTTTAAAGACATCATATTTTTATGGGACAATGCTCCTAATTTCTGACCACGCTCACAAGCTTTGTAAAACTCATGAGTATCCCTGAACATAGTAGGCCAATAAAAGTCGCAGTACTGCAGAATTTTGGCCATGGTCTTTTTAGCAGAAAAATGACCACCACAGGCCTGAGAATGACAAAAGGAGATGACACTTTGGCATTCATTGTCTGGCACACATCTCCTTAAGATTTGGTCTGGACAATATTTGAATAAATACGAATCATTCTAGAAGAATTTACGTACCTCGGCAAAGAATTTCTTTTTATCTTAAGTCCAATGTGTCGGCGTGGAACCTGTGGCAAGATAATTAACAATATCCACAAACCAAGGTGATTGAGAGACTTTAAACAATTGTTCGTCAAGGAACATGTCATATATATGTGTCGTCTCAAGGGAATCAGAGAGATCAAGGTGGGAAAGGTAGTCAGCCATTGCATTTGCTACTCCTTTTTTATCTTTTATTTCTAAATCAAATTCCTAGAGTAGAATGATCCATCTTATCGAGCGAAGCTTATCATTATTTTTAGAAAGAAGATATTTGAGCACCGCATGATCTGTGTAGATGATGATCTTGGATCCAATCAAGTAGGACTTAAATTTGTCCAAAGCGAATACTGTGACTAAGAGTTCCTTTTCCGTAGTAGTGTAATTCACTTGGGCAGGATTTAAGGTTCTACTTGCATAATGTATAATGTAGGGCCTCTTATCTTTTCTCTGACCTAATACCACCCCAAGAACATAGTTGGACGCATCACACATAAGTTCAAAAGGGATGCTCCAATCAAGTGGCTGTATGATAGGTGCGGTGGTTAACATGCCATTGAGCTTAGAAAAAGCTTCCTGGCATTGCTCAATCCACTCGTATGGTACATCTTTTTGAAGTAGATTTCATAAAGGACGAGAGGTGACTAAAGTCCTTTATAAATCTTCTATAAAATCCAGCATGTCACAGGAAGGATCACTCGTCTCGTATATTCTTGAGTGGAGGTAAGTTAGAGATAAGATCAATCTTAGCCTTATCTATCTCAATTCCTTTGGACGAGATGATATGTCCAAGGACCATTCCCTTACGAACCATGAAATGCACTTCTCCCAATTTAATACCAAGTTTTTTTCCTCACATCGCTTCAGCACACATTTAAGATTCTCCAAACGATCACTGAAGGATGGACCAAAAATAGAGAAATCGTCCATGAAGACTTCTAAATGTTGCCCCACCATGTCAGAAAAAAATACTCATCATACATCGCTGAAAAGTGGCGAGGGCATTACAGAGTCCGAATGGCATCCTTCGGTAAGCAAAGGTGCCAAAGGGACATGTCAACGTGGTCTTTTCCTGATCTTCAAAAGCTATCTCTATCTGGTTGTAGCCCAAATACCCGTCAAGGAAGCAATAGTACGAGTGATTAGCTAGCCTTTCTAAAATTTGATCAACGAAAGGTAAAGGAAAGTGGTCATTTCTCATGATAGTATTTAATTTTTCGTAGTTAATACACATTCTTCAACCAGTAGTAACTCTAGTTGGCATGAGTTTATTGTTGGAATTGGTTACTATGGTGATTCCGGACTTCTTAGGAACCACCTGAGTTGGACTCACCCATTGGCTATCCGATATATGGTATATGATACCCACATCTAATGGCTTAAGAACCTCGGCCTTAACTACTCCCTTCATATTTGAATTTAATCTACGTCGTGTTTGTCGTGAGGTCTTAGCATTATCCTCTAGATAAATGTTGTGAGAATAAATCGAAGGGTCAATTCCCTTGAGGTCCGCAATCGACCATCCAAGGGCTCCCTTATGCTCAATGAGAATAGAGATAAGCATACTCTCTTGTTCTTTCTCAAGGTGGGAAGAAATCACTACCGGGTATATCTCATCTTAACCTAATATACATATTTCAAATCAGAGGGCAAAGGTTTTAGGTCAAACTTCGGTGCCTTGAAGTTAAACGACAGAGGCATTACATCAGTTTGGGGTAATTCTTCAAATTGTGCCCTCCACCAATTAACTTCAAGTACCGGTATAATATCCAGCATCGTTCCCATCTCCCTAATCACATCATCATCTAAATCATGGGAGTGGGCCATACACATCTTTAGAGGGTCAGAGGATAAGGTCAAAAAAGTTCTATCTTCCACGAAAGAATCAATTGGGTTAATATCGTGGGAATCGTTATCTTCCTCTGATTGTTTACCCATATTAAAAAATATATTTAACTCCAATGTCATATTTCCAAAAGATAAACTCATGACTCCATTCCTGCAATTAATTATTGTATTTGATGTGGCAAGGAATGGGCGACCAAGAATGATGAGAATTTGAGTGCTCATATTCACGATGGGTTGAGTGTCCAAGACGATAAAATCTACTGGGTAGTAGAATTTGTCAGCCTGGAACAACACATCCTCAATTATCCCTCTCGGTACACGAACTGAGTAATCGGCAAGTTGTAATGTGGTCCGGGTGAGTTTTAATTCACTTAGACCCAGTTGTTCATAAACCGAGTAAGGGATCAGATTTACGCTTGCTCCTAAGTCAAGAACTGCATGCTCAATCTGATAATTTCCAATTACACAAGCAATGGTTGGCCTACCGGGATCTTTATATTTTTGTGGCACATCTTACTTCAGGATGACACTCACTTTTTCTGTTAAAAAGATTTTCTTTTGAATATTTTGTCGTTTTTTGGTCGTACACAAGTCTTTCATAAATTTGGCATATGGGGGTATTTGTTTAACGGCATCCACTAGTGAAATGTTGACCTTCACTTGTTTCAGCACCTTTAGAATGTCCTGAGAGTTAGAAAGAGGTTTTGGTGCAATCAACTATTGGGAAAATGGAGCAATCGACTTACCTTATGGTTCCGGTTCTAACTCATGTGGAGTATTGTTAGATCTATCAGTTTAATCTATTTCCAGGTCCTTAGACTTTTCAGCCCTTACTGAAATAAATTTGTCAATTATTTTCTCACTCCTAAGAGTGGTGATAGACTTAGCTTACTCCATTTGATTTGAAGAGCTCGGGTCGCTGACTTCATATTGTTGTTTTGGATTGGGAAGAGGTTGAGCTAGAAGGTTTCCCTTTTCCCCAATAGCATTTTTTTTTATCTCAAGCCCTTGTATGGCCTTTATAAGGTCTTGAAAAGCTTGTAACATACCTTGATTGAACCTGGGGCTGAAAGTCAGGCGGGTTGAGTTGGGTTAATGCTCAATCATAGCCCAACCCAAGGTTCCTATACCTCAACCCCAACCCAACCCAACCCAACCTCAGGTTGGGAATTCTCAACCCAAGCCCAACCCAAGCGGGCTCGGTCAGGTCTATCGAGTGGATATATGCTAATATTTTCGTTATTACATTAGTCTATTATATTTCAATACATGTTTTATTTTTTGTACCTAAAATTTTATTAATTATATTTGTAATTATTTATGGTAAAGAACTTCATTTTTTTCCAAACAAACAAGCTAAAATATAGGACTACTCATTTAAAAGTCATGTCGTGTAGTACACAATCTATTTGAGAGAGAAATCTAGTATGTCTTGTTAGCTTGAGTCATCGGAAATGGCGTGGACCAATAAGACTTGACAACACTGGAATTTCCTATTGCCTTCAACATAGACGATCCACACTCAATTATCATTTATAACTTATACAACGATCGGGTTCGGGTTGGGTCGGGCAACCCGAGACCTCAACCCAAGCCCAACCCAACTTTTATCTAGTTGGTGTTTATATAGCCCAAGCTCAATACCAAACTCAACACATCCTGCTCGAGCGCAACCCAATGTCGGGTCGGTCACGGGTCAGTCGGGTTGAATCTGCCCGACTTTCAGCCCTAATTGAAACGCTCTTGATTTTGAAGATGCTTTAGAACCGGATCCTCTTGAGGTTTCTCTTGATTTAGAATTTGATTAGGGAATCCTTGAGGAGTAGAAGTTTGTCCATTCCTCCAACTAAAATTTGGATGATTTCTCTAACTAGGATTGTATGTATTTGAAGTGGATCCGTTGAAAAGTCTTTCATAATTATCCACGGCATTAGATTGCTCATTCAGTACATCTTGAAAAGCAGGTATTGTTTGGCAATTTTCAATTATGTGAATGTTACAAGCACAAATACTGCAAACAATTTCCATAGCCTTATCCTTATTTAGTTCCATGGCTTCGAGTTTTCTTGTGAGATTAGCCACTTTAGCATTTATATCATTATCTTATTTCAAAAGATAAATTCTGCCCCTCTCCTTTAATTGAGTGGGCCTAGAAGTGGTGCTTAATTTTGGAGAGATGTCTCTTGATTATGTGTTTTCAGCAAGCTTGTCAAAATAATCCCACACATCATCAACCTCTTTGTTCATGAATTCCCCATTACACATTGTCTCCACCATTTGGTGCATGGAAAAAGTCAGCCCATCGTATAAAAATAAATAAATAAATAACTTGTTATTCGCCAAGTTTCAAAACCATATTGTGGGCATGAATTAACAAGATCCTTGAACCGCTCCTAACATTGGAAGAATGTTTTATCTTCCTTTTGGGCAAAGTTCATGATCGATTTTCTAAGGGTGTTCGTTTTATGATATGAAAAATTTTTCTTTATGAGCTCCCTTGTCATATCGTTACATCTGCCAATAGATCGTGGATGTAATAAATGTAACCAAGTCTTAGCTTTCTCTTTTAAGGAGAAGGGAAAGAGTTTCAGCTTAACCGTGTCCTCGGACACGTTCAAAAAATATAGAATGGCTATGATCTCATCAAACTCTTTCATATATAAATATAGATTTTTCATAATCAAGTCCATAGAATTTTGGAAGGAGTTAGATTACTTCTGGCTTGATATCCATATGTCCTGTATTTTCTGGCAAGACCATGCATGAAGGTGTGCTCTCACCCGTCGGTTATAAATAATCTTGTTAAGTACGGGGCGGGGGTGCTTGATGAACCTTATTCTCATCCTGGATTTCCTTAACCCTAGGTTGAGGTGGATTTAGAGGTTGATTGGCCGGTTGATTGACAGCCATAACTTCAGTTAACTCTATGGATTTCGAGTGATGTCTAATCCTATAATGGATAAATAACCCTTGAACCAATCCTCCTTCACTCAAGAGACGTTGAATGTTATCATGGACCCACTTGAGCATGAAACACTCTCATCCCTCAATTTCAGAATCTAACCTAAACCTAAAAGGAAAGAGGGAAATAGAAATCTAGAAATAGAAAGAAATTACCAAATTAGAAGTTTTTATTTTGGGATCTTGCAGAAGAAAAAGGAAAGTGAATTAGTTTCTAAAAAAGAACTAAGAAAGCAACCTAACTAGTTTCTAAAAAAAAAAAAAGAAGGAAAGTTTTTAAAAATAGAAGGTAAGTTAGTTTCTAAAAACAGAAAAAGGAAAGGAAATTAGTTTTTAAAAACGGATTATGAAAGTTTCTAAAAAATAAAAATTTCGTTTCTAAAAATGAATGAGGAAAGTTTCTAAAAAAAAATTAGGAAAGTTTTTATCCTAGAATTAGAAAGTAAATTAGTTTCTAAAAACAAAAAAGGAAAGTTTCTAAACCTAGAAATAGAAAACTAAGTTAGTTTCAAAAAAAATTCTAACCTAAAAATAGCAAGTAGAAAAACTCTAATCTTAAACTAATTCTAAAACTTGTTAATCTCAGAAAAACGCAACCATTAATCCTTGGCAATAACACCAAAAACTTGTTCATAACCCCAAGTGTAGGGTCACGATGTAGTAATAATATTAGTGAGACTGAGGTCGAAACCACAGGAACTAACCTCGTGAGTATTCTGAAAGCAACTAGAAGTAGAACTATAAAAATATGTGAATTTAAATCTAAAATAAAATGAAGTAATTGTGAGAGATTTAATTAGAAAATTAAGAAATTCAAAGGTGGGAACTAGGGTTTCCAAAGATCCACTTGTAGCAATCAAGGTGATATACTATGCTTTTTCAGGACGATTTTAGGATTCCTTTTCATCACTTCAAATCTTTGATTCTCTTCATTCTTCACTTGGTTTTCTTGGATCTTTAGCATGTGAATTCTTCAATCTTGGTCTCCTAAGATCCATCCCTTACCTTGGTGATTCTTAAGCATCAAATCCATGCTTTTAGCACCCTTTTCAATCCAAACTCTTAAATTCACCTTGCAACACAAACATGAGTAAAATAAAATATTAAGCATTATTATGTTCATAAAACCAAGATATAAATGGGGATAATATGCAATATTTGACCCTCAACATGGAGAGGCACCTCGGATATTTGGGGTTACGGAGACCTTATTGGGTAAAATCTGAACTTTTGAGAAAATTTTTCATAAAAATGAAAGCTCTCTCTCTCTCTCACTCTCTTGAATATTTACTACAAATTTCCCTAAAATTATAATTTTACCAAATAATGCCTCTATATGAACCAAAATGCCTATGAAGTGCTTCTCGTAGGAAGAAATTACCATAATGCATATTGTGTTCTTTTTTCAATAGAAAGTTGTAATTTGAAAATTTGTGAGACCCATGTGATATTTATATGATATTCATCCTACCTTAATTCACCGTGATGTCCAAAAACAACCAAACCTTTGATTAATCTAAACAAAATGAATATGAGATTCGTAAGAGGTTTCACTAAATCATGCCTCATGGAACCAAAATTCCTAAGCAGTGGCTTTTTGAAGGTAAAAATTATGTATGTGCCCTCACACTGACACCAAAAATAGGCCGGATTTTTGGGTCCCCCCCATCCCCCCATGATTCAAACACTTGACCTTCATCTCTAATACTATGTCAAATAACCAGTCGCTCTAAAAGCTTGAGCCATTAGAGAATGGTGTATATGTATTTTTTTGAAAAACCTATATTTTTTGGTGATTTTGTTGATAGCCCAGCTATCGACACACATGCGCCAACTCCTATCTTTCTTAGTAGCTAATAGAGTCGATACGACGCATGGGATCATGCTATCTCGAATAAGACCCTTATGGATCAATTCCTCTACTTGCCCCTATAGGATATCACACTCCTTCACACTCATCCGATAGTGAGGGTGATTGGGTAAGATGAACCCAGGGACAAGGTCAATATGGTGTTGAATATCTCGTATGGGAGGCAATCCATCGAGAAGTTCATCGGACCAAATTTCTTTAAACTTATGCAGCAAAGGGTTTTAGTTTCCCAAGGATGTTGGTGGTCTCGAGTTCCGTTCCTTTTACAATTAATGCATAGGTCTACTCTGTTTCTTTGGATTCCTCCACAAAGTCCCATATGATTAAGAGAAAATGACCCTCCAGTTTAAAAGTTTCAAGTGGTTCCTCTAGAGCCATAGGGGCTAATGTGGTTTTTCGGTTGTCATTGATGAAAATATATACATAATCTCATCCTTTATGAGTGGCGTCACGGTCGAATTTTCACGGTCGACTAAGTAGTATGTGACATGCCTCCATGTTAACTACATCGCATGCTACATCGTCTTTATAATGTTTACCAATTGAAAAGGATATGGTCCATTGTTCAGTTACCTTTGTCGCGCTGACTTTCTTAATCCAATCGATTATATATGGGGATAGATGACGTTCCATTTTTAATTACAATTTCTCCACCATGATTTTGGAAATGATGTTCTCGCTGCTCCCATTGTCGATGATCACATCACAAACTTTTCGATTTACCGTACATCTAGTTCGGAAGATGTTATGTCGTTGTGGGTGTACCTCTTTCCTCGGTAAATACAATAGTCACCTCATGACGAGTGACTCACCATGATCCTGCTGAACCCAATCAACCTTATCTACCTCGTCCTCAATGGCATGCTATAACTCTCAACATTTGGGTCTTCCTCAACTTTTTCAGTATTACCATCATTAATGGCAAGATTCGCCACTTATCGTTGGGGACAAGTATTTGATAGGTGACCTGGTTGGCCACAATGATAGCAATTGTTGGGTCTTGACCGAGCATAGGTGTTTGGGATCCTGCTCGGACCAGCAACAGTTATTACACCCCTTTGGGGCCTGGTCTACCCACTTCCCTGATCTCGATTCGCTAGTGTAGGAGGTTGAGTACGTGCTCTCACATGCTCTTTTCCTTTGGGCTGTGGAGCTTCCCTAGGACGAACCTATCGCGGCGACCTTGGCAGCAGGATAGGTCCGTGTGCTGGGACGTTTAAGTCATGCTTCCACTCGAGTAGCCAATTTGATCACATCATTCATCATCTAAACGGGCTACATGTGGACCCAATCCTGGATGGCCATACATAATCCATTGTTAAATTGGGCTACTTGTTATTCAGTCTTGACCAAATCGTTATGCGCACCAATCGGTAGAATTCTTCTTTGTAATCCCTTACCGACTTGCTACCCTACCGATAATTTTGGTATTGTTAGAATAGTACCTAATCATAGTCGTTAGGGACAAATTGTGTGCGTAGTAGCTGTTTCATTTGCTGTCATGTGTGGATTGGTGCTTTCGTTTGTCTCGTCCGTGCAAGTTGTAGTTACTCCCACTAAGCTGAATCTCCGCCCTTCAACTTATAAGCCATAAGTTTGACCTTCTTCATTTCAGGAATTTTCACATAGTTAAAGAATCACTCAACTTTAGAAAGCCAATCAAGGAAATCCTCAATGTGATGTTGGCCATTGAAGCTAAGGATATCGACTTTCATCCTAAACGCTCGATCAACACCTTTTCTAGGATATTGGAGGATCATGCAGTCAACTTCCTCGTCACTAGATCCCCCTTCCTTAGGGATGATCCTTTGGTTCACTGCTGGAACTATATTGCGATCAGGGTGATTACGAGTTCCGGCGCAAGAGTTGGCGAATTACCGTCATGACCACGGAGTTGCCCTACAACCTCCGTCAAGTGGTCGATGGCAGCTTGTAACCCTTGCATGACTTGCCGATTCTCTTATATGAATTGCTGATTCTCCCGTTGCATTGCTTCAAAAGCCACCGTGGTTAAATGATGATTCCACAGAGCATCGTCCATGAGATTGTTGCCTGACTCATCATTAGAAGTCATAGATCCGAGGAAAAGCCTCGCTCTGATAATAAACTGATGCAGGGAAGGACATGTAGAGGTCGAGCACCGTCTTCCTCAGGGGCATAACTATTCTAAATCCACAGAACTTCTCTAGACTCTTCATAGAGATGCCTCGAATCCATGAGAAAAATAAGAAAAAATAGAATAATTTCTAAAAATTTATAATAAATTGATTGATGATGAAAAATGAAATTACAACCTCTTAAATAATAACATAAACTATAAGACGAAGTTTCAGACTCATATTATAACTTAAACTCCTAGAAATCGTGACTTACTATAAATAGCAAACTTACTATTTATAGACGGTCATGATTTCCACTAGACCTCATGGTTGTCGGCTAAAAATAGTAAGTGTCCTATTTGGCTGAACCATGTTATTCTCCTAATTTTTCTAAGAACTTTTCATGTCGGGTGCAACTCTTAAAGCCCAACGGATGAAGAGTTATGCTCAAACTAAAACTTATTATAAATAGTAAAAACAAAATTAAAACAGGAATTCGACTGTTGATCTGGTGGTATTTCATAAATTCAGTGTGGGCAACCTAGCATAGCAGGGTTGAGTGGCTAAAGTAGCTCATCCTACCGCAAAATCATATATGGTACGTCTGATAGCCCATTTCAGTTTACGAGATACGTCTGTTTTAAGTTCCGGCAGTCCGAATCACCTCCCCCTCCGATTGGGCCTTTTCTGGTCCATCTTGGCCATTAAATTATCTACGACCCACTCTACATCAAATAGTATCTCCAATCAAATGATATAAAACGCATATTAACTCTCATTTCGTCGCCACCATCACCCCTTGAATAAATTTTATTTGACTCTTTTCTCTAAAAAAATTACATCATCTTCATCGAACTTTCCCAATGAAAGAAGACTCTTTCACAGGTTTAGTATGTTCTAAACACAAGAAACTGTTTGTGTGATAGAATTAAACATAATAATTCGGACAAATCCAATCCCCACAATTGTACATGTGTTATCATCACCCATGTAAACTAGTAAACTATGACACCATCATATGATTGATACGTGTAGAAAAAATCTCTATGTGGAGTCATATGGAACAAAGCGCCTGAATTTAAGATACATTAATAGCTCAGATTTAAAATTGCGTCGATTGTCCAACACGACACCAAGCGACGTGAAAGCTTAGGGGAGTGAATAGGACCACTTAAAAATATGTACAAATTAAAAGTAATTAATACATAGGCTTCCAAGCCAAGTGGGTCCAAGTACATAGACTACAATAGATATAACTAATTAAGCAACTAGTTTATGTGGGTGAGATAGATATCCTAGTGTGTGCAATTAATTAAACACCTAGCATTCATTCTAATAATGCATCCAAGAACATTTACCAATTCAACTCATAGACATAAATAGAATAGCATGCTTAAATCGAGATGGCAAACGCAATGAGATATAGTGGTTCGGCTAATTATCTACTCCACTCTCGGGGGACACACTCTCCTCAAGTGTACGTATGAGATTTCACTATTTCAGAGGTTTCCAATAGGTTTACCTCTAACATTTATAATTATTTTACAGGTTTACCATAAACTTACGCGTACACACCCGTGTCAGTGGACCACTTACACACCCTTGTCGGTGGCAGTCATACACAAAGACCTGCACGTACTCACCCTTGTTGGTGGAACACGTTTCCACCCTTATCGATGGCTCCCTCAGAGATTTATTTAGTTTTTTATCGACTAACCAAAAACTACTATGGTCTTAATCCAATGACCTATGTACACTCCTATCGGAGGCTCCCACAGAGACTAACACGTACACACCCGTGTCCAGTGGTCGTCTTATACAAGAACATACGTACACTCCCATCGGAGACAATCCTACAGAAAGATTTAGATGTGTTTGGATTTCAAACTCAATTGACTCTAAAATAACAATCTACTTGTTGGATTGAGCCCCATTGATGCGGCTTCTTGAGATGTGTCTTTTCTTTTTTAATCTTCTTCTCTTGTGCTCCACCGATCTTTGAAATCGATCTTCTTCCGCTTCTATGAATCGGCTACTGGCAATGATCTTCCTATTAAGATATTAATATAATGAGAGTTTGGTTTAATTTCCTTTTATAGAGAAAGAGTTTGCAATAGTATAAAATGGGTAAATAATGGCTAGTTAGATTCGATCGATTGAGCATTCGATTCAATCGAACTCCCCTTTGATAGGATCGAACTAGCCTTCGATACAATTGAGTAATTTCAAATAAAGGTAGTTTGCTTGCTGGATGATTTTGGCCATCTTCGATTAAATCGAGGGAATCTTCGATTCGATCGAGTCCTATCGACGGACTATCGATATGATCGAGATCCAGTTGAAAATTGTTGATTTGGTTATATATTTATCAACAACTTTAAACCTCTTAAAGCCTATCTTATTATGTTCAAATAAGACTCCTAAGGCTTGAGATGATATCTTAAGCTTTACCTATTAAGAATAAATCATCTAGAGGTAGGTTGTTTTGTAATTAAAGGGATTAAGGGCTGGGATTACTAATGCACCTCACTTTTACATGTGTCTTCAAGCTTTGATGCTTCATGTCTTCGAGTTTTCAATCATTAATGTCTTTCTATGAAGGCTCAGCCAACTTAAGACACCCCATCTCACAGCATTGATAAAACGAGGTGCTAACAAGATTCTCTCGTAGAATCACTACAGACAACACTTCCCCACCCTCAGATGAATTATCTTTTACTACTAGATTTCCTTAATGCTTAATCATGTGAATTAGGTTTGTAATTTTCCTTATATGCTTTCTTGAGTTTACAATTTTTATACAAGTGTCTATTCTTCCATAATTCCAACACTTATCAGTTTTGTGCCCTTTCGACTTGGATCTCGTTTGATCTCACCCACAGATACCCTTCTCAGTAGATCTTCCTCTAACCATCATAACATCACCAGTAGATTCTCTATGTATTTTTATACAAGACTCTTCAGTAAGCAATGTGGACATGTCTAATTCCGTAGTGAGATTTGGACCATTGCTTAGATTCATAATCAAACCATCCCATGAATCTGGCGTCGAAGAGAGTAGAAGTGCGACATTTTCTTCATTGTCAATCTTCATATCGACCACTGCCAATCTACTAATTAGGGTATTAAACATATTAAAGTGTTTTTACAAAGAGGACCATTTCTTTATCTTCAAGTTGTAGAGTTTCTATTGGAGAAATATCTTGTTTGACATCGATTTTCCTTCATATAAGTTTCACAATTTGTCTCACAAACATTTTGTAGTGTTTGATCGAACACGTTGAGCAAAATTAAATCATCTAATACAAAAAGAAAGTCCGTCATGGCTAATTGATTTTTCTCCTTAAATATCTCATTTTTCATCTCTTAAAACTTCTTTTCTTTTCTTTGAATCGCAATTACACGTCCTTCCTTCACCAACATGGTACTTATCTTGATTTTTCATAACGTATAATTGAATTCATCAAACTTCGACACCTCGAATCTGGTAGAACTCAATTCATCCATTTGAAACATAATTGTAAAATAGACGTCAACACTAATTTTCCGCTAAAAGGTACCTCAACCTGTCTTTAATACCAATTGTTGCAAAAAAATGCCTACATGTGATTAATGTAAATGGGATTAAAATTTTAAAAAAAAATTGGTCAAACAAAAACTAAAATGGTCAAACCATAACAAGAGATAAGATGCACAAGAATTTACGTGGTTTAGCAATATACCTACTCCACGGAATAGTAATATAAAACTTTTTTCTTCACAATAAAAAAGTTAAACAAAAATACAAAGTTTACCTCTCTCTCAGCAGTACAAGGAATCCCACGCCAAAAAATATCTCAGAAGATAAATACAATGAAATACCTCTTTCTAACTATAACCCTGCTCATATGGACCACATCAGTGAATATCAATCCTCAAAAAATAAAAACAATCTTCACCTCGTGTACCTATATATATATATATATATATATATATATATATATATATATATATATATATATATATATATATAGGTACATACGTACGTTAAAAAAAATTTAACGAGGGAGAGCAGGAGACGTCCCTGCTGATGTAACAAAATTTACTCCAATCATTAGAGTGCACACTAAAATTTAAGCACGGGGCCAAACATCAAATCCATCTGTAATTTAGGTAGGCCATGCGAAGGAAAGCGATTGGAGGTCGAGTGATTTAGGATTGCCATGCAAAGGAAAACAATTTGAAGTGTGAGGGTATCCCTTGGGCCTAGCATGGGCTGACACACCTAGGGTGGCTATTAAGTAAACATCGGTGGAGCTAACTCGAGCAGCTTACCCCTTTGCACTAGGGGCACCCTAATTAAGACTTCAGGTAATCCCTTGAAATAAAAAAATAAAAAAATAAAAAATAAATCCAGAATGTAAGTAGGTAGGTTTTTTTTTTTTTTTTTTTAATTAATAAATAAATAAATAAAAAATTAAAACGTAACTTATTAAAATGTCCATCAAGTGGATCACATCATCTGACCCAAAGGGCATACGCCCCACAGCTAGCGCTACAGTTATCTGGATACATGTATGCACCCCGAATTCAGTTATCTGGATTCAAAGTTTCAGGTCCAGGTACAGAAGTGGGGCCCATATGGAGAAAAAATCATCAACAAAAACAAGAATTCGTTTACATAGAAAAATAAAATTTCGTGGATTTTTCAACAATGAAACGCATTGGGTATATGAAGAAAATTGGGGACCTAAAGATAAGCCACATAAATTTTGGCTCTTTCATGAAAACGGATTAGAAAAATCCAAAGGTTTGACGAAGATACAGTTCACATGCGAATCTCGATGGAAATCGAATTGCCCGCAGCCCACGCCACAAGGAATATCAATGTGTCACGACGTGGACCAAGCTTTGTGTAGCCACCGTGATGTATGTGTTTTATCCACACCGTCCATCCGTTTTTCCAGATCATTCTAAGGCATGGAAAAGACAATGATGAAAATTCAAAGCTCAAGTAAACCACACCATAGAAAACAGTGGGGATTGAATGGCAGCCGTTGAAAACTTCCAGGAGCTAGAGAAGTTTTGGATCAAGCTTATATTTGTGTTTCCCCTTCATCCAGGTCTTTTTGACCTTATGAACAGGTTAGATAGCAAATAAAACATCATGGTCAGGCTTAGGAGGTTTTTAACGGTGGGCATTCAATTCCCATTGCTTTCTATGGTGTAGTCCACTTGAGCTTTAGATCTGCATCATTTTTTGGCTCATGATTTAAAATGAGATGAAAAAACGGATGGACGGTGTGGATAAAACAAATAACATTACGGTGGGCCCCACAGAGTTTCGGCCACGTCGTGACATAGGGATATTCCTGTTGCGGGTGTGCTCCGGACAATCCGCTTCCCTCTAGATGGCTATTGATGGCAAATTGATTTTCAATGAAGTGATTGACCGGGGAAAGCATGTGGGGCCCACCTTAGTCTTTGATCACTGCTGCCAGTCCTCTATATAAAGGGCCATGAGTCGAAGATGAAATGCATCACATACATCTCCATGGCTGCTTCATCTCTCACTAGTAACAGCCATTTGATGGTTGCAGCGCTTGCTCTTGGGCTGCTAATGGCATGCCTGGACATTGCAGGTAACGTGTCTGTTTATTTTGAGGTGCTTCTCCTACAACGTCTACAACGTAGTGTGTGGGGCCCAACGTGATGTGTTCATGGCATCAAATCCGTCCATTGATTCTGGTGTGGGACAGATGGAACACATGATGGCCGGCCGGCAGTCTAGGCTGGAAGGTTTTAGTGGCCCTGTGGGGGTCTCCATCCCAACTGTCCCTTGTGGTGTGACCCACCTCATGGATGGTTGGATGTGTGTGCTATATCAAGGTAGGCCCCACATACCACATTCTAGAACTAGCTTATTCACAGACGTTGGAAGAACCGGTCTCATCTTCTGGAACTGGATTGGGTCCTGCGCCCACCTGGATGAACTCCATGGGGCCCACCATGTTGCATGGGTTTTATCCACATCGTCAGTCTATTTTTCCGGTTCATTTAGAGTATTGTCCCAAAAAATGAGGCGGATCCAAGGCTCAAGTGAACCACACAGTGGGGATTGAACGGCCACGATTGGAGCTGCATTAGTTTAATTTGATCAAGCTAATATTTGTGTTTTCCATGAGGTATATGTGACCTTATTAGATTATATGTAAAATAAACATTATGGTGGCCCACTTCACCCTTCGATCTCCTCAATTTTGGGTTCATATCCAAAAATTATATGGAAAATGGATGGATGATCGTGGATAAAACCCATACATCACAAGGTGGGCCCCATAGAGCCCGTGCCTGGACCCAGTCTATTCATGCAGGGCAGGACACAATCTGCGTCCCATCCATCTATATCCATCCATGAATGCATGGACCCAACCCATGGTTCCCATACCTCAACCCTGACCCAACCTAACCCAACCCAACCTCAGGTTGGCAATTTTCAACCCAAGCAGGCTCAGTCCGATTGGTCAAGTGCATACATGCTAATATTTTTGTTATTACAATAGTATAATATATTTAGATACACTTCTTACTTTAGTTACCTATATTTTTATTAATTATATATATATATATATATATATATATATATATGTAGTTATTCATCATAAACAATGTTTTTTTTTTTTAAACAAATGAACTAAAATATAGGACAATTACTCCTTTAAAAGTCATGTTGCATAGCATGCGATTTATTTGGAAGAAAGAAATCTAGTGTATATTGTTAGCTTGAGTAATTAGAAATGACGTGGACCAATCAGACTAGTAGCACTTGAATTTCCCATGCCTTTGACACAAACAATCTACGCTCAACAATAATTTACAAGTAACTTATATAACGATTGGGTTCGGTTTTTATTTGGGTTGGGCAACCCCAAGGCTTCCACCCAATTCTGACCCAAGTTTTAACGATTTGATATTTGTATAGCACAAGCTCAAAATCAAACTCAGTATATCCTACCCAAACCCAACCTAATGTTGAGCCAGTGGATCCGGTTGATTCATCCCTATAGGAAATGTTGGAGATTGGACACCTACCATTGAAAATTTTTAGGGGCCACAAAAGCTTTAGATCAAGCTGATATTTGTGTCTTCCCGACATCAAAGGTCTTTGTGACCTTATAAACGGATTGGATGGCAAATAAACATCCAGGTGGGCCTTTGGAAGATTTCGATTGCGCGCCCCATTTATTCCACTGCTTTCCATGGTGTGGTCCACTTGAGCTTTGGATCAGCCTCATTTTAGGTTATGGGTCGTACTGTAAAATGATCTGATGAAATAGATGGACGGGTTGGATATAAAACATACATCATGGTGGTGCCATATATAGAGCTTTACCAAGTCAAAGCAGTACCGACCTCGTCCTGTTTTCTGCACCACGCAATCCGAGTCCTAGCCATCCGTTTTTTCGTACGCTTTGTACCACCTAATAATGCACCGACATGATTTTTTGGCCACGAACATTCATTGCATGCATGGGCCACCCTATGAACGTGGTAGGACCGGACGCGGTTTGGCTATTAACGCTGCCACCAGCCAGGTGGCTAGTGGTCAGTGCTACGTGGACCCCACCATAATGTATGTGTTTTATCCACGCCATCCATCCATTTTGAAAGATAATTTTAGATCTTGATCTCAAAAATGAGGTAGATCTAAATTTAAGTTGGAACGCACCACGGGAAAGCAGTAGTGACTGAATATCCACCAATAAAAACCTCCTAGGGCCCACTGTAATGTTTATTTGACATCTAACCTGTTGATTAGGTCATACAGACTGGGATGAAAGGAAAAAATATATATATCATCCGGATCCAAAACTTTTATGGCCCCCAAAAAGTTTTTAATGGTCGACATTCAATCAACACCGTTTCCTGTAATGTGGTCCACTTGAGATTGGGACATACCTCATTTTTGGGTTCCTAATATAAAATTATCTATAAAAATATATGGACAGCATGGATGAAACACATACATCATAGTGGGCCCACAGAGCACCCACCACTAGCCATTGTTTAGTGCAGGGTCAGTAACCGATCCGTTCCTGGTACGACTGATGTACTTACCTGACTTGATTGGGACTCAGTCAGACCCGATCCGGTTCGATACCCTGACTCGTCTGACTGGGACGAGTTGCGATTCGACTCTGATCTAAACTAGTCGGATCGAATCGCCGGGGTCTTTTAATTACTAGGTCCTAATGAAAAAAAAAAACTGATTTCCACTGGAAGATTCAAGTCCCATTGCTCAAGCATTTCACCACAATGCAGGTGCACAATCTGTAGGAGTTTGTTATGGAATGGATGGCAACAATCTACCTACACGACGTGAAGTCGTAGATCTTTACAGGTCAAAAAACATCGGACGGATGAGACTCTACCATCCAGATCCAGCGGCCCTCCAGGCCCTGAGGGGATCCAACATTCAAGTCATGCTAGCCGTTCCTAACGACAGACTTCAAGAGCTGGCAACCAACCCGGCCGCCGCCAATACATGGGTCCAGAACAACGTAAGAAACTACTGGCCTGACGTCCGGTTCAGGTATATTTCCGTCGGCAATGAAGTAATCCCCCGCGGTTCAGCACAATTCGTCCTACCCGCCATGCAGAATGTCCTCAACGCAATCTCATCCGCCGGGCTACGTGACCAGATCAAGGTGTCCACAGCTGTCGATACTGGCGTCCTTGGAAACGCCTTTCCACCCTCCAATGGCGTCTTCAGCGATGCCGCCCGAGGAAGCTTGGAGCCAATCGTGCGGTTCCTAGTTAGCAATCGGGCCCCACTCCTCGTGAATTTGTATCCTTATTTTAGTTACACAGGGAACCAAGCCCAAATCTCTCTTCAATATGCGTTGTTCACTTCTCCGACGACCGTTGTTACCGATGGCCAATTCAGGTACCAGAACCTGTTTGATGCTATCTTGGATGCTACCTACGCCGCTCTGGAGAAGGTGGGCGGGTCATCGGTAGAGATCGTTGTGTCTGAGAGTGGGTGGCCGTCCGCCGGAGGTAATGCAGCGACTGTTGAGAATGCAAGAACATACAATTCGAATTTGATACGGCATGTTCGACAAGGGAGTCCAAGGAGGTCTGGGAGGGCCATAGAGACTTACATATTTGCTATGTTTAATGAGAACCTGAAGGGTGGGCCGGAAATTGAAAAGAACTTTGGGCTTTTCTTCCCTGATAGGCGACCTGTGTATGATATTAGTTTCACTTGAAAGAGTTTTGAGGTCGAGAGAGATTGAATAAGAGCCATTGGCTATGCATATGTATTACTTAAATCTTGGATAAGATGCAGCACGGCTAGCAGGTTAGCATAAAAGGCAGCTGTACGTGTTTAGCAAGTTCTTCTCCATGTAATGGAAAGTTCAAAAGGAAATAAAGGGCTTAATTCTATATATCTTGACTTACTCTTAACATCAATCTCATGTGGATGGTTTTGTAGTAGAAATATGATTTATAGTCCGTTTGTTTCACGCCCTTAGAAGAGGCGTTAGACATTTGAATCGTGTTTTGAGCTAAACCCAACTCTGGGTTGTGCGTTTGGATGCACTTTCATTAAGTCACTGAAAAAGAAGGGTGAAAACTAGGGGTGTAAATGGGCCGGACTCGGGCCTGGAACAACAGAATTTTGAATATGGACGGCCCGATGGCCAGGTCTGAAACAGTTCAAAATCCGGGTCAGACCTACCTCAAGTTCAGCCCGTTGACAGCACTAGTGAAAACTCCTTTTGCTGAAATCCCCTCTTGCTGAGTACGTCTAAGCAGGCCCACATTGGCTGGTGTCACCAGTTAAATGGGTGCATGGTTGCACAATGCCTACTATAAAAGTGGCTTCAACTAGAGCTGTCAACGGGTACATGGATCACTTGGGAGTATGCAATGGGTCCAATTCGACTTTAATGGGTCCGGGCACCCTTTTAGACCCGGTAAGAAATCGAGTTGGCTTAAGTCTTGCCTTTTGTACCTAAAAGTGGGTCCGATCAGGTTTGGGTCAAGTCATCAACTTGAACCAATTAAAATTGGTTAAGGTAGACACACGTATTTGAGAAAAGGTTCCATGAGGTTAACTTTACGAGAATTTTTCATGAGGTTTCTATGTGCAACACCTTGGCCATTTAATACTCAGGTATTGGATGTCATTGAGTGTTACCAATAAAATTTTAATTAAAATATATAGAAAGCCGCACAAGCTTACACGTGCGTATACTCAAAGACCTAGGGATCACGAGTTAAAATTTAACCTAAGAACCTGTGGCTCGATTGAACCTCATACCCTAATAGATCGAACCGTATTGTAGTACATGTAGAACCCGGACCATCGGATTCCTGGTCCATTAGAGCCTAGCTTGCAACTAGAGGAAGTCGACGTCACTTAGCAATGAACGAAATGCTCGATATGAGTAATGGTCAGCAGAACATGTGGGTGAACCCCTAGGACCCCAAGAATAGTGAACCAATCCGATTCAAGACAACTTAGGTCATGTCGGTTGTTCTAACTTGGGTAGCATAAAAACAAGACAGAATTGGCATCTGTTGGTCCAACCGACCGATTATCGATCCTTGTTGGTCCAACCAACAATTGTCATCAGTCCAACTAGTTGCCCCTGAATTTCAATACTCTGACAATCATTGAATTTGCAAGTGGGGGTATAAAATGCTTTTGCCCATTTTCTTTCAATTTGCAAATTTGAAAAATGGAGTGAGAGAGTGAGTGAGATGGAGTGAGAGAGTGAGAGAGAGCTTGACTGGGACATCAAAAGATTGGGTGTGGATCATCGCACTAGGCCATTCCTCTACAAATCAGGGTCGTGCATGCCATCTCACATCTTCTCCAGCTAGAAAACTCGTCGATTAGCTAGGTAGAGAGTCCTCTCACAGTGCATGCGCATCTTTTTCCTAATTTTTAGCAATTAGAAGCTATTAGGGTAAGAAATCCATATTTCTCATCTGAAGCTTAGGATTTTTTATTCTAGGGTTTGTTTATGTTAGGGTTTGGGGTCTTTACAAGCAATCTATGGTGGCTCATTCTTGTCTGGGAGCCGTATTTGAGCATGGCCTCCCGAGGGCATCAGTTGTGTACCAATTTTAAGCTCCACTCGCCGAATAGAGTTGGAGATTGTTTGACTTGAGATAGGTTGTTCACTCCCCAAGTATAGGGTTGTGATGTAGTAATAAACTCGGTAAGACCGAGGTCGAATCCCAAGGGACTGATACTTGTACGTTACCTGAAACTAGGTAGAAATAGAACTAGCCTAAGATGAAATCTAAATCAAATATAAATTGATGAATGATGGTGAGAGATTAATGTAAAACTTAAGAGAAATCAGAGATAAGAAACTAGGGATTCAGAGGATCCACTTGTAGAGATCAGGGAGATCTACGGTCGATTCATGAACTCAACTGGACTTCCAGTCCCATCTTCATCCAGTTGGAAGATAGAGCCTGAAAATCAATTCTTAACTTTATTTAACCTAGTTTTCAAGAGATCAGACGGGTGTAAATTAGAGTGGATTCCATCACAAAATCATGCCCATGAGACAAAGCAAACAACAGAATTAAACCAATTCACAGCCAATCTGAGTGATGTATGAATGTTAGGAAGAGTTCCATCATCCAACCATGTCCAAGAGGCAATGGTGAACAACAGGGTTTCCTAATTGCATAGTCACAATAAGGGAATGGACATACTCAAAGCCATCACAAATATATTGTAATTTAAGTCACAATAAATCATTAAAAACTGGAAGCATTCCATGAAATCAACTAGCATCAAAATCAGTTTAACATGAATCAAAGCCACAGGAGTACTCCCATCACACCACAAGCTTCACCTCTTAGCCCTAGCTAAGAGGGTTAGCCTAGAAAAGACATGATTAGGCTAATCTCTCAAAAATAAAAAAAATAAAAACATAATAAAAAAAAAACTTCTAAACAAAACACTTCTCTGTTTCTCTTCCTCTCTCCCTAACGTGGATCCCTGCCAAATTGCCTTGCCCCCGTCTCTCTCTCCTTTCCTTTTATAACAGCAACAAGAGTCGGTGGAGAGGCTGGATTCGACGTGCGTGAAAAGCTTCTGCAGCAACAGCCGCGTGCGCAAGAGAACTTCAAGAAGCCTTACGTTGGACCCACGTTTTGGAGTTCTTGACCGTCCATTGATGCGGTCCGACTTCTTGGGTGTGGTCTAGACCCCCTTTTCCATCATGTGAACGGTTTGGATCACGAATCCGACCGTTATTATGATCACGGAATGGCCCATAGTGGCACGCTGCGTCCGATTTTTCCGGATTGCGAAACAGAGCCAGCGCTTCTTGTGCTGGCTGTCGGTGGGCCCCACTCCTTTATGTTTCTAAGAAATCCACTCCAGCCACCAGATTCATCTCGAAATTTCGGTTAGAAATATGTGTTTTTTGGCCTTCTGTTGATGAGGACCACAGGATTTTCTTAAAACCGTCAATCTTCCATTTGGAGAGTTGGATTTTCTCCTTCTGCATTTCTTTTGGATTTTCCTCCTGTTCTTGGCTCAGACGACCCTTTGGGATTCGATGGACGACTCAGATTAAGCTTATAGGTCCACATGGTGGCCCACAGGGATCATGCAGCGATCCTCTGTTCTCAGTTCTCAGCAATAGACACGGGATCGGGCGGAAATTTCGGTCGACTGCTTTGTTGACTCGGTGCAATGTGAGTGCACCGACAGTTTACACTCTCACTCACGTGAACTGGGTCCCACCTTGATGTTTTCGTGAAATCCGCTCCGTCCATCCATTCTGTCATATCATTTAAACCGTCAAGACTAACTTTGAAGCATATCCAGATAACAGGTGGGCCCCATATCACTGTTTTGGTGGCTAATCTGTCAGTTGGGCCACTTTCACAGTGATCCAGGAGCTGAAATTCGACGTGTATGGTTCATTTATGGTCCTCAGGCCACGTATGGAGTTTCAAGCCGATCAGATGGTGGGAACCCTATAATCTTACATTCTGGATGTCTTTTATGCCTGTTTAAGATGAGTGGCTGGAATTTTTCTAATCTTTGGCGTGTAAATCCTTGATCTTGATCCCATGGAGCCCTGTCCAATGCCTTGGTGATGCCTGAGCGTTAAATCCATGCTTTTAGCATCCTTTCTAGTCTACGCTCCTAGATTCACCTTGCATCACAAACACGATTAAAATAAACCGTTAAGCGGTGTTATGTTGGTAAATCCAGGTAGTAATTGGGGTCTAATATGTAATATTCGACCCTCAACACAACCCCCAACCAGCATTTTGCTAGTCCCAAGCAAAGTATGTGAAAAATAAGTTAAGAATTACAGGACAATTTATATGAACTCGAGTAATTTTTGAAAAACAAATCAAATACTAGAATTTTGATATTCATGAATGTTGGGCATTACTCTCTCTTGCCCTCACGCGCACGGTAAATTTCATAGTTAAGATCAAAGTATTAATCCACCAATTAGAAAAAATTCTAAACATTAGGATCCATGTGTGTATAGTCTAATCTCGGCTTATCATCATTAAAATTCACTTCTCGATCTTAGGATATCATTGGTAACCAACACGAGAATTACCAAAACTTGCCTCACAAATCATCATTTCAATTTTTTATTTTTTATTTTTATTTTTATTTTTTTGCTTTTGATTTTTTTCTAGTAAGAGTAACGCCAAGGGGAATCAAATCCTCACCTACAGGGAGCAAACCTATGATGAAGACTGTACACCCAAATTTTTTCACATATCATTCATGGGGAATTAAGTCTACACCTATAGGGAGCAAACCTATGGTGTAGACCATTCGCCCAATCCTTTCAATTTCTCAAGTTGGTTCCTTTCAAGCTTAGTGATCACCAAATTAATCCTTCAATATCGAATGAAACCTTAATGTATAAGCGAAATGTGACATATAAAATTATGATTCAATCAATATTTAAAACTTCTAATCATGGATTAATAGTTCAAACTTAACTATGAAATCTAATAAATAGTTGAATCCAAGAGTCATAAATTCCAACATCACTTATCTTGTAATTCTAAATCCAAGATGGCTGTAAAAATCGCTTCGAATTCATACGAAATTCCAGAAAAATTTAAAAATTTTCACAATTTCGGCTCAAGACCAAGAAAACACTGATCATATAACCTAATCTCCCACTCCCAACCTAAAATCAACATTGTCCTCAATGTAAAAGAAATGAGCATGCAATGCATATGAGACAACGAAAGTAAAGTGATGGGAAGATAGTACCTGGATAATGAATTAAGAGAAATACTTTCCAAAGATATTTACGTAAGAGCGGGTCAACACAAGAGAAAAACCAATAAGAATAAAATCCTACCTATACCACTTTCGCAGGTGCTCTCGATTGCATTTAGCATATGCAACAAGCCTTTAAACCCCTAGGTTGCCCCTAGTGGACGAGTTGTAGTCTCGTGAGGATTTACAGCAATGTTACCCATAAACATTTGAACTAACTAACTAAAATAAAATAAAATAAAATGAAAGGCTAGGTTGCCTCCTAGGAGCACTAAGTTTACTGTCTTCAGCCAGACAAATAAAGCAAACTACCCTAGTCCTATGAAAGCGATAAACCTACCTATACCTCCATCAGACTAGGAGATCAATCCTGGTAAACAGGAGCAGTCAGAGGCATGGACATGTCCTCTGAATCAAATTTCTCGACAAACGGTTTTAATCGATGTCCATTTACTTTAAACTCTTTGCCATTGTCGGGATCTCTTATCTCAACAGCCCCATGCAGATAAGCAGTAACAACAATGTAAGGGCCGGTCCAACGAGATCGAGGCTTACACGGAAAGAGATGAAATCGATAATCATATAAAAGAACTTTCTGACCTGGCGTAAATGATTTTCGTAGAATATGTTGATCATGAAACGCCTTCATCCTGTCATTGTAAATTCTCGAGTTCTCGTACGCATCGTTCCGGATTTCTTCAAGTTCATTTAATTGAAGTTTACGTAGCGAGCCAGCGTTGTCCAGATTAAAATTCAGATTTTTAATCGCCCAGTACGCTTTATGTTCCAACTCCACAGGCAAGTGATAAGCTTTTCCATAAATAAGTCTAAAGGGAGACGTTCCAATAGGGGTTTTAAAAGTAGTACGGTATGCCCATAAGGCATCGGTCAATCAGATTGACCAATCCTTACGATCAGGGTTAACCGTTTTCTCTAGGATATGTTTGATCTCCCTATTGGAAATCTCAGCTTGTCCACTTGTTTGTCGATGGTATGGGGTGCTCACCTTATGAGAGATACTGTATTTCTTCATTAAGCTCTCGAATGGTCTATTACAAAAGTGTGAGCCCCCATCACTAATGATAGCTCGAGGCGTCCCAAACCGTGAAAGGATGTTCTCTTTTAAGAATTTAATGACCGTGCGATGGTCATTATTTCGGCACGGAATTGCTTCGACCTATTTAGTGACATAATCTATAGCGAGCAAAATATACAAATTTCCAAATGATTGGGGGAATGGTCCCATGAAATCGATGCCCCAGCAGTCAAATGCTTCTATGATAAGGATGGGATTCAAAGGCATCATATTTCGACAGGATAGTGCTCCCAATTTTTGACAACGCTCACAAGCCTTGCAAAACTCATGAGTGTCCCTGAACATAGTGGGCCAATAAAAGCCACACTGTAAAATCTTGACCGTGGTCTTTTTAGCAGAAAAGTGACCACCATAGGCCTGTGAATGACAAAGGAGATGACACTCTGATACTCGTTATCTGGCACAATCTCCTTAGAATTTGGTCTGGGCAATATTTGAATAAATATTGATCGTCCTAGAAAAAGTTACTTACCTTGGTAAAGAATTTCTTCTTATCTTGCGCAATCCAATGTGTCGGTATGGAACCTGTGGCAAGATAATTAGCAATATCAGCGAACCAAGGCGAATGGGAGACTCTGAACAGTTGTTCATCAGGGAACATGTCATTGATATGGGTTACCTCAGGGGAATCAGAGGTATTAAGGCGAGACAAATGATCGGCCACTACGTTCTCTACTCCCTTTTTATCTTTAATTTTCAAATCAAATTCTTGGAGTAGAAGGATCCATCGTATCAAACGGGGTTTAGAATCATTCATGAAAAGAAGATACTTAAGTGCCGCATGATCTGTGTAGATAATGATCTTGAATCCGATCAGGTAGGACCTAAATTTATCCAAAGCGAACATTACGGCCAGGAGCTCCTTTTCCATAATCGAGTAGTTCATTTGGGCAGAATTTAAAGTTCTACTTGCGTAATGAATGATGTAGGGCCTCTTATCTTTTCTCTGGCCTAGAACCGCTTCAAGAGCATAATCAGAAGCATCGCACATAAGCTCAAAAGGAAGGCTCCTATCGGGTGGCTGCATGATAGGTGCAATAGTTAACACGCCCTTAAGCTTGGTGAAAGCTTCCTGGCATTGCTTAGTCCACTCGTATGGTGCATCCTTTTGCAGAAGATTACATAAGGGATGAGAGAGGAGACTAAAGTCCTTTATGAATCATCTGTAAAACCCTGCGTGTCCTAAGAAGGATCGCACATCTCTGATGTTCTTGGGTGGAGGTAAGTTAGAAATAAGATCGATTTTTGCCTTATCTACCTCGATTCCCTTGGACGAGATGATATGCCCGAGGACAATTTCCTTATAAACCATGAAATGACACTTCTCTCAATTAAGTACCAAGTTCTTTTCTTCATATCTTTTCAGCACACATTTAAGACTCTCTAAGCACTCGCAGAAAGATGAACTGAAAACAGAGAAATCGTCCATGAAGACCTCTAGATATTTCCCCACCATGTCAAAAAAGATACTTATCATACATCACTGAAAGGTGGCAGGGGCATTACATAATCCAAATGGCATCCTTCTGTAGGCAAAGGTGCTGTAGGGACATGTAAATGTGGTCTTTTCCTGATCCTCAGGAGCGATTTCAATCTGATTGTAGCCCAAATACCCGTCAAGAAAACAGTAATAGGAATGACCAGCTAGCCTTTCCAAGATTTCATCAATGAAGGGCAAAGGAAAGTGGTCCTTCCTCGTGACGGTATTCAGCTTCCTGTAGTCAATGCACATTCTCCAACCAGTAGTAACTCTAGTTGGCACGAGTTCATTATTGGCATTGGCTATGATGGTGATCCCGAACTTCTTAGGAACCACCTGAGTTGGACTCACCCATTGACTATCAGATATGGGGTATATGATACCCACATCTAATAGTTTAAGAACCTCGGCCTTAACCAATTCCCTCATGTTTGGATTTAGTCTACGTTGTGATTGCCGAGCGGTCTTCGCATTATCCTCAAGATATATGCGGTGAGTACAAATCGAGGAGTTGATTCCCTTGACATCCGCTATCGTCCATCCAAGGGCTCCCTTATGCTCAATGAGAGTAGATATAAGCATACTCTCTTGTTCTTTCTCTAGGTGGGCCAAGATCACCACCGGATATGTCTCATCTTGACCTAAATAGACATATTTCAAATTAGAGGGCAAAGATTTTAGGTCAAGCTTCGGCGGCTTGAGGTTAGACGGTAGAGGCACTACATTAGTTCGGGGCAACTTCAAATTGTGGCCTCTACCGGTTAACTTCAAGTACCGGTGCAGTATCAAGTAAGGCACACGTCTCCCTAATCATGTCATCATCAAAATCATGGGAGTAGGCCAGGCATGTCTCTAGAGGGTCAGAGGATAAGGTCAGAGGTGTCGTATCTTCCACTAAAGAGTCAATCATGTTAATGTCGTGGAAATCGTCATCATCCTCTAAGTTTCTGTCATTATTGAAAAAGATGTTTGACTCCAATGTCATATTCCCAAAAGACATAGTCATGACACCATTCTTACAATTGATAATTGTGTTTGAAGTGGCAAGGAATGGGCGACCAAGAATGACGGGGATTTGAGTGCTCATGTTATTGATGGGTTCGGTGTCCAGGATGATAAAATCTACAGGGTAGTAAAATCTATCAACTTGGACCAACACATCCTCAATTATCCCTCTGGGTACACGAACAGAGCGATCAGTAAGTTGTAGTGTGGTTAGGGTGGGTTTTAATTCAACCAAACCTAACTGTTTGTATACCGAGTAGGGAATCAGATTGACGCTCGCTCCTAAGTCAAGAAGTGTGTGATCAATTCGATGGTCCCCGATTACACATGATATGGTTGGGCTACCAGGATCTTTGAATTTCTGTGGCACATCTTGCTTTATAATGGCACTTACTTTCTCAGTCAAGAAGATCTTCTTTTGAATACTCTACCGTCGTATGGTCGTGCACAAGTCTTTCAGGAATTTGGCATATGAAGGAATCTGTTTTACGACATCAAGTAGATGAATGTTGACTTTCACTTGTTTCAACACCTCTAGGATATCCTGAGAGTTAGAGAGAGGTTTTGGCGACCAACCGTTGGGAAAATGGAGCAACTGGCTTTTCTAGAAGTTTCGATTCTAATTTTTATAAGGCCTCACTAGATCCATTATTGTTATCCTCTTCTGGTTCTTGAGGCTTTTCGGGCCTAACCGAAAGGGTTTTATCAATGATCTTCCTACTCCTAAGAGTGGTGATGGATTTAGCGTGCCCTATTTGATTTGAAGAGCTGGGATCACTTATCCCGTATTGCGGTTTAGGATTGGGGAGCGGTTGTGCAGGAAGCATCCCCTTTTCTATAACCATCATACGTGAATCCATCTTTTGCATAAAGTCTCGCATTGCCTGGGTCAGCTCTTGCATGAAATTTTGAACCGGTTCTTCTTGAGGTTTCCCCTGATTTAGATTTTGATTGAAGAAATCTTGAGGGGTAGCAATTTGTCCATTTCTCCAACTAAAGTTTAGATGATTTTTCCAACCAAGATTGTACGTATTAGAGGTTGGTCCATTGAAAGGTATTGATAATTATTTACGGCATTGGATTGTTCATTCAACACTTCTCGAAAGGCGAGTATCGTAGGATAATTTTCAGTTGTATGAATGTTGCAATCACATATGTCGTAAGCACTTTTATTAACCTTATCCTTCTTTCCTTCCATGGCCTCAACTTTTCTTATGAGCGTAGTCACCTTACACTTGAGATCATCCTCTTCTTTTAAGAGATACAATCCACCTTTCTCATTTACTTGAGTCGGCCTAGACGTGGTGTTCGATTTTGGGTAATAGTCCCATGATTGTGTTTTTTCAGCAAGACTATTGAGGTAATCCCATACCTCGTCAACATTTTTATTAATAAATTCTCCATTACACATTGTCTCGACCATTTGGTGCATGGAAGATGTCAGTCCATCGTAGAAAAAATTTGTGATGCGCCACGTTTCAAAGCCGTGTTGTGGGCATGAACTAACCAAATCCTTGAACTTTTCCCAACATTGGTAAAATGTTTCATCCTCCTTTTAGGTGAAGTTCATGATTGCTTTTTTAAGGGTAATCGTTTTATGATGTGGAAAAATTTTCTTTATAAATTTTCTTTGCATATCATTCCATGTGCCAATGGATCTAGGACGCAGTGAATGTAACCACATATTAGCCTTCTCCTTTAAGGAAAAAGGAAAGAGTCTCAGCCTGAACTGGGTCCCACCTTGATGTTTTCGTGAAATCCACTCCGTCCATCCATTCTGTCAAATCATTTAAACCGTCAAGATAACTTTGAAGCATATCCAGATAATAGGTGGGCCCCATATCACTGTTTTGGTGGCTAATCTGTCAGTTGGGCCACTTTCATAGTGATCCAGGAGCTGAAATTCGACGTGTACGGTTCATTTATGGTCCTCAGGCCACGTATGGAGTTTCAAGCCGATCAGATGGTGGGAACCATATGATCTTACATTCTGGACGTCTTTTAGGCCTGTTTAAGATGAGTGGCTGGAATTTCTCTAATTTCTGGCATATAAATCCTCGATCTTGGTCCCATGGAGCCCCATCCAATGCTTTGGTGATGCCCAAGCGTTAAATCCATGCTTTTAGCATCCTTTCCAGTCCACGCTCCTAGATTCACCTTGCATCACAAACACGATTAAAATAAGCCGTTAAGCGGTGTTATGTTTGTAAATCCAGGTAGTAATTGGGGTCTAATATGCAATATTTGACCCTCAACATAGGTAAACCCTTAAACCTTGTAGAAAGTTTAATTATGTTACAATCTGAGAATTAACGATAGAATTGTCGATGAATTAAGATTTGGAGCTCTTTCCCCCAAATTCTCTATGCCTATGCTATATCAAAATTGAGAGATTTCTGATTCTAAAGTGAGATTTACCCTTTAAGTTTTTTAGCGATATTTTTAGTCTTTCAATAGTCTCAATATTTGATAATCATGTTGATTAATATTCTATGAATCATGCGATGACCCTTACAAATTGTCTTATGTGTGTTAAATTTAGGATGAATTATCAGAATCCATAACATACTTAGCTCCTTCTTAAAATCCATAAATGTTTATAATCCTATATATGATCACATAATATGTTTAGCCTACGCTTAGGTTAAATCAAACACGTGTACTCCTTAGATGTATAATCATATTAATATAATCCTTATCTCGTGGAATTCATGTAGATATGAATTATAACATGCCTTGATATGGATACACATGAATTGTGTGGATACATCACACACGTGGAATAGTGCCTTATCAGCTCCTCTGGTACTTGAACTAATGGCCATCCTAGGAATTGAGTTAAATGAAATTCCATTGTAGACTTACCATCTTGGTGTATCTTTATGTCTTGTTAGCCTTGTTTGGGTGGAATCTCATTGTTGTGTCATTTAATGAACTTAGTACCTTGTTGGCTTTTATTAGGAGGAACCTGTTTATTGGATTTATATATTCGGAATGGTAAGGCCTACATGTTGGACTAAGGTTGGCCATTAGTTGTAAAGGCTTATTAAATGGATTGTTTGGGAATTAAATTAATAAAGGTTGCACTAATCATGCATTCATGGCACGCAGGCATTATCAAATGGCTAATCTAGATGATATGGGCGTGATGTACCTTGAGTACTTCTATGGGTTCCTACACCACTGTTCGAATGACCCATTTATTGTGAACTGAGTCAACTGTTTGAAAGACCCAATCTCTTGTAACGAGCTGGGTTGACTGTTTGAAAGACCCGGTCTCTTATTATATTGTGAATGGGTCAACTATTTGAAAGACCCATTCTCTTGCATTTGGTTTGGCTAGATATGCATCCCCAATTCAATAAACATTTCATGCATTTATACATTTAAATAAAATGAATTATAAACTATGGTTGTTTCGTGTGTCTTTTTATGAAACTATATCTGATTAATATGTCATTGTGTAATTATGGGGGGATTTCTCATTGAGCTGGTGACTCACGTCTTGAAGATTTTGTTGACAATGAGGAGATTCAGTTTTTCTCAACTTCCACTCCCAGACAATGAGGAGATTTTCCCACCTAGGCTCCCCAACAGCAGCTATACCAACGCCTAGGTTCTACCTCAACAATCTAACTCTGCAAAGCCCGCCCTGTTATATCAAGAGTAGAGTCAGGATTGGAGACATCCAATCATCTATTTTCTGATTCAAGAAAAAGAGTATATGATTTTATTTTTCTCATTCTCACATCTCAATCAAGATCAAAACGTAGTCTATTCCACACATTTCCTATTCAGTAAATAATATTTTCTTTTCTTTTACTGCATTTAATTTCTATTACCTTATATTTCTTATTTTGTTTGCCTACCCAGGGCTTCGGCTCTGTGAAGCAAGGCTAAGACCTTTTATTCTTCATTCATTTACTTTTTATTGCATTTATTTTTTATTTTGTTCGCCTGCCTGAGGCCTCAATTATGTGAAGCAAGGGTAGGATTTGTTATCTTTCCTGCTTGTTTATTTCTTACTCTATTTGCCTGCCCATTCTCTTTTGACTTTATGAAGTAAGGCTAGGATATGCTTGCTTTTCCCTTTTTTTCAACTACCCGACCCTCTCATAGGTTGTGTAGCATGGCCATATGACTAACATTTCTTACAGATATGTGATTTCTCCAAAAATTGCACTTCCCATAAAATAAAGACCCCACGGAAGTGCAAGCAAGAGAATTTACCTAAACCCTTCTTCTCTCGTAACTGAGACCCTTACCCAGACTTCCAGGATCGCAGGCCAATCATAGGAGTCATTCATGTTGAAGGATTTTTTTGATTCTTCAACCTTACTTAGCAAGTTTACAGCTCTGGCAACCATGAAATATTACCTCGCCAAATCGATTGGTGGCGATTTCAACAGTTTTAAACATATTATTCTGGCCACCTTGGAAATGTATTCCACAGCTAAGGAAGCCACGACGAGCTAAACAAATCATATACATAGAGTCGTCATCACCACCTCAAAGGATCAACCGCACACAATAATGAAAACACAATCCTATGAAAGGCATTCTTCCACCGCGTTCCACGCATATCAAGTACTGCGTCGCACGTGCGTCGGGGGGGGGGGGGGGGGAGGGTTTGAAGCAGCATAAAACTTTTTCAACATAACCCTTCTAGGTTATTCAAACTTTTGTATTCTTCCTATCTCTAAGTATGGTCATCCTAAGAATCTGATTAACGGAATTAAATTTCTCATATCAAATTTCCAAACCAAACGAGTTTTTAATGTTGCAATAGTATCTCTACTAGTACTTGCAATTAGCATGTCATCCACATATAATAAAAAGATAATAAAGCCACCATTGGGGGGGTTGAAGCAGCGTAAAACTTTTTCAACATAACCCTTCCCGGTTATTCAGACTTTTGTATTCTTCCTATCTCTAAGTATGGTCATCCTAAGAATCTGATTAACGGAGTTAAATTTCTTATATCAAATTTCCTAGCCAAATGAGTTTTTAATGTAGCAATAGTATCTCTACTAGTACCTACAATTAGCATGTCATCCACATATAATAAAAAGATAATAAAGCCACCATTACCATAGCTACAAACATTGGAACAATGGTCTGCCTCACATCTTTGAAATTTCAAGCTCACAATAAAGAAATCAAACCACATATACCAACACTTTGTTACATGTTTTAAATCGTAAAGTGATATGTTCAACTGATAAATGAGATTATTCTCATTTTATTCAATAAAGCTTTTAAGTTGAGTCATATAAATTTCTTCATAAAGATTTGTTCGAGTTCTAAGTCAAACACGGTTGTCATACTTAATATAGTACGAATAGTACTCAAATGAATAACTGGAGAGAAATTTTCATTAAAGTTAATACCTAATTTATGAGTATACATTTCTCATCCCATGCGCCATCTTTTAATATTCCCATTAATATCTTTTTTCAGCTTGTAGACTCATCTGTAACTAATAACATTCCGCTATTTAGTTAATTCAACCAATTTTCAAATCTTATTCATATGCAGAGCTTCCGTCTCATCCTCTATGAACACTCTCAATTTGTTAACATCAATAGATTCACATGCCTCTCAATATGAATAATGCTCGTGCTCTTTTGTCATGCAAGCGTAAGTCATAACATAATACTTGAGACAAACAGGTGTTGTAACTCACTTCATTCGATTTTACTGACTTTGAATTTCAGTACCTAGTATCTCCTCTACATGCTTTTCATCAACTTCATCTTTAATGATATCATCAACTTTCTAAGTTAATTTCGAACATTGTTTAAAGATTTTTATTCAATTATCTCTCGTGACTCTGAGCTAGGAAATTCTATGTCTTTCTACAACGAATCTTCATTAAAAATCACATCTTGACTAATCATTAACTTGTGAGCAGTAAGATCGAACAATTTATACCATTTTGTTCCACGTTCATAGCTAAGAAAAATACACTTTCTAAACATCGCATCTAGTTTGGTCCTATGCCTTTTAGTAATCTACACATAAGCATCACAACTAAAACTATGAAAGAATGAATAATTAACAAGTTTTTTAGACTATACCTCTTCAGGGATCTTGAATATAGTATAGTCATAGGAGAACGATTTATCAAATAACAAGCTGTATTAATGACTTCTACCTAAAAACACTACTTGAGTATAACCGAACTCAGCATGCTCATAGCACGATCTATAAGCGTACGATTCATACATTTTATAACTCCGTTCTACTGTAGAGTACTTGGGACAATGTAGTACCTCTCAATGCCATATTCACTGCAAAAATTCTTGATTTCTTTTAGGGCGTATTTGGATTCACGGTTTCGAGTGTATAGTATCGTATTAGTAGGGTTGATGGGACATGTCCCTCGTTTGGAAAGGAACAGCAGGCGACGCATTCAACGCACACGAATACGCCCGAGAATCACTTTGCATCATCGATGGGATTGTACCGCGCAACCGGCCGGACGCTTAGTCAAACATAAATAAGAAGAAAGCATTTTCTTCTTTCACTATGTTGCTGGTAATGCCCAGTATGGCCGTCTTTTGACAAATTCACACCGTCCATCATCTTTCTCTCGAGATTTAAACCATGAATGGTGAGCTTTAATCATCTAATGATGTGGCCCACTGAGATAATCAAGCTGAAACAACAGTCGAACGGTCTTCTTTTGATCATTGTAGCGATCATGAGGAAGTATATGGCCATGAAAGGTCAACATTTTTTTGATGAGTTTTTCTCTCTCTACCTGATGAACGGTTCAGATCCACCTTTCACTGCATGCTGGTGACCCACAACGAAAAGACGGAACCTCTGTTTCCCAACAGAGTCGACTTACGTCGACTCTGTGAAGTTTGGTGGCCTACTTATTGAAGCTTCTTGGAAAATTCACTCTGTCCATTGGATTTAGGACGGAAAACCATCCGGAAGGGAGTATTTTTGGAGTGAAATCAGCGTGGCCCATAAGGGTGTTTACTCCGCCGTCCATTTCATGTTTAACGGTTGAGATTCTGCAATAGTTTACATAGAAACAAAAGGACACCTAGGCAAGGGTAATGCCCACCCTCTGAAGTGAATGAACGACTCAGATCATTCAATGGAACAGCGAGTGAGCCCCACTACACACATATATACATTGTGTGGCCCTTATTCGATCATTTCCAAACATTGATCTGACATGAAATTATATATATGCTAGAGTAATACGTCATATCCAAACATTGGTTAGTGGCACGTCTCCGCTGGATGTATTCTGAATATCGCCCAACGTATACGTGAACAGTACCGGATACAATACAATACAACCAAAATACAAATCCAAACACGCCCTTAAGGTATACTCTCCACCGTTATCAGTTCTTAGACACTTAATTTTCTTCCATTTTAATTTTCAACAAATGCTCTAAACTTGATAAAATAAGCAAAAGCATCGCTTTTCATTTTTAACATGTAAACCCATACTTTTATGAAAAAATCATTAATAAAAATAAATTACTACAAACCTCCCAAGGAATCAACTAGATCTTCACAAGTATCAAAATAGATTAGATTTAAAATATGTTTACTTTTAATAATGGATGAAGGAAAATAAGCTCTATGAAACTTTCCAAATATGCAATTCTCATAAAAATCTAACATTAATAGACTTTAAACTAAGAAGTAAATTTCGATCAAGAAGTACATTTATTTCTTATTTGCTCATATGGCCCAACCACATTAGGCAAATTGTAGCAAAGTCTGTCACATCATTAGCAACAATAACATCGCCAACTACAGTATCTTCAATCAAACGATATAAACCGCGCATTAATTCACATTATGCCACCACCATCACTCCCTTCATAATTTTTAATTGAATCCTTTCACCAGAAAATTTATAGTCATCTTCATTGAACTTTTCCAATGATTGAAGACTCTTCCATAGATTTGGTATATGCCGCACACCAGAAATTCTACGTACAATACCATTAAACATAATAATTTTGACATCTCCAATCTCCACAATTTTACACATGCTATCATCGCCCATGTAATTTGTATCGCTATCACATGAATGATATGTGTGGAAACAATTTCTGTGTGGAGTTATATGGAATAAAGCGCCCGAACCTAAGATCTATTGATGGCTCAAATTTTCTTGTGGAATCGTTACAAATAATACTTCCCCATCCTTGGATAAACTGTCTTTCTCTACTAGATTTTGTTGGGAATTATTTAAATATGATATTTGATCATATGAATTAGGTTTGTAATTTTTTTTTATTTACTTTCTTGAGTTTATAATTTTTACACAAGTGACCATTCTTTCCAAAATTTCAACATTTACCTATTTTACGCTCTTTCGACTTGAATCTCGTTTGATCTCTCCTACTGATACCCTACTCAGTAAATCTTCCCCTGACTATCATAGCATCACCCATAGATTCTCTGTACATTTTTTTACAAGACTTTTCAGTAAGCAATGTGAACACAGATGACTCTGTAGTGAGATCTGGAATATTACTAACATTCATAATAAAAATATCTCATGAATCTGACATCGAATAAAGTAAAAGTGTGACCTTTTCTTTATTGTTAGTCTTCACATCGACCGTCGACAATCTACCAATTAGGGTGTTAAATCCATTATAATATTCTTACAAAGAGGACCATTCCTTCATCTTCAAGTTATACAGTTGTCGTCGGAGGAATGTCTTATTTGATATCAATCTCCCTTCATATAGATTTCATAAAATTTTCCACATACCTTTTGTGATGGTTTGATGAGAATGTTGAACAAAACTGAATCATCTAAAGTAAGAAAAATATCCGTCATAACTAATTGATTTTTTTCCTCAAATGCCTCATCTTTCATATTTACAAGCTTCTTTTCTTTTCTTTGAATCACAATTGTGCATCTTTACTTCACTAACACCGCTTTCATCTTTAACTTTCACAATACATAATTGGATCCATTGAACTTTGGCACCTCAAATTTAGTAGAACTTGATCCAGCCATTTGAAACACAATTGTAAAACAAACACTAACACTAATCTTGTACTAAAAGATTTCTCAACCTTTGGCTCCAATACGAATTGTTGTAGAAAAACGCATACATGTGATCAATGTAGGTGAAGTTAAAAATTTTAAAAAAAAAAGAAAAAAAAAAAAGAAAAGAAAAGAGAGACAAGATGTGCACGTATTTACGTGGTTCAATATTATGTCTATTAAAGAAAGCAGTAATACAAAACTCTATTCTTCATTAGAAATAAAAGAAACAGAAATACAATACTTCTTATATCTGAACCCAATAAAAATTCTCATATAATGAAATATCTCATAAAATAAATTAATAGAATGCCGAACCATTCCCTATCTGTCACTCTCCTCGTATAGACTGCCCTTAAAAGAAAAGAAAAAATTAAAAAAAAAAAAATCGTATAAAAGAGACCTCTAATAAACTAGGTTTTATCGTCTGAGGGGCCGGAAGGTTTCTTACTTGATGACGTCAGACATCCACTGACTCAACCCAGGTATGCAATTACTGGGCAATAACAATTTTTATTAATTTTTTTTAATGCAACTCTCTAGATGCCTAAAAGTAATTTTTAAAAAAATAATTGGTTCTCCGGTTTCAACATTATATTATTAACCTAAATTCACAGATGGTCACAGAGCCACAGGTCGGAGAGTTAGGCCGTGTTTGTCCATTTTTGGCCATTTCCTCCTTAATTCTTGCGATCTTGTAGCTCCATTGAATTGTCTACGGCCTATCCCACTACACGTGTAGGCGTGGTAGTAGAGTCCTACTCCTATTGCTATTTTGATTTTAAAGATAGAATGTTATCACTGCATGCAGTTGGAAGGCCGATTGCCTGTGACCCTCACTGCCCAGGAAGCGGATTGGCTGGTGGACACACATCAGCTATCTAGCTGGTGTGGGTACGTGCTGACGCTTCTCCAGCTCCAAGTTGTACGAACGGTTCAAAGGATATCAAAATTACATAGACCCCACAATATTTATTATATCCACACCATTCATCCATTTGGAGATATCATTTTAGAGCATTATGCTAACAATGAGTGGTATCCAAAGGTCAAGTGGACCACACAAAAAATATCAGTATGATTCTCACCATTAAAATATTCGTAGGGCCCACCATAACGTTTACTTTCCATCTAATCTGTTCATAATGTCACGCATGCAGACTTGGATGAAGAGGAAAAAACAAATATCTTATTGATCCACGACTTCTGTGACCCCAAAATGGTATCAATGGTAGACGTTCATTCTCCCACTGCTTTTTTGCAGTGTGGTCCACTTGATCTTTGGATCTATCTTATTTTTTGGATCAAGACTTAAGCCGAGCTATCCAAATGGACGGACAGTTCAGATATAACACATACCTCATGATGGGACCCACAGAACTCGGTGACGTCAACACAGCAGCCAGATAGTTGATGTGTGTTACACCAGCCAATCCACTTTCCAGTGCCCGGGGTTGTGTGGGTTCAGGGAGATGTCCTTCACAAATCTAATACGTCCGTCTGTTTTGAAAGACAAGAATATGACAGGATTCTAAAAATCAGAAAGATTTAGAACTCAGGTGGGCCACACCAACAAAACAATAGGAACAACAGCCATTGAAACCTTTCTAAGGCTGACCATGATGTTTATAAGACATCCAAACGGTTCATAGAATTATTACCATTTGGATAAACTGCAGGAAAAAATAGCATATTCGTACAAAACTTCTGTCATATGAGTTTTGGATCCCCACTGTTTCGTGTGTATGGCCCACTTGAGTTTTGGATCTCCTGAGTTTTAGGATCATGTATTTCAAAGCAGATGGACAGAGTGGATTGGAAACGGATTGGCTACTCCCCCTGCCAAGAGCCCCGTGGCTTGTGGTCAGTGCTCCGTGGGCTCTATCATGATGTATGTGTTTCATCCATTCCGTTCATCCATTTTTAAAGATCATTTTAGGAATTGATCCAAAAAACTAGAGGTATATAAATATCAGGTGTTCCATACCACATAAAAACAATAGTGATTGGATATCCACTATTAAAATCCTCCTAAGGCCCACTGTACTGTTTATTTGATATCCAATCTGTTGATTAGGGCATACAGGCCCAGATGAAGGTAAAAAACAAAAATCAGCTTGATCCAAAGCTTTTATGGCCCCAAAATTTTTTTAATGGTCGACGCTCATTCAACACTGTTTCCCCTAATGTGATCCACTTGAGACTGAGATATATCTCATTTTTGGTCTCATACTGTAAAATGACCTTTCAAAATAGATGGACAGCATGGATGAAACACATACATCATGGTGGGGCTCACAGAGCACCGACCACCAGGCATTGGCTGGTGTCAGGGGGAGTAGCCAATCCGTTCCATTTGTCACAGATATCTCTGTGGGCCCACACAATCCCGGGCACAGAGATATCTCTGTGACCGGGTAACACGCATTGCGCTCACGTACAGATGTACTTAGTGTTGACCGTACGTACGTATGAATTGGGAGATCAACACGGAAATTCCCGCGCTAGCATGATAGGTGGGGCTACGGTGATGTTTGTGAGAAATCCACTCCGTCCATCCGTTTTTGGAGCTCATTTTAGGACATGTAACCCAGACTAAGGTGAAAAAGAAAACTCAAGTAGGCCACATGAGAGGAAATAGTGAGGATTCAATGAACACTATTGAAATATTCGTTTGGCCACCAAAGTTTGTATTAAGTTATAATTTTTTGCATTTTCACTTCATCCCATGGGAATGACCTTAAAAAACGATTTAGATAGCATATAAACATTAAGGTGGAGCCCAGGAAGGTTTCCATTGTAAGCATTTATTTCCCCACTATTTCCTCTCGTGCTTTCAATCCATCTCATTTTTTGTCACATGTCCTATAATGAGCTTGCAAAAAAGATGGACGGGTGGATTTCTCACTAACATCACAGTGGAGCCAGCGAAAGGCCGCCTTACCTCCCCACCAGATTAATTGATTTTTTTTTATATATAAAGGTACCATATCAAAAGGTCCATCAAGCGGATCTAACCAAGCGACCTGGACCCCGCCAGTCCGTTATCTGGATTCAAAGTTACGTTTCCAGCTACAGAAGTGAGGCCCATGTGGAGAAAAAATTACAAACAAAAGACAATGAAGTTTTTCAATAGAAATTGAAATTTTGTGGACCATTCAACAAATAAAACGTGATTAAATGAAGAAAATTGCGGATTCAAAGATACACCACCCATGAATTTTGCTCTTTCAAGTACAAAGAAAAGAAAAGTCCAAAGACTCAACGAAGACAGTCCACGTAGCTCATGATGAGTTGTTGATGGAAAATTGATTGACTGGGAAAGCATGTGGAGCCAACCTTAGTCCTTGATCAATGCTGCCAGTCCTCTATGTAAAGGGCCAGGAGCAGATGATGAGATGCATCACACGTCTCTATGGCTGCTTCATCTACCACAACCAGCGGCCTTGTCATGGTTGCTACAGTGCTTGTTTTTGGGCTGCTAATGGCATTCCTGGATATTGCAGGTAACGTGCCTATCTATCTATCTATCTATCTGTCAATCGCATGCAACCTTACCAAGTTCGTGCGCTTAAGAAAAAAGGTGAAATGGATGATGCCGTTGACAAGTCCTATGAACCCTACCTAGACGTATATATGTTGTATCTATACCGGCTATCCATTTGGAAAGATCATTTTAGGACAAGATTTCAAACCTTAGGTAGCTCTGCTTCTTAAATGAAGCATACGAGAGAAAGGAATGTAACAATGATGCCCACCATCAAAACATTCCTAAGGCCCACCATGATGTTTATTTTCCATCTAACTTGTTTATAATGTCACATAGATCTGAGAATGGGTTTAAGGGGGATTAGGTGAGAGTGGGTTTGAAGATCCATGGATCATTGCAACGTCCTATCTGGGACTCACATACCAACCCTTGCTGGGAATCGGCGCTTGGGCAAGGGATTTAAGTAATCCTGCTTTGGTTTTGTGTGGGCGTTATTATACCCTTGATTTCTGTGGTGTGGTCTATAAAAATTTTGGATTCATCTCATTTTTAGGCCTATCTCATGAAATGATGTCACAAAACGAATGGATGGTGTGGAAATAACACATACATCATAATGGGGTCTGCATGACTGGGTGACATCAACGCACAAATGGGAGGCGGTGGTTCGTGGCAATTCCAAACGGGCGCGGTTTAGATTGTGTTAGGTGGCTAGTGATCGGTGCTATATGGACCCCACTATGATGTATGTGTTTTATCCACAACATCCATCCATTTTGAAATATAACTTTAGGGCTTGATCCCAAAAATGAGGTAGATATAAGTCTCAGGTGGACCACACCATTGGAAAACAGTAGTGATTGAATTCCACCATTAAAAACCTCTTAGGGCCAACTGTAATGGTTATTTGTTGACTATGCCAAAAAGACTTGGATGAAGGGAAAAAATTATATATCAGCTTGTTCCAAAACTTTTGTGGCCCCTAAGAAGTTTTTAATGGTGGTCGTTCAATCAACACTGTGCTATCCACTTGAGATTTGGATCAAACTCATTTTCGGTCCACTTGAGATTTGGATCAAACTCATTTTTGGGCTCATACCATAAAATGATCAGGAAGAATAGGTAGACAGCATGTATGAAACACATACATTATATTGGGGCCACAAAGCATACATAGGTGAATACCCTATCTGTTTCCATTCCTGACTCTTTTTTTTTTTTCTTTACACAAGCACCTTTTTTCTTTTACACACGTGCACACACACCACCACACACTCACGCCGTAGTGGAATTTACCACCTATGGTTACGCGAACCCTCAACCAAGTGTTGAAACTCCTGCGAGTCTACCACCAGAGCAAGAGTAAGGACCCCATTTCCATTCAAGTCTTTTCTTCCAATTCCAAACATGAAGTGGAATGGCCTCCAAGCCATGGGATTACACGACAATCCTGGACAGTATGTAATTATTACATTTTGCAAATTCCATCCCATTTAAACCCATCTAATCCCATGCACCGAACACCTCCTATGGTAGTCACAGTGAGGCCGAACTTGATCCTTGTAATCTATATCCACGCCGTCCATCTGTTTGGAAGATCATTTTACGATAGAGTCCAAAACTCAATAAGATGTAAAAAAAAAAAGAAAAAAAAAATGTGTACCATACCATCGGAATAGGGGTGATTGAATGTTTTACCATTCAAAACTTCCTATGCCCACTATAATGTTTACATAATGTTTATTTTCCATCCAACTTGTTGATAAGGTCATATAAACTAAGATGAAGTGAAAAAACAAATATTTACTTTTATGTGTCTCATTAATTGTTAATCACCACTGTTAAGATATGGTCCACCTAAGAATAGGGTATGCTTAAGTTTCGACTCATATCCTAAAATGATATATAAAAATAGATGGGTAGCGTGGATACAGTATGCATAAATCAAAGTGGGCCCCATGGTAAAGCTACACTGTATTGGGTGGGGCCGCACTTAATCTGCTCCCGACACGGGCAGAAGCAGATTTCCTGCTAAAGGATTTGATAGTAATGCACATTAAAGAAACGCCTACCGTTAGAACCATCCTAGGCTCTCTTTTGATGTTTATATGATGCACAAACTATTTGTAACATCATTTTCCACTGGGATGAACAAAAAAAAAAAAAAAAAAAAACTTAGCATAATACAAAAAATTTGTGACCATAGTAATCTCTTAGGGGTGTTTGTTCAATCCCCGTTGTTTTCTCTCGTGTGGCTCATTTGAGTCTTGGATCTAGCTGATTTTTAGTCGTACGTTCTAAAATGATCCCATAAAATAGATGAACGGAATAGATTTATCATAAACATAACGCTGAACCTCACCAAGGCTCTCGTGCAAAAACTTCTTGTTAAAGGCTCTATAAGGAAATCCCATAAGTGTGTCCCACCGTGTTGTTGTGTTCTGTGGGTTCCACCATAATGTTAACAATATATCCACACTGTCCACCTATTTGACGAGATCATTTTAGGGTATTAGATCAAAGGTGAGGTAGATCCAAGGTTCAAGTGGATCACAACATAACAAGTGTAGTGGGAATTGAATGCCTACCATTTGAGAACTTTTTGGGCCCAGTAAATTTTTGTATAAAGCTTATATTTGTTTTTGACCTTTCATCCCAGTTTGTGTGTCATTATGAACAGGGTAGACAACAAATAAACATCATAGTGAGCCTTAGGAAGGTTTCAACTGTGGACTTCATTCTCCTTGATATGATTCATTTTAGCCTGGATATGCTTTTTTTACTGGGCTCATGACCTAAAATGATCCATCATGGTAGGGCCCACAAAAGAATAAACGATATTGATGCAACATATCCATCATGGTAGGGCCCACAAAATTTGATGACGGCCACCTACTATGTTCATGGCATGCAATCTGCTCGCATCCCTATCTATATTGGCCTTAGCAGGCGAACTGAATACTTAGATGATAAATATCAATTACATAATGCCAATTTTTCGATTTTACCTTTTCTTAAAGCGCTAGCATCTTTCTGGTGTAGTTTTCAAAGTTTCCATCGAATGGTGGAAGACAAAACACATCTCGACCTTGTATTAATGTTGCGGGAAATTGACCATACTCGCCTCGAAGTTTGGGCAAATTACCCATAAAGCTACGTCATTTCATATATCCTTAGAAGGGCCTTCTGACATCTTTTGGAGATTGTTTCGGATGAAAATGCCCCTGACCTTGGTTCAGGACTTGTACGGTCCTGGAGTGAAGTAGAAGTCACCTATTGTTGCAACCCCTGAGAAAGTGACGGATCGGCTACTCCCCGGGGCACCAGCCAATGGCTGGTGTTCGGCGGTCTGTGGGCCCCATCACCACGTATTTGTTTCATCCATGCCGTCCATATATTTCTCCAGATCATGTGTAACGTCCTTAAAATCGGGGGTCGAGTAGAAGCTCGACTCCCGAGTTCCAATGCATCACTTATACAACATAGATAATGATAATTAAATGTTGTCCATATTAGTGCATTAAACATGAATGAGATTACCCTATATCAGCATATTGTTCACTCCCCAAGTATCGGGTTGTGATGAAGTAATAAACTCGGTGAGACCGAGGTTGAATCCCAAGGGACTGAAACCTGTACGTAATCTGAAACTAGGTAAAAATAGAACTAGCCTAAGATGAAATCTAAATCAAATATAAATTGACGAATAATGGTGAGAGATTAATGTAGAACTTAAGGAATTCAGAGGAAGGACACTAGGGATTCAGAGGATCCACTTGTTGAGATAAGAGAGATCTTATGCCTCCATCAAGAATGATGGAAATTAAACTGAACTTACTTGATCTAGTTTTCACGAGATGAAAGGTATATGAATTAGAATGGATTCCATCACCAAACCATGCCCAAGAGACAAAGCAAACAACAGAATTAAACTAATTACTAACCAATCAATCAATGTATGAAAGTTTGGAACGGTACCGTCATCCAACCATGCCCAGGAGACGATGGTGAACAACAGGGCTTCCTGACGTCATACACAATAAAGGAAATGAATATGCTCAAAGTCATCGCAGACCCATTGTAATTTTAGTCACAACAGACCATTAAAAACTTAAAAAAAAAATATTCCCTTAATTAAAGCCAAAATCAACATCAATTCAGTCTAAACAAAAGGCATAGCAAAAGTATCCCATCACGCTACAGGCTTCACCTCTTAGCCCTAGCTAAGAGGTTTAGCTAATCATGACCATGATTTAACTCACCTCTCAATGCATAAAATCAGGACAAGGAGAAGAAGAAAAACAAACTGTTAAACAACTCCACGTCCAGCCCACTCCAGCCTCACGTCCAGCCACGTCCAAGCTTCTCGCCTCCTCTGATTCTCCTCCCCCTTTACTCTCTCTCTCTCTCTCTCTTCTTTTTCTTTTGTAGCTGTGAAAGTCTGTCGAGAAACGCTGGCCGGAGTCCTTGCTGAGGTCGGTCATTGCGGAAGGAGTTACGCACTCCTTTCGCAGAACGTGCGCAGCTACACGTGAGAGCCCGAAATTTCTGCCCCTTTGCTGGTATTTGTGATATCCACAAACGACGTAAATGAAGACGTCACTACGGATGGTTTTGGCCCCTCTACGCAATAGATGGTCTGGATCAAGCACCTGATGTACGATAGTGGCCCACCTGGATCAACCGCAGCTCTATTGCGGTTCTAGTCCACGCTCGTAGATTCACCTTGCATCACAACATGATTAAAATAAGGCGTTACACAGTATCATGCTTGTAAATCCAGCTAATAAGTGGGGTCTAATGTGCAATATTTGATACTCAACACAACCCCCAACCAGCATCTTGCTAGTGCCGAGCAACGTATGCGAAAAATAAATTGAGAAATACAGGACAATTTCTATAAACTCGAGTGATTTTTGAAAATAATCAAGAACTAGAAGTCTAAGATTCGTGATTGTTGGCATTACTTTCTCCTGAAATCAAGCTCACGGTAAACTTCATAGTCATGTTCAAATATTAATCCATCAATTAGAACAATTCTAAACATTGAGTTCCATGAATGTATAGTGTAATCTCGGCTTAACATTATTACAATTCACTTCTCTATTTCAGGATATCATTGGTGACCAACAAGAGAATTCATGACAACCAAAACCAAAACTTGCCTCATAGTTTGTCTTTTCGTTCTTCCAACTTTTGATTCTTCTATTCAAAGTAACATTAAGAACGGGAATCAAGTCCTTACCTATAGGGGGCAAACCTATGATGAAGACTGTACATTCAAATTTTTTATTTTTTATTTTTTTTTCACATATCATTCATGGGAAATTAAGTCTACACCGATAGGGAGCAAACCTATGGTGTAGACCATTCGCCCAATCCTTTCAAGCTTAGTGATCACCAAGTTAATCCTTTAATATCGAATTGAACCCTTAATGTGCAAGCGAGATGTGTTTTGTGAAATCATGACTCAATCAATATTTAAAACCTCTAACCATGGATTAATAGTTCGAACTTAACTGTGAAATCTAACAAATAGCTAAATTCAAGAGTCATAAATTTTCAACATCACTTGTCTTGTAATGCTAAATCCAAGATGGCCGCCAAAATCACTTCAAATTCACAAGAAATTCCAGAAAAATTAAAAATTTTCACAATTTTTGCTCAAGACCAAGAAAACACTGATTAGGAACCTAATCTCCCACCCCCAACCTAAAATCTATATTGTCCTCAATGTAAAAGAATGAGCATGCAATGCACATGGGACAATGAAAGTAAATGAGAAGTGATGGGAAGATAATACCTGAACGAAAGAATCAAGAGACTTTCCATAAATATCTACGTAAAAGGGGGTCAGTACAAGAGAGAAACCAACAAAAATAAAGATAAAATCCTACCTATACCACTTTCGCAGGCTCTCGATTGCATTTAGCATATGCAACAAGCCTTTAAACCCCTAGGTTGCCTCTAGTGGACGAGTTGTAGTCTCGTGAGGGTTTGCAGTAATGTTACCCACAAACATTTGAACTAACTAAAATAAAATAAAATAAAATAAAAGGCTAGGTTGCCTCCTGGGAGCGCTAAGTTTACCATCTATCCTAAAATAGTATAAAGGAAACTATCCTACTCCTATGAAAACAGGAAACCTACCTATACCTCCATCAGACTAGGAGATCAATCCTGGTAAATAGGATCAGTCAGAGGTATGGACATGTCCTCTGAATCAAATTTCTCAACAAATGGCTTTAAGCGATGTCCATTTACTTTAAACTCCTTGCCATTGTCAGGATCTCTTATCTCAACGGCCCCATGAGGATACGCAGTGACCACAATGTAAGGGCCAGTCCAACGAGATCGAAGCTTACCTGGAAAGAGATGTAATCGAGAATTATACAAAAGGACTTTTTGACCAGGTGTTAATGATTTCCGTAGAATACGTTGGTCATGAAACGCCTTCATTCTGTCTTTGTAAATTCTCGAGTTCTCGTACGCATCGTTCCGGATTTCTTCAAGTTCATTTAATTGAAGTTTATGTAGCGAGCCAGCGTTGTCTAGATTGAAATTCAAATTTTTAATCGCCCAGTACGCTTTATGTTCCAACTCCACAAGCAAGTAACAAGCTTTCCCATAGACAAGTCTAAAGGGAGATGTTCCAATAGGGGTTTTAAAAGCAGTACAGTATGCCCATAAGGCATCAGTCAATCGGATTGACCAATCCTTACGATCAGGGTTAACCGTTTTCTCTAGGATATGTTTGATCTCCCTATTAGAAATCTCAGCTTGTCCACTTGTCTGTGGATGGTATGGGGTGCACATGTACAGAGAATTTTGAGTTAAAATGCATTGACCAGTGGAGTGTATATGTGGCCCACGTGAATAATAATCTATTCTGATATCTTGGCCGTTGAACGTAGATGGGGCCACCATATGAATGTCAATTTTGCACATCTGAACAGTAGGAAGTGTTTTCTTTGATAGGGATCAGTTGGCTGAGGCCTATTGATTGCATTCTCATCCTCTCAAGATAGGATGTGAATTTCTGGTTATGATCCTTTTAATTAAGTGGACCCATGATTTGACACAGTAATGCAGTTTCTGAATTTGCCTGTTATCCGTTCCATGGTTCTAAAACTCACCGACTTGTCTTGAAACTCAGCTTACTCAACTCGAATTGGCAAGATTTTGAGCCAAGTTGCTAGGAAACTCAGTTGTGGGTCCAATTTGATCCAGAAGATGCATCGAGTCAGATGACTCACATCACTTGGTCAACTGGAAACAACTCATGATGATTTGAGCTGAGTCACCTGATGTGTGGGGTTCCTTGGGGACCAACTCATTTCGCATAAATTGTTTGAAGGTAGAAAGCCTTCCACTGGTAGACGATCATTTTTTTCACAGGATTTCTCATTACTTTTGTCAGCATTCACATTCACACTTCTGATATCTCTAAATGTTGTCACCAAAAACCTTTCCCTATTGATCACTAATACTTGGTCACAATGTCATTATTAATAAAAAGATTGGATGTGTTTTTGGTATGCTCCACACGTCATGAGTGTATATCAACCATTGTATTCTATTATAGATAATGTCTTTTTAGCAGTAAAGATTTTACTTGTAATCTGAAACATAGCTTTTTGCCAGGTTTCAGATTACAATTAAAGGTTGTAATGTGTTTACAGCCCGAAAAGCCTTTACAGGCAAATGCAGGTATCTGAACAGCCCCTGCACTTGGATTACCTTTAATCCCTTTACAACTTAAGGAATTTGCAGGCATCCAAACGACCCATAAAGGGAAAGGTATTATACAAATTTTGACTGTGTTAAGCATCTACTGTTCTGATATTTTTAATTTACAGTACTAAATATCAAATCTTCTAGTCTACCTGTCTGAGCATAGTGCAGTTCTTGGCAATTTCTCAGAAGATTTTCAAAATTTGAGTTTTTTCCTTGGGATATAATCAGCAAAAATAGAAATATTGAAAAATATTTATTTTAATATTTAATAGATATTTATATAACAGATTAAGGTTTTTACTATTTTCTGAGTTAATATCATGAATTTATCATGATATTTTTAATATCTGCTGATATTTTGAAACCCTTGTGACAATTTGTTTAGTGTATTTTTCATGATATTATTGAGAGATTTTCAAAATCTGCTATGTTTGTTACACTGGCTATGATTCACTGCATCCAGTTGTGCATACGGTAGAGGAGATAATTTTTGATACTCTGCTGAAGTATGATGGTTGATGTGCTGACAAACTGCATGCTGGGATATAGTGAGTTAAATTAAACCATCAAAATCAAGGGTCTATCTTAGGTGAATTGTGAACCGTAACTTTGATTTGATTCCAACTTGGTTTTAGAGCATTCGGTGGATGTTTGAAATAAGTAGCCAATGGTGCTAGTTCAACAAAAGAGAGGGGAAAAAATTACATTAATCAGAGGCTAAGATTGTTCAATCAATTTGAATTTTCAATGGTGATGCATCTGTACTGGGTTGCGCAGCTTGGATGGTTTGTTGATCTAGCATCAATACACAGACAACGAATTACTTGCATAGTCTCTCTCTCTCTCTCTCTCTCTCTCTCTCTCTCTCTCTCTCTCTCTCTCTCTCTTCTTTCTCTCTCTCTATGCATTCTGTGCCTTCACCTAATTCACCAATGTTACCGACCACAAGGTATCAAATTAACAATCGATACCATTATTCCACCAGTAGGACTTTTTATTTCATAGAGATGGAAAATAATGGAAATAGTGGGAAAAAAAAAAAAATTTGAAAATCTCACTGCTAATCCATTTGTAATATGTGAGTGGGAGAAAAATCCAGCTCATACCTCTTATTTACTTGACTTGGAGAAAAAGGAGAGGGAAATAAAATTGTCGGAGGCCTAGTTATTTTAGTTAGGTTCAAGTCTTACTAGAATAATATTCTATGACTAGTAAGTCATTTTTTTTTTTTTCAAACTGATCCATTTACTATCTATTATTTGATCTACTAATCTTCCAAAAAGCAATTAACTCATGTTTCATAGCCTGAATTAGCTGACATAGCAAAGACGTCAGCCACCTTCCATTTATCTCAAGTGCCCTCGATCTCCAGATTGAGGGATGTTCAGCTTTGTATTATAGCCAACTAAAGTCCTAGGAGAAGGCTCATTTCTTCTGTTTGATTAACTGTGCATTTACTAAACCTTTTGCGAAACGCCGCAATGTAAAAACCTATCATTTCTTATGATTCCACAGGATTCGGAGAGTAGCATTTCAGGGGCTAATGTTCGTTCTCGAATGCTAATTGACACTTGATGCCATTTTTGTAGAATACAAAATTCCTGGGTGGACAAGGCTGGCTTACATGAGTAGGTATTACAAACCTCCTCAACAACGAAATTTATCCTAGAGATGATTTTGGTCTGAGGGGATTTTTTCATTACACGCTCTTCAAATAGACCAGACCACATAGGCAAAAATGGCTCTCCAAATGATCTTTGAATGGCCTTTAGGGCCTGTTTGGATGCACCCTCCAAAGCGGCGTTTTAAGCCTAAACACCATTTTGACCCAAACAGCAATTGATGATGTCCATTTGGATGCACATTGCAAACCTTTGCCTACTCAGTTGAAAAAACAGGCTTAAAACCTGCCCCCCTTTTTCTTTCAGAAACTCCACTTTGAGGAAGTGCATCCCTATTCCCTAGCCTCATAGGCCATGGGGTTGATTCAATAGCAAACGTTCAAGTGGAACCAATTATATTTTTCGAAATGGGTAGTTCAAGAATAGATTGGAAGCTGCAAATTGCATAGAAGGCAACTTTTTTGAGTTTTGAACTGTTTCAGGCCAGGTGTCAGGCTGGACCTATTCAAAATATGATTTTCGCAGACCCAAACCCAGTCCATTGACAACCCTAACTCCAAAGAGAGACATTCACGGTTTCTCTCCTCACACGTGGAAACAACGAGCTCATGTGCGACATCAGTGCCACTTATCAGGCCATCCACACTTTTAGATGCCAATTTCAAAAATCACCTTGATCTGATCAAAATATGGGCCACATTATTCACTTTGCTGAAGGAGTGCCTTGCCTTCTATCTATTTTTCGCAATTTTCTGAATCATCATTGATCTCTAGATTGAGGATATTCAGCTTTATGGCCAACTGAAATCCCAGGAGAAGGTTCATTTCTTTTGTTTGATTAACCGTGCATTTATTCGACCTTTTGCAAAAAGCCGCAATGCCAAAAACCTCTATCAATTTCTTAAGAGGATTCGGATGGTACCATTTCACATAAGCTAATTTCTGCTGTCAAGTGCTAATTGACAATTGATGTCATTTTTAAAGAATAACAAATTGCTCGGGGGATGGGGCTGGCTTACATGAGTATGTATTTACAAATCTCCTCAACAATGAAATTTATCCTAGAGATGATTTGGTCAGAGGGGCTTTGTTCATTACCAAAAAGAAAGAAACGTTGTTACTCTATATCCAAATAGACCACATGACACAGGCAAAAATGCCACACCAAATGATTTTTGAATGGCCTTTAGGGCCTGTTTGGATGCACCCTCAAAAGGGGCGTTTGAGGCCTAAACACCATTTTGCTCAAACGGCAATTGATGATGTCTATTTGGATGCACTTTGCTCGTTTTGAGAAAAGTAGAACGAAATATTTTTCGAAAATAGGCAATTCAAGAATAGATGGGATGTTGTTACAAAGTTCACATTGCATAAAATGCAACTTGTTTGGGTAATATGGATCAATCTACTCAGTCTATTCAATGTTGTAAGTCTGGCCTTACATAGCAACCACAAGAAAATTTTGATTTTTGGGACCCATGGTTTTGAAACAAATCACATTCCAATAAAAATTCTGGTTGGTTTGGATGATTACTTTAAATGTGTCCTTAATCAAATGGTATGCTGATTTAATGCTGAAAATGCCATTTTGGGATTTTCCTAATGAGTTTATTTCCTTAATGTGGACCTCTGTGATTTGGTTGGTTACTGGTTGATTCTCAATTGATAAAATTAAAATTGCATTTCAATCCAGTTCTGGTATCTGGAGATGGTTTATGGTTTTGGTACCATTTGGTTGGCTGATAATTGTCTCATTCAATTCAATATATGCGTTTTGGTCCACAACTTATCATTCCAGATGTTGATTTTTTCACCATTTGCCACACCCAAAACACAACCTTTCTTAACGAACTCTTTGACATGTAACAATGTTTTCCCACATGCAAGAGGCCGATTGGGTACATTTTATTTCGCATTAGTTTTCATCTTTTGACATCTGTTCTTCATAATTCTTACCCAAATGTTATCTGGTTCATTTATAATTTTCCATCCTAATTGCATTGCAGAGGCTTTATCAATCACTTTGAGATTCCTTAACTCCAACCCTACACATGAATTGTTTAAACCTTTATTACGGTGAATATTTTGAGAGTCAAATGCAAATGTCCTTGTAGGACAATAAAAAAATTTGTAATCATTACAAACTTACATTTTATTGTGGAGACTCTAATCCAAACAAAAACATCAGCCTATTTTAATATTGATTTGACATTGATGTAAAATTGTCTTATTATATTTTTACCATAATAAATCAAACAATGTAATTGATTGTATTAGTGCACTAAAATGCAGTTGATATAAAGTAATTTGTAATCGTTACTCATTTTCTTTATTGTTTTAATTAGTAAAACAAATAAGCTCTAAAATTTTCTTGAAAAGATATACAAACATTATATAATTTAGTGTTCATGTTGTAACTGTCTTTATTAATGTCAGTATCATAGTTGAGGTGAGAATTTAAGCTTCACCCGGTAAATCTTTCATTAACTCTTTTAATGATGTACCTAATATTAGGACTTGTGCCATTGAAAGCCAAAGAATGTGACACTATTAATGAATTGTTAATTGATTACTTAATTGTGTGGTTGTGATTGCATCCTCATTATCAAATAGGTTATATCATAAAGTATATTACGCAGGGTTGTCAGTGGGCTAAGCTTGAGCCGAGAAAAGGAAGAATTTTGACTAGGCCTGGCTTGAACAATTCAAATCCATGCCTATGGCTTGTTGACAACCCTTGTTATCGCGACATCATGAATTAAAGTCCAACAGGGAAATTGTACATTAAGTCCCATGCATGCGGCATAACGCCATGGTACTTCAGAGATGACTTTGTCTTTCCTTATCTATATGAATATGATTCAATGTTTTGGCCTAATACTCATGCAAGATTTTCTTAGTATAACTTGCATCAAACAATCTTGTTTAATCTAGAATAATTTGAGTTGTGAGCTTACATAAGTATATGAATATGCTCATTTTTCACAAACTAACAGATTATGCGAGAGCATGCCTAACAATGGATAACATGATAAAGCACGTTTAGAATATCTGGTGGGGCTGAAAGTTGAGCGGGTTCAACCCAACCGACCCGTGACCGACCTGAAATTGGGTTGGGCTCTGGCATGATGCATCGGGTTCGGTCTCAGGCTTAGGCTATATAAACATCAACCTTATAAAACTTGGATCGGGCCGGGTCGAGGTATTGGGCTGCCCAACCCAATCCGAACCTGATCAATATATAAGTTACTTATAAATTATAATTGAGCACGGATCCTCTGTGTTGAAGGCATAGGAAATTCTAGTGTTGTTGGCTTTCATTAGTCTACATCATTTTTGATAACTCAAACTAATAAGATATGAGATTTCTCTCTCTCAAATAGATTGCGTGTTACACAAGATGATTTTTAAAACAGTAGTTTACCTATATTTTAGATTGTTTGTTTAGATATTAAAAATAAATAAATAATTAATTAATTAAAAAAATCATTATGATAAATAATTACATATATAATTAATAAAATCATATGTACAAAAAGTAAGATATATATTGAATATATAATAGACTAATATGATAACAAAAATATCATCATGCATCTACTGGCTAACCACGCTTGGGTTAAGCTTGGGTTAAGAATTTTCAACCCGAGGTTGGATTAGGTTGAGTTAGAGTTGAGGTATAGGAACCTTGGATTGAGCTAGGGTTAGGTTGAGCACCAACCTTAACCAACCCGCCGGACTTTCAGCCCTAATATCTGGTCCATATAAAAGGTGGGACACGGGCCAGTAATCACTTGGCAATAAAATTAGGCCGACCAACTCATGGAATGGGACACAATGTAGAGCCGATGGTATGGTTAAAGTTTCTGGTATGACCCACCAAATGAGTGGATTTGCGTGATTTCATACAAAGTGATCATCATTGCATGGCCCACCCTTTGCATGGATTGGATATTCCGCACATGTGAGACGTGGGCTGGAAGCCTTGGAAAGATATGCTCTGTGATAATATCTCATTAAATTATTGATCAGGACAGCTGTGGCTCACGTTCGCCACATATATTGGACGCGGATTTCCAAGGAAGTTCCTGCACAAGGATTTTCGGTGGGGCTACCGTGATGTTTGTGATAAATCTAACCCGTTCATCCGTCTTTCGAGATCATTTTTTGACAAGAAAACAAAAACAATGAGGATCCAAAAATCAATTGGACCACACGAGAGGAAACAGTGGGCAACAACGCACTCGTGCGACATCAGAACCACTCATCAGGCCTTCCTTACTTTTAGATGCCATATCTCAAATATCATCTTGATTTGATCATAACATGGGCCAGATGTGTGAAATAAAAATGAATGACTGAGAGAAATTTGCCTTGAATCCAATTCCTACATTCACAATATGTGGCCCATCCAATGATCATACTGGCCTGACCTTGCGAAAATGGCACTTCGTGGGGATTACCTGATGAGCGGCTCCAATCTATCACACGTGTGCCATTTTCAAGCATGTGATGAGTAACTCGAGTTCCACGGGAGTGGACTAGGTGTTACCCGGGTAACACCCAGTGGGTGTGGGTGTGTTACCCTTACCGTGGGGTCCACCTTGATGATGTGTTGTATATCCACGTCGTCCATCCGTTTCTCCAGTCCTTTTTAAAATATGGTCCCAAACATTAAGCAGATCCAAATCTCAGGTAGACCACACCACAGAAAACACTGGTGATTGAGTGCTTCACCATTAAAAATTCCAAAAGCCTATCGTAAGGTTTTTATAATGTTTATTTCCCATCCAATCTGTTGATAATGTCAAGAAGACATGGATGAAGGGAAAATACATACATCAGATTGATCCAATACTATAGTGGCCCACAAAAAGCTTTTAATGTTTATTCATCACTGTTTCTAGTGGTACGGTCCACTTGAGATTTGGATATTCTTAAGGTTTGTCATTGAATCCTAAAATGAGATGGAAAAACAGATGGACGGCGTGGATATACAACAAATACATCAATGTGGGCCCCACACGGTTGGAGTAACACATTAAGGTGTTACCCGGATAACAGCTAATCCACTCCCGAGTTTAATCTACTATATGTGGCGACCATAATCTGATGATAGAAGTTCCAATAAACACGTGTAAGTTAGTTAGATACATCTATCACAATTCAAACCTTCCAAGTCAATAGTCTTGGTCTTGCGTATGAGTTCGTCAAGCACATGAGTTAAAACAGAGATAGATACGTTGGATGTAGATCATGTTTGAATGATCCAAGCAATTGATTTGATATGATAGGCAGCCGATAATGGCTGCTAGGAAAGATTCCAAAATTAGCCTAACAATATTGTTTCATATTCAAAGTAAAGATAATATTGATTTTCCGATCGTGACTTGGGAACGGTTTAGCCTGTTTAATTTTAGTTAATAAACACCAGGTGCGTCATTTCTGAGTACCTGCATATCAAGTCATATAGGAAGGCCGGAGTATCAAATATCTTCCCCTGTGAGGCCCACCTTGATTTATGTTTTGTATATCCACGCCGTCCAACAATTTTTCAAGCTCATTTTAGGGCATGGTCCCAAAAAAATGAAGCAGATCCAAATCTCAAAGTGGACCACACAGTAGGGATTGAATGCCTATAATTAAAAACTTATTGGGGGCCACAAGTTTTGGATCAAGGTGATATCTGTGTTTTCCCTCCGTGCAGGTCTGTGTGACATTATCAACCGGTTGGATGGCAAATAAACGTTACGGTGGATCCTGGGAAGTTTTTAATAGTGGGTGTTCAAAGATCACTGTTTCATGTGGTCCACTTTAGATATGGATTTTCTTCGTTTTTGAGACCATGCCACTAAAATGAGTTGATAAACCAATGGATGGTGTGGATCAGACACATACATAATGATAGGCCCCACAATGTTTCTGCATAATCTGTTTTCCAGCTAGCCACGGTTTCCACCGATCACATTAGCCGTCAACGTAGACGTTGGTGTTGCTGCCGACACTACACATGTGACTTATTTACAGGCATTTACAAAGGGATTTGAAATACATTTTAGAGGTATGAAAATAAATTTTTTATTATTATATTCTTAGGGTTTGTATGGACGCGGATTGCGTCCTACAGTTCTGTCGGCGGGCCCATTGTGATTTATCTATTTATCTACGCCGTCCATCCCTTCTCTTGGATCATTTTAAGGTATGTAGACAACAATGAGGCAGATACAACGTTTAAATGGGCCACACAAAATAATAAGCTTGGCTGCATTAAATGCACAAAAGCAAGAAATTCAATTTGCATTAAGTGCAAGAATCATCTGTGGTGGATTTCGTAAGCATACTTTAAAATGATACGAGAGAAGAGATGGACGGCATAGATAAACAGATAAATCACAGTGGGCCCGCCCACGGAACTGCCCGTTCGTGGCTGGGGGAGGGGGTTGGACGCAATACGCATCTAGTTTTTATACAAAAATTCCTTCAAACATGCGATATTCCCGTTATGTGATTTGACTATCTATATTTACAGAACATTCCTCTAAATGTACGGATGCAAGATGAAAAGATGATTTTACCCTTACAAGACACCTTATCTTTTCCAGGCACGGAGAGGTGTTACACTAGAAAAAATTAAAAAACTGTGTGAGCATTAATCTGTTGTGTATCTGAAAATCCAAGTTGATCATTAGTTGCGTGACCTAATTTTATAAATGGGTATTAAAAAGAGCCCTGTCTATGATTTAGGTGGACCATACGATTGAAAATAGTGTACACGATGATGGCCACCCTCCAAACTGTTTCCTTCTGTGTAACCCATTTGGACCTTAAGCATAAATGTTATTATAAAATCTAATAGTTGGAGTGAATTTCTTATGATCTTTAGGGTGGGCCCTATAAAAAATTAACATTCCCAATTATTTCCTTTAGCATGGCCCATCTGAATTAGAGATTAGCCTGGATTTTTTAGCATGGGCCTAATAACAGATTACACAAATAATGGTCAGAGTGGATTTTATATAAAGATCATGGCCTGGCCCATCAAAAATTAAGAGTACCGTCCTTTGGCAATGAGATAGAGGTTTGGCAGGTTTGGCATATGTGGTGAGTCCTTTCCTGGAGCAAGAAGAAAGAAGGGATCAATTGATTTTCTGGTTGACACGATGTAAATTTCTAAGGATGAGATATCCTGCAAATCATTTCGATACTAATTTTACTCTAGAAAAAAAAAATCTCAAGATTCAAGAAAAAAAAAGACTCTTAATGCTCCGGGCGAAAAGATGAAATCTTGGATTTTTGCGCATATCCCAATCCTTATTGATTATCTCATCACAGTTAAAATTTTCTTTTTTTTACTTTTTTTTATAAGTTCATTGAAGAAGTTTTATTTGCTCAGTAAGTTACTCCCAGCCCTTTTTTTGTTTGTCCACTACTTCTTATGAATCGAAATTTAGGTTTTATCTTCTTAAAAAAAAAAAAAAAAAAACAAGTGAGGTACGCTCAAGCCCACCTTAATGCATATATGAAATCTACTCTGACCATTAGTTATGTAATCCTAGGCTAAACCCAAGGTTAAAAAATCAGGCTAACCTATGATTCGAATGGGCCACATAAAGGAAACAGTGAGGACAAATCTCCTATATTGATTTATTTACAGGGTCGACCGTAACAATTATAAGAAATTCACTCTACTCATTAGATTTCACAAAAATAATAAATCATGGATGAAATTCCGTGTCCTTAGACACATTCAGAAAATATAAAATGGCTATGATTTTATCAAACTCTTTCATGTGTAAATATGGATTTTCATATTCAAGTCCATAAAATTTTAGGAGTTGGATTACTCATGGCTCGATATCCATATGTCTTGTATTTTCTGGCAAGACCATGCATGAAGATATGCTCTCCCCCGCTGGTTATAAATAATCTTATAAAGTACGAGGTGGGGGTGCTTGATGCACCTCATTCTCATCCTGGGTTTCCTCAACCTTAAGTTGAGGTGGATTTAGAAGTTCATTGGCCGATTGATTGGCAACAATAACTTCAGTTAACTCTGTGGATCTTGAGTGGTGTCTAATCCTGTGATGAATAGATAACCCATGAACCAATCCTCTTTCACTCGAGAGATGTCGAGTGTTATCATGGACCCACTTGAGCATGAAACACTCACATCCCTCAATTTCAGAATCTAACCTAAACCTAAAAGGAAAGAGGGAAATAGAAATCTAGAAATAGAAAGAAGTTACCAAATTAGAAGTTTCTATTTTGGGATCTTGCAGAAAAAAAAAAAAAGAAAAAAAAAAAGGAAAGTGAATTAGTTTCTAAAAAAGAACTAAGAAAGCAACCTAACTAGTTTCTAAAGAAAAAAAGAAGGAAAGTTTCTAAAAATAGAAGGTAAGTTAGTTTCTAAAAACAGAAAAATGAAAGGAAATTAGTTTCTAAAAACGGATAATGAAAGTTTTTAAAAAATAAAAAATTAGTTTCTAAAAACGAATGAGGAAAGTTTCTAAAAACAAATTAGGAAAGTTTTTATCCTAGAATTAGAAAGTAAATTAGTTTCTAAAAACAGAAAAGGAAAGTTTTTAAACCTAGAAATAGAAAACTAAGTTAGTTTCTAAAAAAATTCTAAAAAAATTCTAACCTAAAAATAAAAAATAGAAAAACCCTAATCTTAAACTAATTCCAAAACTAGTTAATTTCAGACAAACGCAACTGTTAATCCCTGGCAACGGTACTAAAAACTTGTTCACAACCCCAAGTGTAGGGTCGCAATGTAGTAATAATATTGGTGAGACCGATGTCAGAACCACAGGGACTAACCTCGTGAGTATTCTGAAAGCAACTAGAAGTAGAACTATAAAAAGATGTGAATCTAAATTTGAAATAAAATGAAGTAATTGTAAGAGATTTAATTAGAAAATCAAGAAATTCAGAGGTGGGAACTAGGGTTTCCAAGGATCTACTTGTAACAATCAGGGTGATACTATGCTTTTTCAGGATTCCTTTTCATCACTTCAAATCTTTAATTCTCTTCATTCCTCACTTGGTTTTCTTGGATCTTTAACATGTGAATTCTTCAATCTTGGTCTCTTAAGATCCATCCATTTACTTAGTGATTCTTGAGCATTAAATCCATGGTTTTAGCACCCTTTTCAATCCAAGCTCTTAAATTCACCTTGCAACACAAACATAAGTAAAATAAAACATTAAGCATTATCATGTTCATAAAACCAAGATATAAACGGGGGATAATATGCAATATTTGACCCTCAACATGGAGAGGCACCTCGGATATTTGGGGTTACGGAGACCTTAATGGGTAAAATCTGAACTTTTGAGGAAATTTTTCATAAAAATGGATGCTCTCTCTCTCTCTCTCTCTCTCTCTCTCTTGAATATTTACTACAAATTTTCCTAAAATTATAATTTTACCAAATAATGCCTCTATGTGAACGAAAATGCCTATGAAGTGCTTCTCGAGGGAAGAAATTACCATAATACATATTGTGTTCTTTTTTCAATAGAAAGTTGTAATTTGAAAATTTGTGAGACCCATGTGATATTTATATGATATTCATCCTACCTTAATTCACCGTGATGTCAAAAAACAACCAAACCTTTGATTAATCTAAATATAATAAATATGGGATTCGTAAGAGGTTTCACTAAATCATGCCTTGTGGAACCAAAATTCCTAAGCAGTGCGCTTTTTGAAGGTAAAAATTATGTATGTGCCCTCACATTAACACCAAAAACAGGCCGGATTTTTGGGTCCCCCCTATCCCCAGTGATTCAAACACTTGACTTTCATCTCTAATACTATGTCAAATAACCAATCGCTCTAAAAGCTTGAGCCATTAGAGAATGGTGTATCCGTATTTTTTCAAAAAACCTATATTTTTTGTGATTATGTTGATAGCCCGGCTATCGACACACATGCGCCAATTCCTATCTTTCTTAGTAGCTAATAGAGTCGATATGGCGCATGGGCTCATGCTATCTCAAATAAGACCCTTACAGATCAATTCCTCTACTTGCCCCTATAAGATATCACACTCCTTTAGACTCATCCGATAGTGAGGGTGATTGAGTAAGATGGACCCAGGGACAAGGTCAATATGGTGCTGAATATCTCGTATGGGAGGCAGTCCATCGAGAAGTTCATCGGGCCAAATTTGGTGTTGCTGCCGACACTACACATGTGACTTATTTACAGGCATTTACAAAGGGATTTGAAATACATTTAAGAGGTATGAAAATAAATTTTTTATTATTATATTCTTAGGGTTTGTAAGGACGCGGAATGCGTCCTACAGTTCTGTCGGCGGGCCCATTGTGATTTATCTATTTATCTACGCCGTCCATCCCTTCTCTTGGATCATTTTAAGGTATGTAGACAACAATGAGGCAGATACAACGTTTAAATGGGCCACACAAACTAATAAGCTTGGCTGCATTAAATGCACAAAAGCAAGAAATTCAATTTGCATTAAGTGCAAGAATCATCTGTGGTGGATTTCGTAAGCATACTTTAAAATGATAGGAGAGAAGAGATGGACGGCGTGGATAAACAGATAAATCACAGTGGGTCCGCCCACGGAACTGCCCGTTCGTGGCTGGGGGGAAGGGGTTGGACGCAATACGCATCTAGTTTTTATACAAAAATTCCTTCAAACATGCGATATTCCCGTTATGTGATTTGACTATCTATATCTATCTCGTTCTCAATGGCATGCTATAACTCCTCAACATTTGGGTCTTCCTCAACTTTTTAAGTATTACCATCATTGATGGCAAGATTCGCCACTTGTCGTTGGGGACAAGTATTTGATAGGTGACCCGGTTGGCCACAATGATAGCAATTGTTGGGTCTTGACTGAGCATAGGTGTTCGGGATCCTGTTCGGACCAGCAACAATTATTACACCCCTTTGGGGCCTGGTCTACCCACTTCCTTGATCTCGATTCACCGGTGTAGGAGGTTGAGTATGTGCCCCCACATGCTCTTTTCCTTTAGGTTGTGGATTCCATAATTATTTACGTAAAAGGGGGTCAGTACAAGAGAGAAACCAACAAAAATAAAGATAAAATCCTACCTATACCACTTTCGCAGGTGCTCTCGATTGCATTTAACGTATGCAATAAGCCTTTAAACCCCTAGGTTGCCCCTAGTGGACGAGTTGTAGTCTCGTGAGGGTTTGCAGCAATGTTGCCCACAGACATTTGAACTAACTAAAATAAAATAAAATAAAATAAAAAGCTAGGTTGCCTCCTAGGAGCGCTAAGTTTACCGTCTATCCTAAAACAGCATAAAGGAAACTATCCTAGTCCTATGAAAACAGGAAACCTACCTATACCTCCATCAGACTAGGAGATCAATCCTGGTAAACAGGATCAGTCAGAGGTATGGACATGTCCTCTGAATCAAATTTCTCAACAAATGGCTTTAAGCGATGTCCATTTACTTTAAACTCCTTGCCATTGTCAGGATCTCTTATCTCAACGGCCCCATGAGGATACGCAGTGACCACAATGTAAGGGCCAGTCCAACGAGATCGAAGCTTACCTGGAAAGAGATGTAATCGAGAATTATACAAAAGGACTTTTTGACCAGGTGTGAATGATTTCCGTAGAATACGTTGGTCATGAAACGCCTTCATTCTGTCTTTGTAAATTCTCGAGTTCTCGTACGCATCGTTCCGGATTTCTTCAAGTTCATTTAATTGAAGTTTACGTAGCGAGCCAGCGTTGTCTAGATTGAAATTCAAATTTTTGATCGCCCAGTACGCTTTATGTTCCAACTCCACAGGCAAGTGACAAGCTTTCCCATAGACAAGTCTAAAGGGAGACGTTCCAATAGGGGTTTTAAAAGCAGTACGGTATGCCCATAAGGCATCAGTCAATCGGATTGACCAATCCTTACGATCAGGGTTAACCGTTTTCTCTAGGATATGTTTGATCTCCCTATTAGAAATCTCAGCTTGTCCACTTGTCTGTGGATGGTATGGGGTGCACATGTACAGAGAATTTTGAGTTAAAATGCATTGACCAGTGGAGTGTATATGTGGCCCACGTGAATAATAATCTATTCTGATATCTTGGCCGTTGAACGTAGATGGGGCCACCATATGAATGTCAATTTTGCACATCTGAACAGTAGGAAGTGTTTTCTTTGATAGGGATCAGTTGGCTGAGGCCTATTGATTGCATTCTCATCCTCTCAAGATAGGATGTGAATTTCTGGTTATGATCCTTTTAATTAAGTGGACCCATGATTTGACACAGTAATGCAGTTTCTGAATTTGCCTGTTATCCGTTCCATGGTTCTAAAACTCACCGACTTGTCTTGAAACTCAGCTTACTCAACTCGAATTGGCAAGATTTTGAGCCAAGTTGCTAGGAAACTCAGTTGTGGGTCCAATTTGATCCAGAAGATGCATCGAGTCAGATGACTCACATCACTTGGTCAACTGGAAACAACTCATGATGATTTGAGCTGAGTCACCTGATGTGTGGGGTTCCTTGGGGACCAACTCATTTCGCATAAATTGTTTGAAGGTAGAAAGCCTTCCACTGGTAGACGATCATTTTTTTCACAGGATTTCTCATTACTTTTGTCAGCATTCACATTCACACTTCTGATATCTCTAAATGTTGTCACCAAAAACCTTTCCCTATTGATCACTAATACTTGGTCACAATGTCATTATTAATAAAAAGATTGGATGTGTTTTTGGTATGCTCCACACGTCATGAGTGTATATCAACCATTGTATTCTATTATAGATAATGTCTTTTTAGCAGTAAAGATTTTACTTGTAATCTGAAACATAGCTTTTTGCCAGGTTTCAGATTACAATTAAAGGTTGTAATGTGTTTACAGCCCGAAAAGCCTTTACAGGCAAATGCAGGTATCTGAACAGCCCCTGCACTTGGATTACCTTTAATCCCTTTACAACTTAAGGAATTTGCAGGCATCCAAACGACCCATAAAGGGAAAGGTATTATACAAATTTTGACTGTGTTAAGCATCTACTGTTCTGATATTTTTAATTTACAGTACTAAATATCAAATCTTCTAGTCTACCTGTCTGAGCATAGTGCAGTTCTTGGCAATTTCTCAGAAGATTTTCAAAATTTGAGTTTTTTCCTTGGGATATAATCAGCAAAAATAGAAATATTGAAAAATATTTATTTTAATATTTAATAGATATTTATATAACAGATTAAGGTTTTTACTATTTTCTGAGTTAATATCATGAATTTATCATGATATTTTTAATATCTGCTGATATTTTGAAACCCTTGTGACAATTTGTTTAGTGTATTTTTCATGATATTATTGAGAGATTTTCAAAATCTGCTATGTTTGTTACACTGGCTATGATTCACTGCATCCAGTTGTGCATACGGTAGAGGAGATAATTTTTGATACTCTGCTGAAGTATGATGGTTGATGTGCTGACAAACTGCATGCTGGGATATAGTGAGTTAAATTAAACCATCAAAATCAAGGGTCTATCTTAGGTGAATTGTGAACCGTAACTTTGATTTGATTCCAACTTGGTTTTAGAGCATTCGGTGGATGTTTGAAATAAGTAGCCAATGGTGCTAGTTCAACAAAAGAGAGGGGAAAAAATTACATTAATCAGAGGCTAAGATTGTTCAATCAATTTGAATTTTCAATGGTGATGCATCTGTACTGGGTTGCGCAGCTTGGATGGTTTGTTGATCTAGCATCAATACACAGACAACGAATTACTTGCATAGTCTCTCTCTCTCTCTCTCTCTCTCTCTCTCTCTCTCTCTCTCTCTCTCTCTCTCTCTCTCTTCTTTCTCTCTCTCTATGCATTCTGTGCCTTCACCTAATTCACCAATGTTACCGACCACAAGGTATCAAATTAACAATCGATACCATTATTCCACCAGTAGGACTTTTTATTTCATAGAGATGGAAAATAATGGAAATAGTGGGAAAAAAAAAAAAATTTGAAAATCTCACTGCTAATCCATTTGTAATATGTGAGTGGGAGAAAAATCCAGCTCATACCTCTTATTTACTTGACTTGGAGAAAAAGGAGAGGGAAATAAAATTGTCGGAGGCCTAGTTATTTTAGTTAGGTTCAAGTCTTACTAGAATAATATTCTATGACTAGTAAGTCATTTTTTTTTTTTTCAAACTGATCCATTTACTATCTATTATTTGATCTACTAATCTTCCAAAAAGCAATTAACTCATGTTTCATAGCCTGAATTAGCTGACATAGCAAAGACGTCAGCCACCTTCCATTTATCTCAAGTGCCCTCGATCTCCAGATTGAGGGATGTTCAGCTTTGTATTATAGCCAACTAAAGTCCTAGGAGAAGGCTCATTTCTTCTGTTTGATTAACTGTGCATTTACTAAACCTTTTGCGAAACGCCGCAATGTAAAAACCTATCATTTCTTATGATTCCACAGGATTCGGAGAGTAGCATTTCAGGGGCTAATGTTCGTTCTCGAATGCTAATTGACACTTGATGCCATTTTTGTAGAATACAAAATTCCTGGGTGGACAAGGCTGGCTTACATGAGTAGGTATTACAAACCTCCTCAACAACGAAATTTATCCTAGAGATGATTTGGTCTGAGGGGATTTTTTCATTACACGCTCTTCAAATAGACCAGACCACATAGGCAAAAATGGCTCTCCAAATGATCTTTGAATGGCCTTTAGGGCCTGTTTGGATGCACCCTCCAAAGCGGCGTTTGAAGCCTAAACACCATTTTGACCCAAACAGCAATTGATGATGTCCATTTGGATGCACATTGCAAACCTTTGCCTACTCAGTTGAAAAAACAGGCTTAAAACCTGCCCCCCTTTTTCTTTCAGAAACTCCACTTTGAGGAAGTGCATCCCTATTCCCTAGCCTCATAGGCCATGGGGTTGATTCAATAGCAAACGTTCAAGTGGAACCAATTATATTTTTCGAAATGGGTAGTTCAAGAATAGATTGGAAGCTGCAAATTGCATAGAAGGCAACTTTTTTGAGTTTTGAACTGTTTCAGGCCAGGTGTCAGGCTGGACCTATTCAAAATATGATTTTCGCAGACCCAAACCCAGTCCATTGACAACCCTAACTCCAAAGAGAGACATTCACGGTTTCTCTCCTCACACGTGGAAACAACGAGCTCATGTGCGACATCAGTGCCACTTATCAGGCCATCCACACTTTTAGATGCCAATTTCAAAAATCACCTTGATCTGATCAAAATATGGGCCACATTATTCACTTTGCTGAAGGAGTGCCTTGCCTTCTATCTATTTTTCGCAATTTTCTGAATCATCATTGATCTCTAGATTGAGGATATTCAGCTTTATGGCCAACTGAAATCCCAGGAGAAGGTTCATTTCTTTTGTTTGATTAACCGTGCATTTATTCGACCTTTTGCAAAAAGCCGCAATGCCAAAAACCTCTATCAATTTCTTAAGAGGATTCGGATGGTACCATTTCACATAAGCTAATTTCTGCTGTCAAGTGCTAATTGACAATTGATGTCATTTTTAAAGAATAACAAATTGCTCGGGGGATGGGGCTGGCTTACATGAGTATGTATTTACAAATCTCCTCAACAATGAAATTTATCCTAGAGATGATTTGGTCAGAGGGGCTTTGTTCATTACCAAAAAGAAAGAAACGTTGTTACTCTATATCCAAATAGACCACATGACACAGGCAAAAATGCCACACCAAATGATTTTTGAATGGCCTTTAGGGCCTGTTTGGATGCACCCTCAAAAGGGGCGTTTGAGGCCTAAACACCATTTTGCTCAAACGGCAATTGATGATGTCTATTTGGATGCACTTTGCTCGTTTTGAGAAAAGTAGAACGAAATATTTTTCGAAAATAGGCAATTCAAGAATAGATGGGATGTTGTTACAAAGTTCACATTGCATAAAATGCAACTTGTTTGGGTAATATGGATCAATCTACTCAGTCTATTCAATGTTGTAAGTCTGGCCTTACATAGCAACCACAAGAAAATTTTGATTTTTGGGACCCATGGTTTTGAAACAAATCACATTCCAATAAAAATTCTGGTTGGTTTGGATGATTACTTTAAATGTGTCCTTAATCAAATGGTATGCTGATTTAATGCTGAAAATGCCATTTTGGGATTTTCCTAATGAGTTTATTTCCTTAATGTGGACCTCTGTGATTTGGTTGGTTACTGGTTGATTCTCAATTGATAAAATTAAAATTGCATTTCAATCCAGTTCTGGTATCTGGAGATGGTTTATGGTTTTGGTACCATTTGGTTGGCTGATAATTGTCTCATTCAATTCAATATATGCGTTTTGGTCCACAACTTATCATTCCAGATGTTGATTTTTTCACCATTTGCCACACCCAAAACACAACCTTTCTTAACGAACTCTTTGACATGTAACAATGTTTTCCCACATGCAAGAGGCCGATTGGGTACATTTTATTTCGCATTAGTTTTCATCTTTTGACATCTGTTCTTCATAATTCTTACCCAAATGTTATCTGGTTCATTTATAATTTTCCATCCTAATTGCATTGCAGAGGCTTTATCAATCACTTTGAGATTCCTTAACTCCAACCCTACACATGAATTGTTTAAACCTTTATTACGGTGAATATTTTGAGAGTCAAATGCAAATGTCCTTGTAGGACAATAAAAAAATTTGTAATCATTACAAACTTACATTTTATTGTGGAGACTCTAATCCAAACAAAAACATCAGCCTATTTTAATATTGATTTGACATTGATGTAAAATTGTCTTATTATATTTTTACCATAATAAATCAAACAATGTAATTGATTGTATTAGTGCACTAAAATGCAGTTGATATAAAGTAATTTGTAATCGTTACTCATTTTCTTTATTGTTTTAATTAGTAAAACAAATAAGCTCTAAAATTTTCTTGAAAAGATATACAAACATTATATAATTTAGTGTTCATGTTGTAACTGTCTTTACTAATGTCAGTATCATAGTTGAGGTGAGAATTTAAGCTTCACCCGGTAAATCTTTCATTAACTCTTTTAATGATGTACCTAATATTAGGACTTGTGCCATTGAAAGCCAAAGAATGTGACACTATTAATGAATTGTTAATTGATTACTTAATTGTGTGGTTGTGATTGCATCCTCATTATCAAATAGGTTATATCATAAAGTATATTACGCAGGGTTGTCAGTGGGCTAAGCTTGAGCCGAGAAAAGGAAGAATTTTGACTAGGCCTGGCTTGAACAATTCAAATCCATGCCTATGGCTTGTTGACAACCCTTGTTATCGCGACATCATGAATTAAAGTCCAACAGGGAAATTGTACATTAAGTCCCATGCATGCGGCATAACGCCATGGTACTTCAGAGATGACTTTGTCTTTCCTTATCTATATGAATATGATTCAATGTTTTGGCCTAATACTCATGCAAGATTTTCTTAGTATAACTTGCATCAAACAATCTTGTTTAATCTAGAATAATTTGAGTTGTGAGCTTACATAAGTATATGAATATGCTCATTTTTCACAAACTAACAGATTATGCGAGAGCATGCCTAACAATGGATAACATGATAAAGCACGTTTAGAATATCTGGTGGGGCTGAAAGTTGAGCGGGTTCAACCCAACCGACCCGTGACCGACCTGAAATTGGGTTGGGCTCTGGCATGATGCATCGGGTTCGGTCTCAGGCTTAGGCTATATAAACATCAACCTTATAAAACTTGGATCGGGCCGGGTCGAGGTATTGGGCTGCCCAACCCAATCCGAACCTGATCAATATATAAGTTACTTATAAATTATAATTGAGCACGGATCCTCTGTGTTGAAGGCATAGGAAATTCTAGTGTTGTTGGCTTTCATTAGTCTACATCATTTTTGATAACTCAAACTAATAAGATATGAGATTTCTCTCTCTCAAATAGATTGCGTGTTACACAAGATGATTTTTAAAACAGTAGTTTACCTATATTTTAGATTGTTTGTTTAGATATTAAAAATAAATAAATAATTAATTAATTAAAAAAATCATTATGATAAATAATTACATATATAATTAATAAAATCATATGTACAAAAAGTAAGATATATATTGAATATATAATAGACTAATATGATAACAAAAATATCATCATGCATCTACTGGCTAACCACGCTTGGGTTAAGCTTGGGTTAAGAATTTTCAACCCGAGGTTGGATTAGGTTGAGTTAGAGTTGAGGTATAGGAACCTTGGATTGAGCTAGGGTTAGGTTGAGCACCAACCTTAACCAACCCGCCGGACTTTCAGCCCTAATATCTGGTCCATATAAAAGGTGGGACACGGGCCAGTAATCACTTGGCAATAAAATTAGGCCGACCAACTCATGGAATGGGACACAATGTAGAGCCGATGGTATGGTTAAAGTTTCTGGTATGACCCACCAAATGAGTGGATTTGCGTGATTTCATACAAAGTGATCATCATTGCATGGCCCACCCTTTGCATGGATTGGATATTCCGCACATGTGAGACGTGGGCTGGAAGCCTTGGAAAGATATGCTCTGTGATAATATCTCATTAAATTATTGATCAGGACAGCTGTGGCTCACGTTCGCCACATATATTGGACGCGGATTTCCAAGGAAGTTCCTGCACAAGGATTTTCGGTGGGGCTACCGTGATGTTTGTGATAAATCTAACCCGTTCATCCGTCTTTCGAGATCATTTTTTGACAAGAAAACAAAAACAATGAGGATCCAAAAATCAATTGGACCACACGAGAGGAAACAGTGGGCAACAACGCACTCGTGCGACATCAGAACCACTCATCAGGCCTTCCTTACTTTTAGATGCCATATCTCAAATATCATCTTGATTTGATCATAACATGGGCCAGATGTGTGAAATAAAAATGAATGACTGAGAGAAATTTGCCTTGAATCCAATTCCTACATTCACAATATGTGGCCCATCCAATGATCATACTGGCCTGACCTTGCGAAAATGGCACTTCGTGGGGATTACCTGATGAGCGGCTCCAATCTATCACACGTGTGCCATTTTCAAGCATGTGATGAGTAACTCGAGTTCCACGGGAGTGGACTAGGTGTTACCCGGGTAACACCCAGTGGGTGTGGGTGTGTTACCCTTACCGTGGGGTCCACCTTGATGATGTGTTGTATATCCACGTCGTCCATCCGTTTCTCCAGTCCTTTTTAAAATATGGTCCCAAACATTAAGCAGATCCAAATCTCAGGTAGACCACACCACAGAAAACACTGGTGATTGAGTGCTTCACCATTAAAAATTCCAAAAGCCTATCGTAAGGTTTTTATAATGTTTATTTCCCATCCAATCTGTTGATAATGTCAAGAAGACATGGATGAAGGGAAAATACATACATCAGATTGATCCAATACTATAGTGGCCCACAAAAAGCTTTTAATGTTTATTCATCACTGTTTCTAGTGGTACGGTCCACTTGAGATTTGGATATTCTTAAGGTTTGTCATTGAATCCTAAAATGAGATGGAAAAACAGATGGACGGCGTGGATATACAACAAATACATCAATGTGGGCCCCACACGGTTGGAGTAACACATTAAGGTGTTACCCGGATAACAGCTAATCCACTCCCGAGTTTAATCTACTATATGTGGCGACCATAATCTGATGATAGAAGTTTCAATAAACACGTGTAAGTTAGTTAGATACATCTATCACAATTCAAACCTTCCAAGTCAATAGTCTTGGTCTTGCGTATGAGTTCGTCAAGCACATGAGTTAAAACAGAGAAAGATACGTTGGATATAGATCATGTTTGAATGATCCAAGCAATTGATTTGATATGATAGGCAGCCGATAATGGCTGCTAGGAAAGATTCCAAAATTAGCCTAACAACATTGTTTCATATTCAAAGTAAAGATAATATTGATTTTCCGATCGTGACTTGGGAACGGTTTAGCCTGTTTAATTTTAGTTAATAAACACCAGGTGCGTCATTTCTGAGTACCTGCATATCAAGTCATACTGGAAGGCCGGAGTATCAAATATCTTCCCCTGTGAGGCCCACCTTGATTTATGTTTTGTATATCCACGCCGTCCAACAATTTTTCAAGCTCATTTTAGGGCATAGTCCCAAAAAATTGAAGCAGATCCAAATCTCAAAGTGGACCACACAGTAGGGATTGAATGCCTATAATTAAAAACTTATTGGGGGCCACAAGTTTTGGATCAAGCTGATATCTGTATTTTCCCTTCGTGGAGGTCTGTGTGACATTATCAACCGGTTGGATGGCAAATAATCGTTACGGTGGATCCTACGAAGTTTTTAATAGTGGGTGTTCAAAGGTCACTGTTTCATGTGGTCCACTTTAGATATGGATTTTCTCCATTTTTGAGACCATGCCACTAAAATGAGTTGATAAACCATTGGATGGTGTGGATCAGACACAAACATAATGATAGGCCCCACAATGTTTCTGCATAATCTGTTTTCCAGCTAGCCACGGTTTCCACCGATCACATTAGCCGTCAACGTAGACGATGGTGTTGCTGCCGACACTACACATGTGACTTATTTACAGGCATTTACAAAGGGATTTGAAATACATTTTAGAGGTATGAAAATAAATTTTTTATTATTATATTCTTAGGGTTTGTATGGACGCGGATTGCGTCCTACAGTTCTGTCGGCGGGCCCATTGTGATTTATCTATTTATCTACGCCGTCCATCCCTTCTCTTGGATCATTTTAAGGTATGTAGACAACAATGAGGCAGATACAACGTTTAAATGGGCCACACAAAATAATAAGCTTGGCTGCATTAAATGCACAAAAGCAAGAAATTCAATTTGCATTAAGTGCAAGAATCATCTGTGGTGGATTTCGTAAGCATACTTTAAAATGATACGAGAGAAGAGATGGACGGCATAGATAAACAGATAAATCACAGTGGGCCCGCCCACGGAACTGCCCGTTCGTGGCTGGGGGGAAGGGGTTGGACGCAATACGCATCTAGTTTTTATACAAAAATTCCTTCAAACATGCGATATTCCCGTTATGTGATTTGACTATCTATATTTACAGAACATTCCTCTAAATGTACGGATGCAAGATGAAAAGATGATTTTACCCTTACAAGACACCTTATCTTTTCCAGGCACGGAGAGGTGTTACACTAGAAAAAAAATCAAAAGTGACCTGAGTCTTAACTTGTGGTGAATCTGAAAATCTAATCGGATCATTAATTGCGTGACTTAATTTTATGCATAGGTATTAAAAAAGATCCAGGTCTATGATTTAGGTGAACCATATGATTGAAAATAATGTACACGGTGATGGCCACCCATCTGGGCCTTAAACATAAATGTTATTATAAAATCTAATAGTTGGAGTGAATTTCTTATGATCTTTAGGGTGGGCCCTATAAAAAATTAACATTCCCAATTATTTCCTTTAGCATGGCCCATCTGAATTAGAGATTAGCCTGGATTTTTTAGCATGGGCCTAATAACAGATTACACAAATAATGGTCAGAGTGGATTTTATATAAAGATCATGGCCTGGCCCATCAAAAATTAAGAGTACCGTCCTTTGGCAATGAGATAGAGGTTTGGCAGGTTTGGCATATGTGGTGAGTCCTTTCCTGGAGCAAGAAGAAAGAAGGGATCAATTGATTTTCTGGTTGACACGATGTAAATTTCTAAGGATGAGATATCCTGCAAATCATTTCGATACTAATTTTACTCTAGAAAAAAAAAATCTCAAGAAAAAAAAAAAAAACAAATTCTTAATGCTCTGAGTGAAAAGATGAAATCTTGAATTTTTGCGCATATCCCAATCCTTATTGATTATCTCATCACAGTTAAAATTTTCTTTTTTTACTTCTTTTATGAGTTCATTGAAGAAGTTTTATTTGCTCAATAAGTTACTCCCATCCCTTTTTTTCTTTGTCGACTACTTCTTATGGGAATAAATTTAGGTTTTATCTTCTTAAAAAAAAAAAAAAAAAAACAAGTGAGGTACGCTCAAGCCCACCTTAATGCATATATGAAATCTACTCTGACCATTAGTTATGTAATCCTAGGCTAAACCCAAGGTTAAAAAATCAGGCTAACCTATGATTCGAATGGGCCACATAAAGGAAACAGTGAGGACAAATCTCCTATATTGATTTATTTACAGGGTCGACCGTAACAATTATAAGAAATTCACTCTACTCATTAGATTTCACAAAAATAATAAATCATGGATGAAATTCCGTGTCCTTAGACACATTCAGAAAATATAAAATGGCTATGATTTTATCAAACTCTTTCATGTGTAAATATGGATTTTCATATTCAAGTCCATAAAATTTTAGGAGTTGGATTACTCATGGCTCGATATCCATATGTCTTGTATTTTCTGGCAAGACCATGCATGAAGATATGCTCTCCCCCGCTGGTTATAAATAATCTTATAAAGTACGAGGTGGGGGTGCTTGATGCACCTCATTCTCATCCTGGGTTTCCTCAACCTTAAGTTGAGGTGGATTTAGAAGTTCATTGGCCGATTGATTGGCAACAATAACTTCAGTTAACTCTGTGGATCTTGAGTGGTGTCTAATCCTGTGATGAATAGATAACCCATGAACCAATCCTCTTTCACTCGAGAGATGTCGAGTGTTATCATGGACCCACTTGAGCATGAAACACTCACATCCCTCAATTTCAGAATCTAACCTAAACCTAAAAGGAAAGAGGGAAATAGAAATCTAGAAATAGAAAGAAGTTACCAAATTAGAAGTTTCTATTTTGGGATCTTGCAGAAAAAAAAAAAAAGAAAAAAAAAAAGGAAAGTGAATTAGTTTCTAAAAAAGAACTAAGAAAGCAACCTAACTAGTTTCTAAAGAAAAAAAGAAGGAAAGTTTCTAAAAATAGAAGGTAAGTTAGTTTCTAAAAACAGAAAAATGAAAGGAAATTAGTTTCTAAAAACGGATAATGAAAGTTTTTAAAAAATAAAAAATTAGTTTCTAAAAACGAATGAGGAAAGTTTCTAAAAACAAATTAGGAAAGTTTTTATCCTAGAATTAGAAAGTAAAATAGTTTCTAAAAAAAAAAGAAGGAAAGTTTCCAAACCTAGAAATAGAAAGCTAAGTTAGTTTTTAAAATAATTCAGAAAAAACCCTAACCTAAAAATAGAAAGTAGAAAAACCCTAATCTTAAAGTAATTCTAAAACTAGTTAATTTCAGACAAACGCAACTGTTAATCCCTGGCAACGGTACTAAAAACTTGTTCACAACCCCAAGTGTAGGGTCGCAATGTAGTAATAATATTGGTGAGACCGATGTCAGAACCACAGGGACTAACCTCGTGAGTATTCTGAAAGCAACTAGAAGTAGAACTATAAAAAGATGTGAATCTAAATTTGAAATAAAATGAAGTAATTGTAAGAGATTTAATTAGAAAATCAAGAAATTCAGAGGTGGGAACTAGGGTTTCCAAGGATCTACTTGTAACAATCAGGGTGATACTATGCTTTTTCAGGATTCCTTTTCATCACTTCAAATCTTTAATTCTCTTCATTCCTCACTTGGTTTTCTTGGATCTTTAACATGTGAATTCTTCAATCTTGGTCTCTTAAGATCCATCCATTTACTTAGTGATTCTTGAGCATTAAATCCATGGTTTTAGCACCCTTTTCAATCCAAGCTCTTAAATTCACCTTGCAACACAAACATAAGTAAAATAAAACATTAAGCATTATCATGTTCATAAAACCAAGATATAAACGGGGGATAATATGCAATATTTGACCCTTAACATGGAGAGGCACCTTGGGTATTTGGGGTTATGGAGACCTTAATGGGTAAAATCTGAACTTTTGAGGAAATTTTTCATAAAAATGGATGCTCTCTCTCTCTCTCTCTCTCTCTCTCTCTTGAATATTTACTACAAATTTTCCTAAAATTATAATTTTACCAAATAATGCCTCTATGTGAACGAAAATGCCTATGAAGTGCTTCTCGAGGGAAGAAATTACCATAATACATATTGTGTTCTTTTTTCAATAGAAAGTTGTAATTTGAAAATTTGTGAGACCCATGTGATATTTATATGATATTCATCCTACCTTAATTCACCGTGATGTCAAAAAACAACCAAACCTTTGATTAATCTAAATATAATAAATATGGGATTCGTAAGAGGTTTCACTAAATCATGCCTTGTGGAACCAAAATTCCTAAGCAGTGCGCTTTTTGAAGGTAAAAATTATGTATGTGCCCTCACATTAACACCAAAAACAGGCCGGATTTTTGGGTCCCCCCTATCCCCAGTGATTCAAACACTTGACTTTCATCTCTAATACTATGTCAAATAACCAATCGCTCTAAAAGCTTGAGCCATTAGAGAATGGTGTATCCGTATTTTTTCAAAAAACCTATATTTTTTGTGATTATGTTGATAGCCCGGCTATCGACACACATGCGCCAATTCCTATCTTTCTTAGTAGCTAATAGAGTCGATATGGCGCATGGGCTCATGCTATCTCAAATAAGACCCTTACAGATCAATTCCTCTACTTGCCCCTATAAGATATCACACTCCTTTAGACTCATCCGATAGTGAGGGTGATTGAGTAAGATGGACCCAGGGACAAGGTCAATATGGTGCTGAATATCTCGTATGGGAGGCAGTCCATCGAGAAGTTCATCGGGCCAAATTTCTTTGAACTTATGCAGCAAAGGGTTTTAGTTTCCCAAGGATGTTGGTGGTCTCGAGTTCCGTTCCTTTTACAATTAATGCATAGGTCTATTCTGTTTCTTTAGATTCCTCTACAAAGTCTCATATAATTAAGAGAAAACGACCCTCCAGTTTAAAAGTTTCAAGTGGTTCCTCTAGAGCCATAGGGGCTAATGTGGTTTTTTGGTCGTCATTGATGAAAATATACACATCATCTCATCCTTTATAAGTAGCATCACGGTCGAATTTTCATGGTCGACTAAGTAGTATGTGACATGCCTCCATGTCAACTACATCGCATGCTACATCGTCTTTATAATGTTTACCAATTGAAAAGGATATAGTCTATTGTTCAGTTACCTTTACTAACTTTCTTGATCCAACCAATTGTATATAGGGACGGATGACGTTCCATTTTTAATTACAATTTCTCCACCATGATTTTGAAAACGATGCTTCGCTGCTCCCACTGTCGATGATCACATCACAAACTTTTCGATTTACTATACATCTAGTTCGGAAGATGTTATGTCATTGTGGGTGTACCTCTTTCCTCGGTGAATACAATAGTCACCTCATGATGAGCGACTCGCCATGATCCTGCTGAACCCAACAGCCTTATCTATCTCGTTCTCAATGGCATGCTATAACTCCTCAACATTTGGGTCTTCCTCAACTTTTTAAGTATTACCATCATTGATGGCAAGATTCGCCACTTGTCGTTGGGGACAAGTATTTGATAGGTGACCCGGTTGGCCACAATGATAGCAATTGTTGGGTCTTGACTGAGCATAGGTGTTCGGGATCCTGTTCGGACCAGCAACAATTATTACACCCCTTTGGGGCCTGGTCTACCCACTTCCTTGATCTCGATTCACCGGTGTAGGAGGTTGAGTATGTGCCCCCACATGCTCTTTTCCTTTAGGTTGTGGAGCTCCCGTAGGACAAACCTATCGCGGCGACCTTAGCAGCAGGATAGTTCTGTGTGCTGGGGCATTCAAGTCATGCTTCCACTCGAGTAGCCAATTTGATTACATCATTCATCATCCAAACGGGCTACATATGGACCAAATCTTAGATGGTCATACGTAATCCATTATTAAATTGAGCGACTTGTTGTTATTCAGTCCTGACCAAATCATTATGCGCCGCCAATCAGTAGAATTCTTCTCTATAATCCCTCACCGACTTACTACCCTACCGATAATTTTAGTACTGTTAGAATAGTACCCGATCGTAGTCGTTACGGAGAAATTGTGCACGTAGTAGCTATTTTATTCGCTGTCATGTGTGGATTGGTGCTTTCGTCTATCTCATCCGTGCAAGTTGTAGTTACTCCCACTAAGCTGAATCTCCGCCCTTCAACTTGTAGGCCGTAAGTTTGACCTTCTTCATTTCAGGAATTTCCATATAGTTAAAGAATCGTTCAACTTTAGAAAGCCAATCAAGGAAATCTTCAATGTGATGTCGGCCATTGAAGCTAGGGATATCGACTTTCATCCTAAACTATCGATCACCACTTTGTCTAGGATATTGAAGGATCATGTAGTCAACCTCCTCGTTACTAGATCCTCCCTCCTTAGGGATGATCCTTTGGTTCACTGTGGGAACTATATTGCGATCAGGGTGATTACGAGTTCCAACAGCAAGAGTTGGCAGATTACCGTCATGACCACGGAGTTTCCCTACAACCTCCGTCAAGCGGTCGATGGTAGCTTGTAACCCTTGCATGACTTGCCGAATCTCTTACATGAATTGCCGATTCTCCCGTTGTGCTGCTTCGAAAGCCACCACGGTTAAATGATGATTACAGGGAGCATCGTCCATAAGATTGTTGCCCGACTCGTCATTAGAAGTCATAAATCTAAGGAAAAGCCTTACTCTGATACCAAACTGATGCAGGGAAGGACATGTAGAGGTCGAGCACCGTCTTCCTCAGGGGCATAACTATTCTGAATCCACATAACTTCTCTAGACTCCTCATGGAGATGCCTCGAATCCACAAGGAAAATAAGAAAAAATAGAATATTTTCTAAAAATTTGTAATAAATTGATTGATGATGAAAAATGAACTTACAACCTCTTCAATAATAACATAAACTACGAGACGAAGTTTCAGACTCATGTTATAACTTAAACTCCTAGAAATCATGACTTACTATAAATAGTAAACTTACTATTTATAGACAGTTATGATTTCCACTAGACCTCGGTTTTCGGCTAAAAATAGTAAGTGTCCTATTTAGCTCAACCATGTTATTCTCCTAATTTTTCTAAGAACTTTTCATGTCAGGTGTAACTCTTAAAGCCCAACGAATGAAGAGTTATACTCAAACTAAAACTTACTATAAATAGTAAAAACAAAATTAAAACAAGAATTCGACTGTTGATCTGGTGGTATTTCGTAAATTCAGTGTGGGTAACCTGGCGTAGTAGGGTTGGGTGGCTAAAGTAGCTCATCCTACCCCAAAATCATATATGGTACGTCCGATAGCTCCTTTTGGTTAACGAGATACGTCTGTTTTAAGTTCCGACGGTCCGAATCACCTCCCCCTCCAATCGGGCCTTTTCTAGTCCATCTTGGGCATTAAATTATCTGCGACCCACTCTACATCAAATGGTATCTCCAATCAAATTATATAAACCGCATATTAACTCTCATTTCATCACCACCATCGCCCCTTAAATAAATTTTATTTGACACTTTTCTCTAAAAAATTTACATCATCTTCATCGAACTTTCCCAATGAAAGAAGACTCTTTCATAGGTTCAATATGTTCTGAACACAAGAAACTGTTTGTGTGATAGAATTAAACATAATAATTCTGACAACTCCAATCCCCACAATTGTACATGTATTATCATCACCCATGTAAACTAGTAAACTATGACACTATCATATGATTGATACGTGTAGAAAAAATCTCTATATGGAGTCATATGGAACAAAGTGCCTGAATTTAAGATACATTAATAGCTCAGATTTAAAATTGCATCGATTGTCTAACACGACACCAAGCGACGCGGAAGGTTACGAAGCTTAGAATTATGGATAAGTCCTATGTGTGTGTGTGTGTGTGTGTGTGTGGGGGGGGGGGGGGGGGGGGTAGGACCACTTAAAAATATGCACAAATTAAAAGAAATTAATACTTAGGCTTCCAAGACAAGTGAGTCCAAGTACATAAACTACAATAGATATAAAAATATGCACAAATTAAAAGAAATTAATACTTAGGCTTCCAAGACAAGTGAGTCTAAGTACATAGACTACAATAGATATAACTAATTAAGCAACTAGTTTACGTGGGTGAGATAGATATCCTAGTGTGTGCAATTAATTAAACACCTAGCATTCATTCTTTGCATCCAAGAACATTTACCAATTCAACTCATAGACATAAATAGAATAGCATGCTCAAATCGAGATGGCAAACACAATGAGATATAGTGGTTCGGCTAATTATCTACTCCACTCCCGATGGACACACTCTCCTCAAGTGTATGTATAAGATTTCACTATTTCAGAGGTTTCCAATAAGTTTACCTCTAACATTTATAATCATTTTACAGGTTTACCATAAACCTACGCGTACACACTCGTGTCGGTAGACCACGTACACACCCTTGTCGGTGGCGATCATACACAAAGACCTACATGTACTCACCCTTATTGGTGGAACACGTTTCCACCCTTATCGGTGACTCCCTCAGAGATTTATTTAGTTTTTTATCGACTAACCAAAAACTACTATGGTCTTAATCCAATGACTTATGTACACTCCTATCAGAGGCTCCCACGAAGATTAACACGTACACACCTGTGTTCGGTGGTGGTCCTACACAAGAACATACATACACTCCCATCGGAGACAGTCCTACTGAAAGACTTAGATGTGTTTGGATCTCAAACTCAATGGCCTCTAAAATAACAATCTGCTTGTTGGATTGAGCCCCGTTGATGCGGCTTCTTGAGATGTGTCTTCTCCTTTTGAATTTGCTTCTCTTGTACTCCACCGATCTTTAAAGTCGATCTTCTTCCGCTTCATGAATCAGCTACTAGCAATGATCTTCCTATTAAGATGCTAATATAATGAGAGTTTGGTTGAATTTCCTTTTATAGAGAAAGAGTTTGCAATAGTATAAAATGGGTAAATAATGGCAAGTTAGATTCGATCGATTGAGCATTCGATTCGATCGAACTCCCCTTTGATAGGATCGAACTAGCCTTCGATACAATTGAGCAATTCTAAATAAAGGTAGTTTGCTTGCTGGATGATTCTAGCCATCTTCGATTGAATCGAGGGAATCTTCGATTCGATCGAGTCCTATCAATGGACTATCGATACGATCGAGATCCAGTCGAAAATTATTAATTGGGTTATATATTTATCAACAACTTTAAACCTCTTAAAGCCTATCTTATCATGTTCAAATAAGACTCCTAAGGCTTGAGATGATATCTCAAGCTTTACCTATTAAGAATAAATCATCTAGAGGTAGGTTGTTTTGTAATTAAAGGGATTAAGGGCTGGGATTACCAGTGCACCTCACTTTTACATGTGTCTTCAAGTTTTGATACTTCATGTCTTCGAGTTTTCAGTCATTAATGTCTTCCTATAAAGGCTCAGCCAACTCAAGACACCCTATCTCAGAGCATTGACAAAACGAGGTGCTAACAAGATTCTCTCGTGGAGTCACTACAGACAACACTTCCCCATTCTCGGATGAATTATCTTTTACTACTAGATTTCCTTAAAAATCATTTGAATGTATGCTTAATCATGTGAATTAGGTTTGTAATTTTCCTTATATGCTTTCTTGAGTTTACAATTTTTATACGTGTCTATTCTTCCACAATTCCAACACTTATCTGTTTTGTACCCTTTCGACTTGGATCTCGTTTGATCTCACCCACAAATACCCTTCTCAGTAGATCTTCCTCTGACCATCATAATATCACTAGTAGATTCTCCATGTATTTTTCTACAAGACTCTTCAGTAAGTAATGTGGACACGTCTAACTCCGTAGTGAGATTTGGACCGTTGCTTAGATTCATAATTAAACTATCCCATGAATCTAGCATCGAAGAGAGTAGAAGTGTGACATTTTCTTTATCGTCAATCTTCACATCGACCACTGCCAATCTACTAATTAGGGTATTAAACACATTAAAGTGTTCTTACAAAGAGGACCATTTCTTTATCTTCAAGTTGTAGAGTTTCTATCAGAGAAATATCTTGTTTGACATCGATTTTCCTTCATATAAGTTTCACAATTTGTCTCACAAACTTTTTATAGTGGTTTGATGGGACATGTTGAGCAAAATTAAATCATCTAATACAAAAAGAAAGTTCGTCATAGCTAATTGAATTGTGGGGTTTTTGAATTGTGTAAGCTCATATAAAAGACACAATTTTGAAGGTTTTAGGTGAACTTATGAAACCTATTTTGATAGTAAACGTTGATATCTCCTGTGTAAGGATATTAGGAGTGGAGTAGCTATGTGGCTATTGTTTAACAATTGGTGTACACACAGGCGAACCACTATAATTCTTTGTGTCTTGTGGTTTGAATGTTTATTTAATATTTCCTATCTTTTATCATTCAGAATTGTGGGATGTATGTGTGGATGTGAATGTTGTAATATTTACATTTCAAGCATTGTGGAAATGTTGTAATAGTTTAGACTTTACTTTCTGCTATTTTCCTTTATTATTCCTCTTCAGTTTGGGATATTGATACTTATCGTTCTAATAAGGTTGTCCTACCATAAACCTTTGGTTTTTATGGTGCAAGGTTGTCCTTAGAACAACATTTGTATCAGCCTCTCAAGACTTGAATTTGAGGTTGCTTTACATTCTTGTATTGTGATTTGTTTCATTTCTTTTATTGGCTATCATATTCTTTAGTTTCCGCTGTTAAAAGTTTAATTTGGCATAGTCCTAGTCACCCCCAGGACATATAGCTTGGCCTCTTCAAGTAGTATCAAAGCCTAATAATTCGTTTTTAATTCTTTATTCTTAGATTCATTTCCTAAGCTAACGATCTAAGCTATATATAAAATGTCAAATTTTGATAGCCTTTCAGTCACTAGGTCTCCATCATTTGATGGCACCAATTATGCCTATTGGAAAGCCAGGATGAGGATTTTCCTTAAATCCATGGATGAAAGTGTGTGGCTAGTCACAGTGAATGAATGGACCCCTCCTACTACTGAAGTGACTGGTATCAATGGTTCAAAAACAATAAGAATAACAGCTTATTTTTCTTGGACCACACTTCAGAAAAGTGAGAGTAGTGCAAATGCAATCACTTGCTATTGAGGGTCAAATATTGCATATCAGACCCAGTTATTGCATGGATTTATGAACATGGTACCGTTGAATAGCCTATTTTAATCATGTTTGTGTTGCAAGGTGGAATTGCGAGCTGAGACTGGATCGGGATGCTAAAAGCACGGATTTAACGTTCAGAATGCACCAAGGCAAGGGACGGACTCCAGGGGACCAAGATCGACGGAATTACACGCCAGGGATCCGCGAAAATTGAGAAACTGAAGCTCAAGCGGCCTGAAAGTCAGCCAGAATGCAAGATCACTGGGTTTCCATCATCTGTTTGACTCGAAACTTTATACATGGCTCGAGGACCAAAAACTAACCGTACACGTCAAATTTCAGCCATTGGATCCTCGTGAAAGTGGCTGAACTAACAGATCAGTCCATAAAATCCTAATTTGGGGCCCACCCGCTGTCCAGATACGCTTTAACTTCGGCCCCCACGGCTCAAATGAAATGGGGAACAAGATGGATGGTGTGGATTTCTCATAATCATCATACAGTGTACATAGTACACTTTTTGCACTAAGAGTGCATGGCAACACAGGGACGTCTCTCTTCAAAAACAGAACTCTGTTTCTGTCATGAAACAGAGACTGCAGATGATCTCAGTGGGCCATCATCATGGTCCAAATGCTCAATCCGAGCCGTCCATCATGCAGAGGGGCTCGATTTAGCCAAACCCATGTTGACTTTATGCACTCATGCACGCACACGTGTTGGTTTCAATAGTCACAAATGGACTGCCCTACAACTATTGCAGCTGATTTCTTCCGTGGGTCACGTCGAATCTGATCCAAAATCCATCCCTCTTACCAAAATTTTGTCACGAATCTTATGGACGGCGTGGATTCATCAAACGACAGGGGATTTGGGCCCCACCAGTTACGCAGAGAAGGCCTTACGCATGTATTACGCACGGACGTGCGTCCGGACGTCATGGGGCATTGTACGGCCCATATGGCGATCGAATTTCTGATCCGAACCATCTGAATGCTAACTCAGGAGGTCTTGATCCTAGACATGCAGCCAGATGCATGGTTAAATCAGCAACGGGACTGGCTTTTGGGCGGGAGCAAGTTTTTGCGAAACGCTTCGCAGGTGGTTCTCAAACGTGATACGCACGCTGTTGTGCGTATTATCTACCGCCGTTACACGTAGGTTGGCCATGTCTATAAAAGCAAAAGAAAACGGAAGCAAAAAGAAAAATTCTTGGCAGGGCTGCTGAGCCGTGGGGAGAGTGCAGCAAGACAGTGGGTGTGCTCGGTTTTGGAGAGAGTGCAGCAAGACAGTGGGCAAAGGCAGCCGTGGGAAGAAAAGGGAACGGAGAGAAAAAGGGAAAAAGAGAAGTTGGGACGTGAGCAGCATCGCTTTGGCTGGACCTGGACCTGGTTTTTCTTGTCTTTTTCTTTTCTCCTTCTTTTGTTTTTGATATTTGAATTTAGCCCATTCATGTGTGGCTAAACCTCTTAGCTAGGGCTAAGAGATGAAGCCTGTAGCGAGATGGGAGATTTTACTGTGTGCCTTTAATTCATAAACTGAATTTGATATAGTTGATTATTAAAGGAATATTTTTCTTAGTCTTTTATGGTCTGTTGTGACTGAAATTACAATGGGTTTGCAATGGCTTTGAGTATTTCTTTTCCCTTTTTATGTTTATGAAGTCAGGAACCCCTGTTGTTCATCATTATCCCATGGGCATGGTAGGATGACAGTACCCTTCCTGATCCTCATACATTGTTGGTTGGTTGGTAATTAGTTTAATTTTGTTGTTTACTTTGTCTCCTGGGCATGGCTTGGTAATGGAATCCATTCTAATTCATATACCTTTCACCTCTTGAAAACTATATCAAAGGAAGTCTAGTTAAATTCCATAATTTCTGAAGCAGGCATAATTTCTCCCTGATCTCTACAAGTGGATCCTCTGAATCCCTAGTTTCTTCCTCTGAATTCCTTAAAGTTTTAGATAATTATTCCACAATTATTCCTTAAACTCTATTTGGTTTAGATCACATCTTAGTCTAGTTCTAGTTCTACTTAGTTTCAGATAACGTACAGGTATCAGTCCCTGTGGATTCGACCTCGGTCTTACCGAGTTTATTACTACATCACAACCCTATACTTGGGGAGTGAACAAGTTTTTGGCGCAGAACGTGCGCCAAAAACGTGCCGCAGAAATTCAAGGATCCCGGTAGCCCAACCATATCATGTGTAATCGGGAACCATTGAATTGATCACGTACTTCTTGACTTTGGAGCGAGCGTCAATCTGATTCCCTACTCGGTATACAAACAGTTAGGTTTGGGTGAATTAAAACCCACCCTAACCACACTACAACTTGCTGATCGCTCTGTTCGTGTACCAAGAGGGATAATTGAGGATGTGTTAGTCCAGGTCGATAGATTTTACTACCCTGTAGATTTTATCATCCTGGACACCGAACCCATCAATAACATGAGCACTCAGATTCCCGTCATTCTTGGTCGCTCATTCCTTGCCACGTCAAATGCAATTATCAATTACAGGAATGGTGTCATGACTATGTCTTTTGAAAATTTGACATTGGAGTCAAACATTTTTTTTAATAACGGCAGCAACGCAGAGGATGATGACAATTTCCACGACATTAACATGATTGACTCTTTCGTGGAAGATACGACACCTCTGACCTTATCCTCCGACCATTTAGAGACGTGCCTGGCCCACTCCCATGATTTTGATGATGACATGATTAGGGAGACGTGTGCCTTGCTTGATACTGCACCGGTACTTGAAGTTAACCGGTGGAGGCCACAATTTGAAGAATTGCAACAAACCAATGTAGTGCCTCTACCGTCTAACCTCAAGCCGCCGAAGCTTGACCTAAAACCTATGCCCTCTGATTTGAAATATGCCTATTTAGGTCAAGATGAGACATACCCGGTGGTGATCTCTGCCCACCTGGAGAAAGAACAGGAGAGTATGCTTATATCTACTCTCATTGAGCATAAAGGAGCCCTGGGATGGATGATAGCGGACCTCAAGGGAATTGATCCCTCGATTTGTACTCACCACATATACCTTGATGATAATGCAAAAACCGCTCGGTAACCACAACGTAGACTAAATCCAAACATAAAGGAAGTGGTTAAGGCCGAGGTTCTTAAACTATTGGACGTGGGTATCATATACCCTATATCTGATAGTTAATGGGTGAGTCCAACTCAAGTGGTCCCTAAGAAGTCCGGAATCACCATCGTAGCCAATGCTAATAAAGAACTCGTGCCAACTAGAGTCACTACTGGTTGGAGAATGTGCATTGACTACAGGAAGTTGAATACCGTCACGAGGAAAGACCACTTTCCTTTACCATTCATTGATCAGATCCTGGAAAGGTTAGCTGGTCATTCCTATTACAGTTTCCTTGACGAGTATTCGGGCTACAACCAGATAGAGATAGCCCCTGAAGACCAGGAAAAGACCACATTTACATGTCCCTACGGCACCTTTGCCTATCGAAGGATGCCATTCGGACTATGTAATGCCCCTGTCACCTTTCAGCGATGTATGCTTAGTATCTTTTCTGATATGGTAGGGTAATATCTAGAGGTCTTCATGGACGATTTCTCTGTTTACGGTCCATCTTTCAGCAAGTGCTTGGAAAGTCTTAAATGTGTGCTGAAAAGATGTGAAGAAAAGAACTTGGTACTTAATTGGGAGAAGTGCCATTTCATGGTTCAGAAGGAAATTGTCCTTGGGCATATCATCTCGTCCAAAGGAATCGAAGTAGATAAGGCAAAAATCGATCTTATCTCTAACCTACCTCCACCCAAAAACATCAGAGACGTGCGATCCTTCTTAGGACACGCAGGATTTTACAGGCGATTCATAAAGGACTTTAGTCTCCTCTCTCATCCTTTATGTAATCTTCTTCAAAAGGATGCTCCGTACGAGTGGACTGAGCAATGCTAGGAAGCTTTCACCAAGCTTAAGGGCACGTTAACCACTGCACCTATCATGCAGCCACCCGACTGGAGCCTTCCTTTTGAGCTTATGTGCGACGCTTCTGATTATGCTCTTGGGGCGGTCCTAGGCCAGAGAAAAGATAAGAGGCCCTACGTCATTCATTACGCAAGTAGAACTTTAAATTCTGCCCAGGTGAACTACTCGACTACGAAAAAGGAACTCTTAGTTGTAGTGTTCGCTTTGGACAAATTTAGATCCTACTTGATCGGATCCAAAATCATTATCTACACAGATCATGCGGCACTTAAGTATCTTCTTTCGAAGAATGATTCTAAGCCCCGTTTGATACGATGGATCCTTCTACTCCAAGAATTTGATTTAGAAATTAAAGATAAAAAGGGAGTAGAGAACGTAGTGGCCGATCACCTTTCTTGCCTTAATACCGCTGAGTCCCTTGAGACGACCCATATCAACGACATGTTCCCTGATGAACAACTGTTCAGAGTTTCCCATTCACCTTGGTTCGCTGATATTACTAATTATCTTGCTATAGGTGCCATACCGACACAGTGGACTGCGCATGATAAGAAGAAATTTTTCACCGAGGTGCGCAACTTTTTCTGGGATGATCCTTATTTATTTAAATATTGCCCAGACCAAATTCTAAGGAGATGTGTACCAGACGATGAGCATCAGAGCGTCATCTCCTTCTGTCACTCACAGGCCTGTGGTGGTCACTTTTCTGTTAAAAAGACCACGGCCAAGATTCTGCAGTGTGGCTTTTACTGGCCCACTATGTTTAGGGACACTCATGAGTTTTGCAAAGCTTGTGAGCGTTGTCAGAAATTGGGAGCATTGTCCCGTCGAAATATGATGCCTTTGAATCCCATTCTTATCATTGAAGCATTTGATTGCTAGGGCATCGATTTCATGGGACCATTCCCCCAATCGTTTGGAAATCTGTATATTTTGCTCGCCGTGGATTATGTCACTAAATAGGTCGAAGCGATTCCGTGTCGAACTAATGACCATCGCACGGTCATTAAATTCCTAAAAGAAAACATCCTTTCTCGATTCGGAACGCCTCGAGTCATCATTAGTGATGGGAGCTCATACTTTTGTAATAAACCATTTGAGAGCTTAATGAAGAAATACAGTATCTCTCATAAGGTGAGCACCCCATACCACCCACAGACAAGTGGGCAAGCCGAGATTTCTAATAGGGAAATTAAATATATTTTGAAGAAAACGGTTAACCCTGATCGTAAGGATTGGTCAATCCGATTGCCGATGCCTTATGGGCATACCGTACTGCCTTTAAAACCCCTATTAGAATGTCTCCCTTTAGACTTGTCTATGGGAAAGCTTGTTACTTGCCTGTGGAGCTGGAACATAAAGCGTACTGGGTGATCAAAAATCTTAATTTCAATCTGGACAACGCTGGTTCGCTACGCAAACTTCAATTGAATGAACTGGAGGAAATCCGGAATGATGCATACGATAATTCGAGAATTTACAAGGACAAGATGAAAGCATTTCATGACCAACACATTTTGCGAAAATCATTCACGCCTGGTCAGAAGGTCCTTTTGTACAATTCTCGATTACATCTCTTTCCGAGTAAGCTTCGATCTCGTTGGACCGGCCCTTACATTGTTGTCACTGTTTTTCCGCATGGGGCCATTGAGATAAGAGATCCCGACAATGGCAAGGAGTTTAAAGTCAATGGACATCAATTGAAAACATTTGTCGAGAAATTTGATTCAAAGGACATGTCCATGCCTCCGACTGATCCTGGCTACAAGGATTGATCTCCTAGTCTGATGGAGGTATAGGTAGGTTTCCTGTTTTCATAGGACTAGGATAGTTGCTTTATTTGTCTGGCTGAAGACGGTAAACTTAGCGCTCCTGAGAGGCAGCTCAGCTCTTCATTTCATTTCGTTTTTATCATTAGTGAGTAAATGCAATCGAGAGTACCTGCGAAAGTGGTATAGGTAGGATTTTATTTTTTGTTATTTTTTTATTTTACTTCTGATTGGTTTCTCTCTTGTGCTGACCTGCTCTTATGTAAATATCTTTGGAAAGCCCCTTGATTCTTTCATCCAGGTACTATCTTTCCATCACTCCTCTTATATTTTCGTTGTCCCATGTGCATTGCATGCCTATTTCTTTTACATTGAGGACAATGTAGATCTTAGGTTGGGGTGGGAGATTAGGTTTCCTAATCAGTGTTTTCTTAGTCCTGAGCGAAAATTGTGAAAATTTTAAATTTTTCTGAAATTTCATATGAATTCAAAGTGATTTTGATGGCCATCTGGGACACTGGGAATTGCAAAATACATGATGTTGGTAATTTACGACTCTTGGATTCGGTTATCTATTAAATTTCACAGCTAAGTTTGAATTGTTAATCCATTATTAGAATTTGTAAACATTGATTGAGTCATGAATTCGCAAGACACATCTCGCTTGCATATTAAGGTTTCAGTCTGATATTGAAGGATTAACGTGGTACTCACTAAGCATGAAAAAAACCGGCCTGAGAAAATTGAAAGGATTGGGCGAATAATCTTCACCATAGGTTTGCTCCCTATAGGTGAAGGTTCAATTTCCCAAAGTAGCCAGTCAGAAAGGGATAGGCAATGGTCTTCACCATAGGTTTGCTCCCTGTAAGTGAGGATTTGATTCCCCTTCTTGGCGTTACTTTTAATGGAAAAATCAAAAGCTGGAGGAATAAAAAGATGATTTGTGAGGAAAGTTTTGGTTATCATGAATTAGCTTATTGGTGACCAATAATATCCTGAAATTGAGAAGTAAGTTTCATGTTAATAAGCCAAGATTATACTATACACCCATGGAACTTAATGTTTAGAATTGTTCTGATTGATGGATTAATACTTTGAACTCGACTATGACATTATCGTGTGCTCGAGTTTAGGAGATAGTAATGCCCAACATTCATGAATCATAGAATTCTAGGATCTAGATTGTTTTTCAAAAATCATTTGATTTTATAGAAATTGTCCTGTAATTCTTAACTTATTTTTTCGCATACTTTGCTCGGGACTAGCAAAATGCTGGTTAGGGGTTGTGTTGAGGGTCAAATATTGCATATCAGACCCAGTTATTGCCTGGATTTATGAACATGGTACCGTTGAATAGCCCATTTTAATCATGTTTGTGTTGCAAGGTGGAATTGCGAGCTGAGACTGGATCGGGCTGCTAAAAGCACGGATTTAACGTTCAGAATGTACCAAGGTAAGGGACGGACTCCAAGGGACCAAGATCGACGGAATTACACGCCAGGGATCCGCGAAAATTAAGAAACTGAAGCTCAAGCGGCCTGAAAGTCAACCAGAATGCAAGATCACTAGGTTTCCATCATCTGTTTGGCTCGAAACTTTATACATGGCTTGAGGACCAGAAACTAACCGTACACGTCAAATTTCAGCCATTGGATCCTCGTGAAAGTGGTTGAACTAACAGATCAGTCTATAAAATCCTGATTTGGGGCCCACCCGCTGTCCAGATACGCTTTAACTTCGGCCCCCACGGCTCAAATGAAATGGGGAACAAGATGGATGGTGTGGATTTCTCATAATCATCATACAGTGTACATAGTGCACTTTTTGTACTAAGAGTGCATGGCAACACAGGGACGTCTCTCTTCAAAAATAGAACTCTGTTTCTGTCATGAAACAGAGACTGCGGATGATCTCAGTGGGCCATCATCATGGTCCAAATGCTCAATCCGAGCCGTCCATCATGCAGAGGGGCTCGATTTAGCCATACCCATGTTGACTTTATGCACTCATGCACGCACACGTGTTGGTTTCAATAGTCACAAATGGACTGCCCTACAACTATTACAGTTGATTTCTTCCGTGGGTCATGTCGAATCTGATCCAAAATCCATCCCTCTTACCAAAATTTTGTCACGAATCTTATAGACGGCGTGGATTCATCAAACGACAGGGGATTTGGGCCCCACCAGTTACGCAGGGAAGGCCTTACGCATGTATTACGCACGGACGTGCGTCCGGACGTCGTGGGGCGTTGTACGGCCCATATGGCAATCGGATTTCTGATCCGAACCGTCTGAATGCTAACTTAGGAGGTCTTGATCCTAGACATGCAGCCAGATGCATGGTTAAATCAGCAACGGGACCGGCTTTTGGGCGGGAGCAAGTTTTTACGAAACGCTTCGCAGGTGGTTCTCAAACGTGATACGCACGCTGTTGTGCGTATTATCCACCGCCGTTACACGCAGGTTGGCCCTGTCTATAAAAGCAAAAGAAAATGGAAGCAAAAGGGGGAGCGCAGGAGCAGGGCTGCTGAGCCGTGGGGAGAGTGCAGCAAGACAGTGGGTGTGCTCGGTTTTGGAGAGAGAGCAGCAAGACAATGGGCAGAGGCAGCCGTGGGAAGAAAAGGGAACGGAGAGAGAAAGGGAAAAAGAGAAGTTGGGACGTGAGCAGCATCGCTTGGGCTGGACCTGGACCTGGTCTTTCTTGTCTTTTTCTTTTCTCCTTCTTTTGTTTTTGATATTTGAATTTAGCCCATTCATGTGTGGCTAAACCTCTTAGCTAGGGCTAAGAGGTGAAGCCTGTAGCGAGATGGGAGATTTTACTGTGTGCCTTTAATTCATAAACTGAATTTGATATAGTTGATTATTAAAGGAATATTTTTCTTAGTCTTTTATGGTCTGTTGTGACTGAAATTACAATGGGTTTGCAATGGCTTTGAGTATTTCTTTTCCCTTTTTATGTTTATGAAGTCAGGAACCCCTGTTGTTCATCATTGTCCCATGGGCATGGTAGGATGACAGTACCCTTCCTGATCCTCATACATTGTTGGTTGGTTGGTAATTAGTTTAATTCTGTTGTTTACTTTGTCTCCTGGGCATGGCTTGGTGATGGAATCCATTCTAATTCATATACATTTCACCTCTTGAAAACTATATCAAAGGAAGTCTAGTTAAATTTCATAATTTCTGAAGCAGGCATAATTTCTCCCTGATCTCTACAAGTGGATCCTCTGAATTCCTAGTTTCTTCCTCTGAATTCCTTAAAGTTTTAGATAATTATTCCACAATTATTCCTTAAACTCTATTTGGTTTAGATCACATCTTAGTCTAGTTCTAGTTCTACTTAGTTTCAGATAACGTACAGGTATCAGTCCCTGTGGATTCGACCTCGGTCTTACCGAGTTTATTACTACATCACAACCCTATACTTGGGGAGTGAACACTTGCACACTATCAACGGATGATTTCAAAGAGAATTATATCCTGTAATTCTGCAAAGCAAGCCTGAGATATATTAGAAATGACACATGAGGGTACATCAATTGTCAAGAAATCTAAAGTCTAAATCCTCACAACTAAATTTGAAGAAATTCATATGGAGGAAAATGAAATGTTTATGGACTTCTACACTAGATTAAATGACATTGTAAACTCTATATAGGGTCTTGGTGATAAAATCCCAGAAAGTAAAGTGTGTACAAAGATACTGCACTCACTTCCTTAACGGTTCAATGCTAAGGTAACCGCGATCTAGAAACTTCGTGATACGGACAATATGAGGGTAGAGGAATTAGTTGGCTCTTTACAGACTTATGAGTTAACTTTTAAAGATCCAAAAGGAAAATTGATTGCTCTTAAATCTTCTAAAAATAGTTTTCAAGAAAATTCTGATTTAGAAAACTCTGAAGATGATATGGCCCTTTTGACGAAAAAGTTGTACAAAATTTTCAAAAGTAAAAAAGAAGGTTGATTTTCAAAAAGCAAATGATAAGAAAAGATCTAAACCTAAATCTAAATCTTGAAAATCATTAAAAGACAGTCAGTGTTACAACTGCCAAGAATATGGGCATTTGGCAAACAAGTGTCGTAAAATGGACAAACCCAAAAAGAAGGGTATGTTAGCTACTTGGGATGAATCCTCTGATTCGAAAGCTTCTTCTGAATCAGAAGATTCTGAAACCGAGTCGGGCAGTGAAGTTAAAGCTCTTATGACTCTAGCCAAATTCACATTTTCAGATAATGATGATTTAACAAGTGAAGAAAATCTGAATCTGTTGATTAGGTCATACAGGCCCAGATGAAGGTAAAAAACAAAAATCAGGTTGATCCAAAGCTTTTATGGCCCCAAAATTTTTTTAATGGTCGGCGCTCATTCAACACTGTTTCCCCTAATGTGATCCACTTGAGATTGGGATATATCTCATTTTTGGTCTCATACTGTAAAATGACCTTTCAAAATAGATGGACAGCATGGATGAAACACATACATCATGGTAGGGCCCACAAAGCACCGACCACCAGGCATTGGCTGGTATCCGGGGGAGTAGCCAATCCGTTCCTGAGTGGATTTGTCACAGATACACAATCCGGGGCACAAAGATATCTCTGTGACCAGGTAACACGCATTGGGGAACGGATTGGCTACTCTCCCTGACACCAGCTCTATGGCTGATGGTCAGTGCTCTATGGGCCCCACCATGATGTATTGGTTTCATCCATTCTGTTCATCCATTTTTATAGATCATTTTATTGCTCCATCCCAAAAATGAGAGGGACATAAATCTCAAGTGGACCACACCACATGAAAACAATAGTGAGGAGATATCAACCATTAAAATCCTCCTATGACCCACTATACTATTTATTTGACATCCAATCTGTTGATTAGGTCATAAAGACCCATATGAAGAATAAAAACAAATATCAGCTTGATCCAAAACTTTTATGGCCCCGAAAACGTTTTTAATGGTAGACCCTCATTCAACACTCTTTCGTGTAACGTGGTCCACTTGAGATTTTTATGTACTCTTTTTTGGACTCATATTGTAAAATGATCTTTAAAAACAGATGGATGGCATGGATGAAACACATACATCATGGTGGGGCCCACAAATACCGACCACCAGCCATTGGCTGGTGTCGAGGGAGTAGCCAATCTATTCCCACGCATTGCGCTCACGTGCATTGTAGTGGGCCCCACCCAGATCCTTGCGCAGGAACTTCCAACGAATGCCGTTCGCAAGAAATCCGCGTCCGAGCGAAAGGCTTTCGCATGAAGTTCCTGTGCAAGGATGCTGGGTGGGGCCCACCAACATTTTTTTGATAAATCCAATCCGTCCATCCGTTTTGAGATCTCATTTTAGGGCGTGTGACAAAAATGAGGCGGATAAAAAACTTAAGTGGGTCACACGAGAGGGAAAATTAGGGAAAGAAATTTCTATCGTTGAAATCTTCCTAGTCTCCACCTTGATGTTTATATGTTATCTAAACCGTTTATAAGGTCATTGTCAATGGGATTAAGTGAAAAAACCAAAAATATAGACTGATATAATAATTTTTTGGGCATATGAATGCTTCAACAGTGCTCACTGAATGATCACTGTTTCCTCTCGTGTGTCCCATTTTAGTTCTATATACACCTAATTTTTTATCTCAAGTCCTTAAATGATCTCGAAAAATGGATGGACGGATTGGATTTATCAAAAAAATGTCGGTAGGCCTCACCTAGCATCCTTGCGCAAGAACTTCCTGCGAAAGCCTTTAGCAGGAAATCCGCGTCCCGCTCACGTGCAGATGTACTTAGTGTTGACTGTACGGACGTATGAATTGTGAGATCAACACGGAAGTTCCTGCCCTAGCATGATAGGCAGGGCTACGGTGATGTTTGTGAGAAATCCACTCCGTCCATCTGTTTTTTGAGCTCATTTTAGGACATGTAACCAAAATTAAGGTGAAAAAGAAAACTCAAGTAGACCACACGAGAGGAAATAGTGAGGATTCAATAAACACTATTGAAACATTCGTTTGGCCACCAAAGTTTGTATTAGGCTATGATTTTTTGCATTTTCGCTTCATCCCATGGGAATGACCTTATAAGCGGTTTAGATAGCATATAAACATGAAGGTGTAGCCCTGGAAGGTTTCAATTGTAAGCATTTATTTCCCCAATTTTCCCTCTCGTGTAACCAACTTGAGCTTTCAATCCATCTCATTTTTTGTCACATGTCCTATAATGAGCTTGCAAAACAGATGGACGGGTGGATTTCTCACTAACATCACAGTGAAGCCAGCGAAAGGCCGCCTTACCTCCCCACCAGATTAATTGATTTTTTTTATATATAAAGGTACCATATCAAAAGTTCCATGAGGTGGATCTAATCAAGCGACCTAGACCCCGCGAGTCCGTTATCTGGATTCAAAGTTACGTGTCCAGCTACAGAAGTGAGGCCCATGTGGAGAAAAAATTACAAACAAAAGACGAAGTTTTTCAATAGAAATTGAAATTTTGTGGACCATTCAACAAATAAAACGTGATTAAATGAAGAAAATTGCGGATTCAAAGATACACCACCCATGAATTTGGCTCTTTCAAGTACAAAGAAAAGAAAAGTCCAAAGATTCAACGAAGACAGTCCACATGGCTCTCGATGAGTTGTTGATGGAAAATTGATTGACTGGGAAAGCATGTGGGGCCAACCTTAGTCCTTGATCAATGCTGCGGGCCAGGAGCAGATGATGAGATGCATCACACGTCTCCATGGCTGCTTCATCTACCACAACCAGCGGCCGTGTCATGGTTCCTACAGTGCTTGTTTTTGGGCTGCTAATGGCATGCCTGGATATTGCAGGTAACGTGCCTATCTATCTATCTGTCAATCGCATGCAACCTTACCAGGTTCGAGCGCTTAAGAAAAAAGGCGAAATGGATGATGCCGTTGACAAGTTCTGTGAGCCCCACCTAGACGTATATATGTTATATCTATACCGTCTATCCATTTGGAAAGATCATTTTAGGACAAGATTTCAAACCTTAGGTAGCTCTGCTGCTTAAATGAAGCACACGAGAGAAAGGAGTGGAACAATGATGCCCACCATCAAAACATCCTTAGGGCCGACCATGATGTTTATTTTCCATCTAACCTGTTTATAACGACACATAGATCTGAGAATGGGTTAAAAGGGGATTAGGTGGGAGTGGGTTTTAAGATCCGGTGAATTATTGCAATGACTCACATACCAGCCCTTTTTTGGAATTGGCGCCTGGGCAAGGGATTCATGTAATCCTGCTTTGGTTTTGTGTGGGTGCTATTATACCCTTGATTTCTGTAGTGTGGTCCATAAAAATCCTGCATCCATCTCATTTTTGAGCCAATCCCATAAAATGATGTCACAAAACGAATGAATGGTGTGGATATAACACGTACATCATAATGGGGTCCGCGCGACTAGGTGACATCAATGCACAAATGGGAGGCGGTGGTTTGTGGTAATTCCAAACGGGCGCGGTTTAACTTGTGTTAGGTAGCTAGTGATCGGTGCTATGTGGACCCCACTATGATGTATGTGTTTTATCCACAACGTCCATCCATTTTGAAATATAATTTTAGGCTTGATACCAAAAATGAGGTAGATATAAATTTCAGGTAGACCACACCATTGGAAAACAGTAGTGTTTGAATTCCACCATTAAAAACCTCCTAGGGCCAACTGTAATGGTTATTTGACATCTAACCGTTGACTATGTCCGAAAGACTTGGATGAAGGGAAAATACATATATCAGCTTGCTCCAAAACTTTTGTGGCCCCAAGAAGTTTTTAATGGTGGTTGTTCAGTCAGCACTGTGCGGTCCACTTGAGATTTGGATCAAACTCATTTTTGGGCTCATACTATAAAATGATCTAGAAGAATGGGTAGACGGCATGGATGAAACACATACATTACATTGGGGCCCACAAAGCACAGGTAGCGGCAAGGTGAATATCCTATCCATTTCCATTCCCGACACACCACCCTCAACCCATTGTTGAAACGCCAGAGAGTCTACCACCGGCGTAAGAGTAAGGACCCCCGTTTTCATTCCGGACTTGTTAATTTCATGTCCTGTCTTCCAATTCCAAACATGAAGTGGGATGGCCTCCAAGCGATGGATTACAGACCCCCATTTCCATTCTGGACTTGTTAATTTTACGTCCTTTCTTCCAATTCCAAACATGAAGTGGGATGGCCTCCAAGCCATGGGAGTACATGTCAATCCCTAACAGCATGTAATTATTACATTTTGCAAATTCACCCCCACTTAATCCCATGCACCAAACACCCCCTACAGTAGTCACGGTAAGACCGAACTTGATCCTCGTATTCTATATCCACGCCGTCCATCTGTTTGGAAATCATTTTAGGATAGAGCCCAAAACTCAATAAGATAAAAAATAAAAAAAATAATAATAATAAAAAAAAAAGGTGTACCGTACTATTGAAATAGTAGTGATTGAATGTTTTACCATTCAAAACTTCCTATGCCCACTATGATGTTTACATAATGCTTATTTTCCTCCAACTTGTTGATAAGGTTATATAAACTTAGATGAAGTTAAAAAACAAATATTTTCTTTTATATGTCTCATTAATTGTTAATCATCGTTATTTCTTATGATATGGTCTACCTCAGAATTGGGTATGCTTAAGTTTCGGACTCGTATCCTAAAATGATATATAAAAATAGATGGGTGGCGTGGATATGGTATACATAAATCATGGTGGGCCACATGGTAAAGCTACACCGTATTGGGTGGGGCCGCACTTAATATGCTCCTGGCACGGCTAGAAGCGGATTTCCTGCTAAAGGATTTGAAAGTAATGCACATTAAAGAAACGCCTACCGTTAAAACCTACCTAGGCTGCCTTTTGATGTTTATATGATACACAAACTATTTGTAACATCATTTCCACTAGGATGAACAAAAAAAAAAAACTTAGCATGATACAAAAATTTTGTGACCATAGTAATGTCTTAGGGCTGGTTGTTCAATCCCCGTTGTTTTCTCTCGTGTGACTCATTTGAGTCTTGGATCCAGCTCATTTTTAGTCGTATGTTCTAAAATGATCTCATAAAATGGATGAACGGAATGGATTTATCATAAACATAACACTGAACCTCACCTAGGCTCTAGCGCAAAAACTTCTTGTTAAAGGCTCTCTAAGGAAATCCCATCAATGTGTCCCACCGTGTTGTCCTTTTTTGTGGGCTTCACCATGATGTTAGCGATATATCCACACTGTCCACCTATTTGACGAGATCATTTTAGGGTATTAGATCAAAAGTGAGGAAGATCCAAAGTTCAAGTGGATCACAACATAACAAGCGCAGTGGGAATTGAATGCCTACCATTTGAGAACTTCTTGGGGCCACTAAATTTTTGGATAAAGCTTATATTTGTTTTTGACCTTTCATCCCAGTCTGTGTATCATTATGAATAAGGTGTACAACAAATAAACATCATAGTGAGCCTTAGGAAGGTTTCAACTGTAGACATCATTCTCTGTGATATGATTCATTTTAGCTCAGATATGCTTTTTTACTGGGCTCATGACCTAAAATGATCTCTCCAAAAGAATAAACGACGATGATACAACATATCCATCATGGTAGGGCCCACAAAATTGATGACGGCCACCTAGTATGTTCACGGCATGCAATCTACTCGCATCCCTATCCATATTCGCTTACTTAGATGATTAATATCAATTACATAACGCTGATTTTTTCGGTTTTACCTTTTTCCCAAAGTGCTGGCATCTTTCTGGTGTAGTTTTCAAAATTTCCATCGAACGGTGGAAGAAAAAACACATCTCGACCTTATATTAATGTTGCGGGAAATTGACCATACTCACCTCGAAATTTGAGCAAATTATCTAGAAAGCTACCTCAATATTCCATATATCCTTAGAAGGGCCTTCTGACATCTTTTGGAGATTGTTTCGGATGAAAATGCCCCTGACCTTGGTTCAGGACTTGTATGGTCCTGGAGTGAAGTAGAAGTCACCTACTGACGGATCGACTACTCCCCGGGGCACCAACCAATGGCTGGTGTTCGGCGGTCTGTGGGTCCCATCACCACGTATTTGTTTCATCCATGTCATCCATATATTTCTCCAGATCATGTAATAGTAGGAGTCCAAAAACAAGCGATACTCCCAATGGCCTTAGGAGGATTTTAATGGTGGATATCCAATTATTATAATTTTCCTGCAATGTGGTCCACTGAGATTTATATCACTCTCGTTTTTGGGTTCAAGCCATAAAATGATATTTAAAAGTGGATGAACGGCATGGACGAAGCACATATATCATGGTGGGGCCCACAGAGCACCGATCACAAGCACCACGAGCTTTGGAAGAGGCAAATGTCGATTTATTTACCTTTTAAAGACCCACTTCTTCTTCTTCTTCTTTTGTTTTCCTAGAAAAGCGAAGATCCAGAAACTAACAACGACGTTGTTTCTCCTTGTCATTTCTCTCATTTGAAAGCCTCTTCAACTACGAGGTTAGTATTTTATTTTGTTTTAACTGTAGGCAATTGCCTAAGGTAAAGGAAGATCAGAGTCGAGAAGCCAATGGTTCTGGTTGTCACGTAAAAGGGAGTGTAACGTAGGGCACACCTTGATCAAACCTCCACCATTGGATAGTAGACAACCACGACATCATGTTTATGACGGTATTTGGATCGTGGCTACCACTTGTCACGATCGTGGTTGTCATGTTATATGGATCGTCGTCCTTAGCTTACAAGGGTTGTGGTTGTCAGCTGTTATGGGTCGTCCTTGTCGTTCTTGTCAATTATGACCCAATGTGCTTCATTACCATGACCCAATGTGTATGATAACCACGATCCAATGTGCTTCATTACCATAAAATTACGAAGACTGCGTCGGATGAATTTGATTTGATAATTAAAGTTTTGTACAGTTATGCAACTCGGAAGTGCGAAAGACACAATGTGTCGGGATTTCAACGGATGAGTTCCAAGTGACCGCACGGGGAATGACCGATGTAGTTAAGCTAAGAGAAATGAAGTATATGTGCGGTCAATTTACACAATGCTTGACAAGACACAATGAGACATTTCAGACAAAGTGAAGGTTTTATGTGAGAATATGAAGCCTTCAGAAATTAGAAGATCTGATGGGAGACCCAAAAAGGTTCGAATTACATCCTAACGAGAAGATAGGCTAACACCCAGATGCTCGAGATGCAAACAAATAGGTCACAATCAGCGTCGATGCACTTTCGTCCTTGCTGGCTGAGGATGAGGCCGAGGCAGATGTGACTTATTTTTTTTTATTATTTGTGATAATGTAATGTGAACTATAATATAATTATTGATTCATGAACTTTGGTGCATGTTAACCACCATCCAATGTGGATGCTAACCACGATCCATTGTGCGTTTGAACCACGACCCATAACAACATGTTGTAGTTGTCATGACAAATGGATCGTGATTGTCATGTAATATGGGTTGTGTTTCTCATAAGGTAGTGGTTATCAACAACGGATCAACAAGGACGACAACCACGATCCATTACAACTGTAAACCATGACCTATTTAACATTACAGTCACGACCCATATCAATTACGACCAATGATTCACGTATACCACGACCCATAAACATGATAACAACGACCCACATATTATTCTAGTCAGGGTCCATGTATCATTACAACCACGACCTATATAACCTCACAACAATGACCCATATACAATGACAGTGGGGACCCATGTATCATGTCAACCATGACCCAATGTGGATGATTATCAAGAGCCCTTATGTATATGAACCATAAACCCAAAGATCGGAATAGTGTACATAAAATAGGTAGTGGTTTTCATGATATATGGATCGTGGTTGTCATGTCAATTAGTCGTGCTTTACTCAATGTCGTGGTTGTTAACAACGATCCGGTACGGATGATAACCTCCATCCATTACAAATATGACAACCACAACACATGTAAATGGTCAACCACGTCCCATGCAACACGACAACCACGACTCGTATAACATGACAACCACGAACCCATATCAAATGATAACTACGATCAATGCTTCACATCAACCACGAACCGTATAACATGACAACCACGACCCATAGATCATGACATTCAGGATCCATATTTCATGACAATCACGACCTATACAACATTACAACCACAACCCATATTCTAAGCTGATGTGAAATGGCCTATTCTAGCTTCCAGGCAAATGAACTCGATATTTTGTAACATGACAATAGCAATCCATATAACATGACAACCACGATCCATAAAACATGAAAATCATGACCCATATTAACCGATACCATGACCCATGTTACTTTAACAACCACGATCCATATATCATAACAACCACAATCCATTTTACATGAAAACCAAGATTTTAAAATAATAATAATAATAATAAAAGATTCAACAACGATCCTTTGCCTGGGTCGTGTAATGACAATGTGAAGGATCGTGGTTGTCATCTACGAAGGGTCATGTTTGTCATTGTGCAAGTTAGAGATGACTTTAATTAAGTTGTGACAATGAAAGCCCTCACCATATCTAGTTTGAAGCCCAAGTCTTTGGCCCATAACTCTGTATCGTGGTTATTATATTATATAGGTCGTGGTGTTAATGTTCGATGGGTTATAGTTGACATGACGATATGTATCGTGGTTTTCATTGTATAAATGATCACACCGAAATAAACAGTTATAAGGTGTTGAGAACTACGTGGGCCGTACATCCACCTAATAAAACTTATTTTTATATATGCCTTTATATGCGTACATTACATACGATGGTCAGTTTAGATCGCATTTATATATCACTGTGGACCCCATATATTTTAGTTTATACTGAATTAATATGTCGCATGTATATACATTAAAGATGACGTGCTAAAGGCAGAAAGTCACTTACGATTCCAAACGCAGAAGATCAATCGTTAATCATCTGGTCAAGTCTATAGGCTCATCATAAAATGAATCTAATCCGTTTGAATTGCTCATGGATGATGGATTCCTTCAAAAATTCTATTAGTGACACGTATCGAGCCATCAGTGGCCCACACTGCGTAAAGATGATAAATTATAGGCTTTTACGGAAACTATTGGTTGAACTGTTGTGGTCCATTGGATTCGAATATTTTGACCATTCTTTGTGTAATTCTGTTTCTTGATGTTACAAATAAAATAGACGGTGTGGATCGGAGAAAAGGCAGTTTGATGTGACTTACGAAACACCGACTATATCTTGGACGCTAATGGACACTTTTACGGACGTTTACGATTCCAAACGCAGAACATCAACTGCTTATCCCTATACGGAACACCGACTATATCTTGGAGCTTTTTCTTTAGGACCCCTTCACTTTTTATCCATAACTTTTTTTTTTACTGGTTTTGAATCTTCTTCATTGGGCCCCTCCATCGCCACTTAGCGAGTACATCTATACAAGTTGAGTGTAGCTCAGTTCATATAAATGGCAAAGAAAAGTAATGGTTGATAGGGACGGTGTATGGTGGTTATTATGTTCTTGATGGCGGATTAGTTAGGTGGGAGAAGTCATGGAATGTGAAGTCATCCACTGACAGGCCTACACAACACAACTTAGACGATTGTGGCGTATTCATGCTGAAATATATAAACTTCTTGTGCAGCATGAGTGTAATTGACTTTATGCTTGTAAATATATATTTATTCGTCTACATTTAATCTTGATTGCTTTGTACTTTGTTTTAATATTAATTTGTTTTGTTTCTGTAGGAGGAAATTTCAAAGTTTAGAAAGACAATTGCATATGACTGTCTGTAGCAGACAAGACCAGATGATGCTGCGTTCGGGAAAAAACAACAAGAAGAGGCGTCCGGTAGACCAGCGAAGAAAGCTAAATACTGATTTGATGTTGAATGATGAATGGATTGGTGTATTTGATGTTTCTTCTACTTATTATCATCTATAATAGGTTGGTGAATGAGATGGGTCGTAATTGTCCATGAACAATTCGAAGTTGTATTGCACTTAGGCTCGTGGCTGTCAGCCACGTTAGTTGACATGCACAATGGATCGTTATTGTATATGGGTGGTTGAATGTGGATGCCAAACAAGATCCATATATCATGACAAGCACGACCCCTGTAACATTAGAACCACGACACATATCATCTTACAACCACGATCTGTCTAACATCATAACCATGACCCGTCTAAAATGAAAACCACAGTCAATAACAATAAGACACAGTCTGTATGACAACCATGAAACTGTCATGTGATCTGATCTCATGGTTTACATGCATGTGAGATCGTGGTTATTGTCCACATTGATTCGTGGTTGTCATCCATGTTGGCTCATGGTTTATAACCACGACCCTAATCCAGTCCCCTGAAAAGCCTGCATGATATATGTACATTATGGCAAGTCATGGAAGTGAGTGCGGTACTACGACCCCTAAGCATGAAAACCATGACCCATATAACACGAGAACGACGATTCGTAACAGACTTCAATCCATGATCCATATACCGTCACAACCATGACCTGTGTAACCGGACAACCACAGATTATGTACACGACATGGCTCATGGACGGCTCGATGCTTATGTGTTTCATCCATGACGTACATAATTCATGCCCTGCCCTACACGTTAAGACAACAATAACGATCCAGGCAACATGACAAACATGATTCATATAACATGGCAAATACAACCCATATAACAACACAATCACGACCCACATAACATGACAAACATGTTCCATGCAACATGGGACTACAACCCAAGCAATTCACGGCCCGTATAATATGAAAAATCATGAGGTTTATAACATAAAACTGACGACCTGGGCAATCCACGGCTCATTGATATTCAAGTTAAACATCTCCATTCCATCCCTCATTATCTTCCGCTTAATTCTAGGTGTTCTTCTTACAATCACGATCCATGTAACACAATCACGACCCAATGTGCAAGAGAACCAGAATCACACGGAACGATCGTTGTTGTCATACACATTGGGTTGTGATTCCCAACCACGATCCATTGTGGAAGACAACCACGACCCTTTGTTCGTCCCATCCACGACCATTCCCTTAGAATTCAGCACGACCCTCTGGAAATAATGCTACATTCTTCTTCTTCTTCACGAAATCACATTAAAGTCACTACTTCCCCGTAATCCATTGGGTATCGAACGCGATCCTTCGTTATCCGTGTGACCGTACCGAATCGGCGTGACCCTTCGGAATCGGCGCCTTGACCATTGAATGGCCAGCCTATAAGAGTGGTACTTTGGTGGTACTTCCACAAGCCAATCCGCATTCATGCATTTCTTTGTTCTTTCATTCAAAATAATGGAGGAGATATTCGAAGAAATCATAGAGCCCTTATCACGTTCTTCCTTTATTCGTGATCCCTTCTCTTTCCTCAGGGACGTTCACAATCTTCCTTAAGCTCAACGGCCTCCACAGGAAGTTCTGAAGACAATTTTCGGACTCTGCTAACTCGACAATTTCAACGGGCACCCAGCCAATGAAAAAACGTTAGTTACTTCCATTTCCTTCTACCTTGTCTTTCTTATCTCTTACGTTTCTTCGGAATCATTGCGTGGATAATAAATACTTCCCATACAACATCACAACCACGACCACTGTAACATGACATCCAAGACCATAATCACAACATAATAGGAAGAACAACCTCTTCAACGGGACCCAGGGAGTTCTGCTGAAAAACAGTTGCGAGTATGTCTTGTTTATGCCTGACCTTCTCAATAAAGTTTTTGTTCGAGCTAAAACAAGTCATCCTCTATAGATTTTTTTTCTACATCGCTGGTTGCCGGCTGAAGAGAGATCTTCTTCCTACCATAAATGTGATTATGATCGTAGTTGTCATGTTAAATCAGTCATGGCTGTCTTACAATGGATCGTGATTTCCAGGTTATATGGGTCATGGTTTGTAATGTAATATGAGATGTATTTGTCATGTTAGATCGGTCATGGCTGTGTTACCATAAACAATTCTCTTCAATGGGCACCCAACGAGGTTTGGTCGTGGTTTGCATGGCAGATTGGTCGTGAAGATGACATGAGTCGTAGTTCACATGAATAATGAGTCGTGGTTGTCACGGCATATGGGTCGTGGTTCTCATTTAACAACAACGATCCACTATTCATCATAATTATGACACAATGCAAGGGACAATCACGACCCACTATTGGTCAAAGTTTCATGGGTCGTGGTATCATTTGATATGGGTCGTTGTTGTAATGTTGTATATGTCTTGGTTGTGATGAAATGTGGATCCTGAATGTAAGTATTAAAGGCGTGGTTGACTTGTTATACCGATCATGATTGTTGTGTAATATGGTTTATAGTTGATGTGAAGCATTGATCGTAGTTATCATTTGGTATGGTAAGATCTTAGTTTCTTGCACTGATTTTTTGCACTACCCATTTACATGACAACCACGATCATTATATCATGAAAACCACGACCTATTGTTATGTACACTATTTCCATTTTTCTGTTCATGGCTCAGATGCATAAAGGCTCGTGATTAATAAATAATGGTTCGTGGTTGCCGTCCAAGTTGGATCGTTCCAAACAACCATGATATAATGAGAAACACGACCCATATAACATAACAACCACGGTCCACCTGTCATGAGTGTTAAGACTGGTTGTTATGGTCACCATTTCCTCTATGGGTTGTGGTTCAAATGCATAAGAATTTGTGGTTATCATCCACATTGGATCATGGTTAACATGCACCAAGGTTCATGAATTAATAAGTATATATATTACAGTTCATATTACATTATCGTAGATAATAAAAAAATAAACTAACATATTAAGCCTTGGCCTCAGCCAGCAAGGACGAAAGTGCATCAACACAGATTGTGACCTGTTCGTTTGCATCTAAAGCATTGGGTGTTGACCTATCTTCTCCCTGGGATGTAATTCGAACCTTTTTTGGTCTTCCAGCGGATCTTCTCATTTTTGGAGGCTTCATATTCTCACATAAAACCTTCACTTCCTCTGAAGTGTTCCATTGTGTCTTGTCAAACACTGGGTAAACTGACTCTTGATATTTTTTACGATATATTTATTGAAGTAGAATGGAGAGTAGTATTTGTACATATCAAGTTGATACTTATCGCAGACCGCTATCACATGAACACAAAGTAGCAATATTTTTCCAAACTCACCATACGTACACTTCATTTCTCTTAGATTCACTACATCAGTTATTCCCTATGTGGTCACTTGGAACTCATCCGCTGAAATCGCATTGCATTGTGTCTTTCGCACTTCTGAGTGATAAATTTCGGACAGTCTTTTTGATGCCCAAGGAGTCAAAATTCAGTTACAAGCCAAGGCCTTGTCCCATCGGTGGAGGAAGAAGTTTTAGATTTTATTTCGTATTGATTCGAAAAGTTTAGTGACAGGGTACTCTCGTGCATCTACAAACAATGCATTCATGCTTTTGACGATGTTGGTGGTTACGATGTTATACCACATGCCAGGAAAGAAAATAGATGCCCATCTTTCTTTTTCTATACCATTAAGGAACTGATATGCTGTGGGATTCAACATTTGAATGCATCGCATCATCTCCCAAAATGTGGATGTCTGGTATGTCTTAACAGCACTCCAAAAGTATTCCCTCGTAGAATCATCCGAACATGCCTTCTTCATGTTTCCAAGTATATGATGGGCACAATATCCATGGATCGCATGTGGGAACATGTTAGGGACTTCACTGACCAACCCTTTATGATGATTTGACATTATCACTAGTCCTAGAAGATTCCCGATTGACTTGGATAAAATCCTAAGGAACCACCTCCAACTACTATTGTTCTCATATTCTCCGATCCCATATGCTACAGGGAGGATGTGATTATTTTCATCTAATGCAGTGGCCATGAAAAGAACACCCTTGTACCTTCCTGTCAAATGTGCCGCATCGACACACAACACCCTCCGAACATGCAAATTTAGGTTTCTAATGCACTGTCCAATCGCAATAAAGCATTATTCAAAACTATTTATTTCGTCGTTCACCTGTAACTCCATCACAGTCCCTAAATTGGCCTTTCTCAACTCCTGAAGATAGGCCGGAAGCTCATTATAAGAACCCTCATAAGATCCCAAGACTTATTCCGTTGTAATCTCTTTACATTTCCATGCTTTCTTATAACTGATCTCAACACCGTACATCTCCACTCATACAATATTTAATTTCTTTTGGCGTGTAAGTCAGTCCTAAACTCATACGACCGACACCAAATTCACTACTAATCAAACTGGTGGCTTAGCGATGATCTCTTCCCTTCCTCTTTAAGGTTAATATATCAGGACGGACATCCACGATCGTTGTCTCAGAGTGGCGTATCGCCTCAAACCACATGCTACATGTATGCTTCGAGTTGTAAGTCTTGATCTTGAACATCCTTGTGCCATCCAGCTTTGAAGCATGCATCCTCCTACTAAAATTTTCTATAATGCACCCGATCGTATATATCAGCTTGTTAGACTTCAAGACCTTATACTGAAACTTGCGACGCATCTCATATTTACATAGACAATATTGTAATCAACCTTTGTCCTTAAACACTTGCCTGACAAATATTTCATTTGGATTTTTCACAAATTCCAGATATCCTTGATGATCTGAATTGACAAAAGCATCATCATATGGGTTGAAGACAGTATTCAATGATCTAGGAATATCTTCATTTTCTTCATGCACTGGTATGGGTAAATTTAAGTTTATAGACTATGGATTGACCTGCACGGATGGATCAACCGATAGATCATTGACGGATGGGGTTTGGAGATCGCACTGGTCAGCTGTTCCTCGATCATGATATCTATCACTACTTGATGGGCCAAGTATGTCACAGTCAGTATTTCCCAAATCATGATGTGTATCATTACATGAAGGGCCACCTATATCGCAATCGTCGAGTTCCCGATCGTGATATTTATCGTTACTTGATAGGCCAGGTAAATCGCAGTCATCATTCCCCAAATCATTATGTGTATCGTTACATGAAGGGCCGCTTATATCACAGTCGTTGACTCCTCGGTCGTGATATTTATCATTACTTGAAGGGCCAGGTATATCAGAATCATCGACTATCCAATCATTGCTTGAAGGCTGTGAATGAAGAGACGATGGGTTCGAACGTAAAGTATAATCTATGTTGTAATCCTCAACGAAAGGACAACACCTCACTTTCTCCACATACAATGGTATTTGTGTTGAAAGAGTATGTCCACAAAATAACATGTATGCATTTAGATCTTCATCGTCTTTGATTGTATTTGGGCATAGGAATCCACGAATTACATCACCGTACACAACTTTAATTATTAAATCGAATTCATCAGACGCAGTCTTCGTAATCTGATGCATTTTATCTAGCAACTGTCGATAAGTGATATCATCACTCACAACAAATCTCTTTGAGTCACCACCGTCGTAAGTAAACATTCCCTTGTCATACACACTCTTTCCATCATAATAGCATAATATAGCCCTACGACGCATACTCCTTCCAATATTGGTTATTCTGTAAAAAAAATAAAATGAATGGGTCCAATTTGTGAGAAATGCAGGATACTGGTTGTCATCTTAAATGGGTCGTGGTTATCATCCACATTGGTTCGTGGTTGTAATTTTGTAAGGGTCGTGGTTGACGACAATGACCCACTGTGAATGACAACTACGAACCACTCCAAGGGTCATAGTTGTTATGTTATAAGGATCGTGCCTTTCATTAGACTGTGCAAGGCCCAACTTGTTGGGTCGTGGTCGTCATGTTATATGGTTTATGGCTTTTAAGCTAGAGGGGTCGTGGTTGTCAGCTGATGAGGATCGTGACTCTCACGTTACATGGGTCGTGTTTGTCACGGTATATGGATTGTGGTTGTCAACCACATTCAACGACCCATTACAACACCTTAAGCATTCATGGATTTCGTTACTCTTACAATCAAGATAATAGAGAAGATATTCGATGAAGGCATTGAGTCCTTCCCGTGTTCTTCCTTTATGGCAACTACGTTCAATGATCGATATACAACTATGATCCATTGTTCATCGTAGTCACGATCCAAATTTGATGGCAACCACGGTCAACTATGCATGTGAACCACAATCACACGATGGGGTCATGGTTGTTACGTTAGATGGGTCGTGGTTGTCAGCTGATATGGGTCATGGTTCTCATGTTACAAAGGTCATAGTTTTCACATATGTTATATGGGTTGTGGTTCACAATTATATAGGTGTCGTGATTTACACTAAGGAACCACTCAAAGGGTCGTGGTTTTCAACTAAAATGGGTCGTGGTTCATAGGGCAGTGAAAAGCACGATCCTTATAACATGACGACCACCACCCATCTGGCATGACAACCACGACCCATGACATCTGCCAACCATGACCCATGTAACATGATGACCACGACTCATGTGCATGCGAAAAGTACGATCCTTATAACGTGACAACTAAGATCCAATGTGCATGGGAATTCGATACCATGATCTTTCACATGGGAACCTTCTCGACTCTGATCATCCCTTACCTTAGCAAACTGCCTACAGTATAAAATAATATACAGACCTCGTAGTGGAAGAGGATTTCAGACAAGGACAAATAACAGCCCTCTCTAACAGTTGGTCCCTGGATCTTCTCTTTTATTTTCTATAAAAATGAAAAAAGAAGAAGGTCTATAAAAGGTGCATGTCAACATTCGGCCCTTACAAAGCTCATTTATTCTTTCGTATAATCCGCGGGATAATGGATTGGCTACTCCCCCTGTAACCAGTCATGGGCCTAACCATGATGTATGTGTTACATCCATTCCGTTCATCTGTTTTTACAGTGAAAGGCATGATTGTTCGTCTATTTTTACAAATCATTTTAGGGCTTGATCCCAAAATGAGAGGGATCATTTTAATGGTCTACGACGGTCATTCATCACTATTCCCTGTAACGTTGTCCGCCTGTGATTGGAGTATCATCCGTTTTTGGACTCCTACCATTAAATGATCTGGAGAAATAAATGGACGGCATGGATGAAACACATACATGGTGGTGGGGCCTACGTACCATTGAGCACCAGCCATTGGCCGGTGCCCTGGGGAGTAGCCGATTCGTCACTTTCTTAGGGGTTGAAACCGAAGGTAACTTCTACTTCACTCCAGGTCCGTATGTCTCCTGAACCAAGGTCAGGGGCATTTTCATCCGAACAATCTCAAAAAGTTGTCAGAAGGCCTTCATGTATGTGTTTCATCCATGCCGTCCATATATTTTTCTAGATCATTTTATGGTAACCATAAAACCAAAAATGATCTATATCCTAATAGAAAGTGGACCACATCATAGGAAACAGTAATGAATGAGCGTCGTCGATCAAGAAAATGATCCCTCTGATGTTTTGGATCAAGCCATAAAATGGTCTGTCAAAATAGATGAACGATCGTGCCTGATGAAAATGCCCCTGATGTTGGTACAAGAGACATACGGACCTGAAGTGAAGCAAAAGTTACCTTCAGTTTCAACACTCGGGAAAGTGACGGATCGGCTACTCCTTGGGGCACCGGTCAATGGCTAGTGCTCGGTGGTCTGTGGGCCCCACTACCACGTATGTGTTTCATCCATGCCGTCCATATATTTCACCAGATCATTTAATGGTAGGAGTCCAAAAACGAACGATACTCCAATCACAGGCGGACAACGTTACAGGGAACAGTGATGAATGACCGTCGTAGACCATTAAAATGATCCCTCTCTTTTTTGGGATCAATCCCTAAAATGATCTGTAAAAACAGACAAATGATCGTGCCTTTCATTGTAAAAACAGATGAACGGAATGGATGTAACACATACGTCATGGGTGGGCCCATGGCTGGTGACTGGGGCCATAATAGAAAACAATGGGGACAATGAAACCCACTGTTAGAAGTGGACATGTAACAACCACGACCCATGTAAAATGACAACCACGACCCATATGGGCCCACATTGAAGTATGCTTATTGTTTGTGTCACCCATTCGTTTGTCTTGTGATTTTAGGGTTACGACCCATTTCACATTCGAACCACGATCCATTTAACATGACAATCACGATTTATATTACATGACAACCATGATGCATATTACATTATAACCACGACCCATATTACATTGACAACCACGATGCATATTACATTACAACCATGATCAATATTACATGATAACCCCACCACCACGTATGTGTTTCATCCATGCCGTTCATATATTTCTCCAAATCATTTAATGGTGTACTTTCTCAGGTGTTGAAACTGAAGGTAACTTCTGCTTCAATCCAGGTCCGTATGTGTCTTGAACCAAGGTCAGGGGCATTTTCGTTAGGCATGATTGTTCATCTATTTTGACAGATCATTTTAGGGCTTGATCCAAAAAATGAGAAGGATCATTTTCATGATCGACGACGCTCATTCATTACTGTTTCCTGTGATGTGGTCCACTTTCTATTGGGATATAGCTCATTTTTGGTTTTATGGTTACCATAAAATTATCTAGAAAAATATATGGACGGCATGGATGAAACACATACATGAAGGCCTTCTGACAACTTTTTGAGATTGTATCAAATGAAAATGCCCCTGACCTTGGTTCAGGAGACGTATGGACCTGGAGTGAAGTAGAAGTTACCTTCGGTTTCAACCCCCGAGAAAGTGACGAATCGGCTACTCCCTGGGGCACCGGCCAATGGCTGGTGCTCGATGGTATGTGGGCCCTACCACCACGTATGTGTTTCATCCAGTTGTCTATATATTTCTCCAAATCATTTAATGGTAGGAGTCCAAAAATGAACGATACTCCAATCACAGGCAGACAACGTTACAGCGAACAGTGATAAATGACCGTTGTAGACCATTAAAATGATCCCTCTCATTTTTGGGATCAATCTCTAAAATGATCTGTAAAAACAGATGAACGATCGTGCCTTTCACTGTAAAAATAGATGAACGGAATGGATGAAACACATACATCATGGTTAGGACCATGGCTGGTGACTAGGGCCATAATAGAAAACAATAGGGATAATGGAACCCACTATTAGAAGTGGATATGTAACAACCGCGACCCATATAAAATGACAACCACGACCCATATGGGCCCACATGGAAGTATGATTATTGTCCATGTGGCCCATCCGTTTGTCTTGTGATTTTAGGGTTACGACCCATTTCACATTCAAACCACAATCCATTTAACATGACAATCACGATCCATATTACATGACAACCACGATGCATATTACATTACAACCACGACCCATATTACATTGATAACCACGATGCATATTACATTACAACCACGACCAATATTACATGATAACCACGACCCATATTACATTATAACCACAACCTATGTTCACCACGACCCATATAACACAATAACTACGACCAATGACAACCACAACCCATATTTCATGATAACCATAACCCATATAACATGACAACCATGACCATAATTAAAATATAATATGAAGAACTGTAGTCTTCAAAGGGCACCCAGCGAGACGAAAAACTCTTTTGATCGTATGTCTTATTTTAGCTTGACCAAAAACTCTGTTGAGAAGGTGAGGCTTAAATAAGACACTCTCAAAAGTTCTTTGTAGCTCGCTGGGTGCCCTTCGAAGAGAACTGTTCTTCACATTGTATTTTAATTATAGTCGTGGTTGTCATGTTATATGGGTAGTGGTTATCATGAAATATGGATCGTGGTTGACATTGGTCGTAGTTATCATGTTTTATGGATCGTGGTGAACATGCAACAACCACGACCCATATGACATGACAACCACGACCATATTACATGATAACCACGACCCATGTTACATGACAACCACGACCCATGACAACCACACTCTCACTTCTCTGGTCAGAACGTTGGATCATGAATTTATTGTTGTCGTGAGAGTAGAGTTTGAGAGATCTGCAAAAAGAACACAGAATTAAGCAGAAGATAATATAGGATGGAGACGTTTATCTTGAAATCACTGACGACAACTATAAGCCATGTTTATGAAGAACAGTTCTCTTCAAAGGAGACACAGCGAGCCGAAAACATCAGTTGAGAAGGAGTCGTTGATCTTCCACGGGCACCAAACGGTCTTCAGAATTTCAGGTGGAGGCCATTGATCTTCAGGAAGATCATCAACATTCCTGAAGAAAGGGAAGGGATCACCCATAAAGGAAGAACGCGAGATGGACTTCTAGTTCGGATTGACTTATGAAAAAATGAAACCCAAGTACCATTTTTATAGGTTGTTCAACCAATAGTTAATGTGGGGTGGTGATTCCAAAGGGTCGCTTTGATTCCGAAGGAATTACAGGTAAGTAGAGACATTAATATGATTTCCTACAATTAAATGTGGCACTAATTCTGAAGGGAAGGGTCATAAATGTAAACCACAACTAAATGTACATAACAACAACGATCTCTATACCATGACAACCACTATCGTGGTTTCGATCGTCATTGGTTTGCCTAATGGATCATGGTTGACAGGTACAGTAGATCGTGGATCACATGGTGGGTGGTCTTAACTGTCAACCTTGACCCAACATAAATGACAACAACAAACTATGTAGCATGACAACCATGATCCTTTAGAACTCATGATAAACACGACTCTTTGTTGGTTACATCAGCGATCAACTATGTAGTACAATTACGATCATGTTAGATTTTGTAAGAAATTCTTATTATTGATTAATAATCCACGACCATATTGGAATGCAGTTCGAAAAAGAAATCGTGATATTTCTCTGGTTATTCAACGCGCTGGTCATTCAATGGTCAATGTGTTGATCCCACGGATAGCTGAGGATGAAGCACCATGAATAAGCAAGGTTACTCTCCCTCTCCCTCTGAAGGGGTGGAGAGTTTTTTACCCGCTGTCTTATTTATAGAGAGGTTAGCTGAGAAATTATCTAATGAGCTAGAATTGTATGGAAATGTGCCCATCCACATATTTTGATCTATTCTCATTGAAGTGTATGAAAATCTGCTCATCAAAGTTAGGACATGGCATACGTAGATATCAAAAATCTCATGTGTGTATATATATATATATATATATATATATGTGTGTGTGTGTGTGTGTGTGTGTGTGTGTGTGTGTGTCCCAGTTATTAACATGTGGAGAACATGTTCGTTAGTGAATTTATTGTTGTCGTGAGAGTAGTTTTTGAGAGATTTGCAAAAAGAACAACTGGATCATTGGTTGTGTTAATATTGGTCATGCTAATGTTTGCATGGTTCATATATGTAATAGATCGTGGTTGTCATCCATGTTGGATCGTTGTTGATAACCACGGCCTTAAGAGAAACATGATCCATACGTCATGGAAACCACAATCTATACGTCATGGGAACTACGATCCCCATGTCATGGCAATCGTGACCCGTTAAAGTGGTTATAAGAGTCGTGTTTTCTTGTTATATTGTAAACTTAAGTGGAAGAAACTTATGCAGTCTTGCGCATCACTGAGCTTCTCTTCTGGCAATTACTATATTATATGGGTCATAGTTGTAATGTTATAAGGGTCGATGTTTTCATGTTATATTGTCATGATTGTAATGTTATATAGGTTGCAGTTGCCATGTTATACGGATCGTGGTTGTCATGTTGCCTTGATCGTTGTTGTGGTGCGCAAGACTCTGCAAGTTGAATGGGTCGTGGTTGTCATCAACAATGGATCGTGAACTTAACAACGGGTCGTGGTTCTCATGATATATGGATCGTGGTTTTCAAATTGTATGGGTCGTGTTCCTCATACGGTCGTGGTTATTGAATAAGATCCAACATGGATGAGAACCATAATCTATTACAACTGTGAACCACGACAAATTTAACATGACAACATGACCCATATCAACTATGACCAATTCGTGACGTATATCACAACCCATATAACACGACAAAAATGACCCATAAGATTGTCGCCTGACTCGTCATTAGAAGTCATAGATCCAAGGAAAAGCCTCACTCTGATACCAAACTGATGTAGGGAAGGACATGTAGAGGTCGAGCACCGTCTTTCTCAGGGACATGACTATTCTGAATCCACAGAACTTCTCTAAACTCCTCATAGAGATGCCTCGAATCCACGAGGAAAATAAGAAAAAATAGAATAATTTTTAAAAATTTGTAATAAATTGATTGATGATGAAAAATGAACTAACAACCTCTTAAATAATAACATAAACTATAGGACGAAGTTTCAGACTCATGTTATAACTTAAACTCCTAGAAATCATAACTTACTATAAATAGTAAACTTACTATTTGTAGACAGTCGTGATTTCCACTAGACCTCATGGTTTTCAGCTAAAAATAGTGTCCTATTTAGCTCAACCATGTTATTCTCCTAATTTTTCTAAGAACTTTTCATGTCGGGTGCAACTCTTAAAGCCCAACGGATGAAGAGTTATACTCAAACTAAAACTTACAATAAATAGTAAAAACAAAATTAAAACAAGAATTCGACTGTCGATCTGGTGGTATTTTGTAAATTCAGTGTGGGTAACCTAGCATAGCAGGGTTGGGTGGCTAAAGTATCTCATCCTACCCCAAAATCATATATGGTACATCCGATAGCTCATTTTGATTTACGAGATACGTCTGTTTTAAGTTCCGACGGTCCGAATCACCTCCCCCTCCAATCGGGCCTTTTCTGGTCCATCTTGGGCATTAAATTATCTGCAACCCACTCTACATCAAATGGTATCTCCAAATAAATGATATAAACTGCATATTAACTCTCATTTCGTCACCACCATCGCCCCTTAAATAAATTTTATTTGACTCTTTTCTATAAAAAATTTACATCATCTTCATTGAACTTTTCCAATGAAAGAAGACTCTTTCACAGGTTTAATATGTTCTGAACACAAGAAACTGTTTATGTGATAGAATTAAACATAATAATTCTGACAACTCCAATCCCCACAATTGTACATGTGTTATCAACACCCATGTAAACTAGTAAACTATGACACGATCATATGATTGATATATGTAGAAAAAATCTCTATGTGGAGTCATATAGAACAAAGCGCCTGAATTTAAGATACATTAATAGCTCAGATTTAAAATTACGTCGATTGTTTAACACGACACCAAGTGACGCGAAAAGTTATGAAGCTTAGAATTATGGCTAAGTCCTATATTGGGGGGGGGGGTAAGACCACTTAAAAATATGCACAAATTAAAAGAAATTAATACTTAGGCTTCTAAGCCAAGTGAGTCCAAGCAAATAGACTACAATAGATATAACTAATTAAGCAACTAGTTTACATGGGTGAGATAGATATCCTAGTGTGTGCAATTTATTAAACACCTAGTATTCATTCTAATAATGCATTTAAAAACATTTACCAATACAACTCATAGACATAAATAGAATAGCATGCTCAAATCGAGATGGCAAACGCAATGAGATATAGTGGTTTGGCTAATTATCTACTCCACTCCCGGTGGACACACTCTCCTCAAGTGTACATATAAGATTTCACTATTTCGGAGGTTTCTAATAGGTTTACCTCTAACATTTATAATCATTTTACAGGTTTACTATAAATCTACGCGTACGCACTCGTGTCAGTGGACCACGTACACACCCTTGTCGGTGGCGGTCATACACAAAGACCTACATGTACTCACCTTTGTTGGTGGAACATGTTTCCACCCTTATCGCTGGCTCCCTCAGAGATTTATTTGGTTTTTTATCGACTAACCAAAAACTACTATGGTCTTAATCCAATGACTTATGTACACTCCTATCGGAGGCTCCCACGAAGACTAACACATACACACCCGTGTTCGGTGGTGGTCCTACACAAGAACATGCGTACACTCCCATCAGAGACAGTCCTATAGAAAGACTTAGATGTGTTTGGATTTCAAACTCAATTGACTCTAAAATAACAATCTACTTGTTGGATTAAGCCCCATTCATGCGGCTTCTTGAGATGTGTCTTCTCTTTTTTAATCTTCTTCTCTTGTGCTCAACCGATCTTTGAAGTCGATCTTCTTCCGCTTTTATGAATTAGCTACTAATAATGATCTTCCTATTAAGATGCTAATATAATGAGAGTTTGGTTGAATTTCCTTTTATAGAGAAAGAGTTTGCAATAGTATAAAATGGGTAAATAATGGCTAGTTAGATTCGATTGAACTCCCCTTTGATAGGATTGAACTGGCCTTCGATACAATTGAGCAATTCTAAATAAAGGTAGTTTGCTTGCTAGACGATTCTAGCCATCTTTGATTGAATCGAGAGAGTCTTCGATTCGATCGAGTCCTATCAACGGACTATCGATACGATCAAGATCCAGTTGAAAATTGTTAATTGGGTTATATATTTATCAACAACTTTAAACCTCTTAAAGCCTATCTTATCATGTTCAAATAAGACTCCTAAGGCTTGAGATGATATCTCAAGCTTTACCTATTAAGAATAAATCATCTAGACGTAGGTTGTTTTGTAATTAAAGGGATTAAGGGCTGGGATTACCAATGCACCTCACTTTTACATGTGTCTTCAAGTTTTGATGCTTCATGTCTTCGAGTTTTCAGTCATTAATGTCTTCCTATAAAGGCTCAGCCAACTCAAGACACCCTATCTCACAGCATTGACAAAACGAGGTGCTAACAAGATTCTCTCGTGGAATCACTACAGACAACACTTCCCCATTCTCGGATGAATTATCTTTTACTATTAGATTTCCTTTAAAATCATTTGAATGTATACTTAATCATGTGAATTAGGTTTGTAATTTTCCTTATATGCTTTCTTGAGTTTACAATTTTTATACAAGTGTCTATTCTTCCACAATTCCAACACTTATCTGTTTTGTGCCCTTTTGACTTGGATCTCGTTTGATCTCACCCACAAATATCTTTCTTAGTAGATCTTCCTCTGACCATTATAACATTACTAGTAGATTCTCCATGTATTTTTCTACAAAACTCTCCAGTAAGCAATGTGGACACGTCTAACTCCGTAGTGAGATTTGGACTGTTGCTTAAATTCATAATTAAACCATCCCATGAATCTGGCAACGAAGAGAGTAGAAATGTGACATTTTCTTCATCGTCAATCTTCACATCAACCATTGCCAATCTACTAATTAGGGTATTAAACACATTAAAGTGTTCTTACAAAGAGGACCATTTCTTTATCTTCAAGTTGTAGAGTTTCTATCAGAGAAATATCTTGTTTGACATCGATTTTCCTTCATATAAGTTTCATAATTTGTCTCACAAACCTTTTGTAGTGGTTTGATCAGACACGTTAAGCAAAATTAAATCATCTAATACAAAAAGAAAGTTTGTCATGGCTAATTGAATTGTGTAAGCCCATATAAAAGATAGAATTGTGAAGGTTTTAGGTAAACCTATGAAACCTATTTTGATAGTGAACGCTAATATCCCCTGTGTGAGGATATTAGGAGTGGAGTACTTGTGTGGCTATTGTTTAACAGTTGGTGTACACATAGGCGAACCACTATACTTCTTTGTGTCTTGTGGTTTGAATGTTCGTTTAATATTTCCTATCTTTTATCATTCAGAATTGTGGGATGTATGTGTGGATGTGAATGTTGTAATATTTACATTTCAAGCATTGTGGGAATGTTGTAATAGTTTAGAATTTACTTTCTGCTATTTCCCTTTATTATTCCTCTTCAGTTTGGGATATTGATACTTATCGTTCTAGTAAGGTTATCCTGCCATAAACCCTTGGTTTTTATGGTGCAAGGTTGTCCTTAAACAACATTTGTATCAGCCTCTCAAGACTTGAATTTGAGGTTGCTTTACATTCTTGTATTATGATTTGTTTCATTTCTTTTGTTGGCTATCATATTCTTTAGTTTCCGCTATTAAAACTTTAATTTGGCATAGTCCTATTCCCCCCCACCCAGGACATATAGCTTGGCCTTTTCAAGTGGTATCAAAGCCTAATATCTCGTTTTTAATTTTTTATTCTTGGATTCATTTCCTGAGCTAATGATCTAAGCTATATATAAAATGTCAAATTTTGATAGCCTTTCAGTTACTAGGCCTCCACCATTTGATGGCACCAATTATGTTTATTGGAAAGCCAGGATGAGGATTTTCCTTAAATCCATGGATGAAAGTGTGTGGCTAGCCACAGTGGACCCCTCCTATCACTGAAGTGACTGATATCGATGGTTCAAAAACAATGAGAATAACAACTTATTTTTCTTGGACCACACTTCAGAAAAGTGAGAGTAGTGCAAATGCAAAAGCACTAAATGCAATCACTTGCACACTATCACCGGATGAGTTCAAAAGAATTATATCCTGTGATTTTGCAAAGCAAGCCTAGATATATTAGAAATGACACATGAGGGTACATCAATCGTCAAGAAATCTAAAGTCTAAATTCTCACAACCAAATTTGAAGAAATTCATATGGAGGAAAATGAAATATTTATGGACTTCTACACTAGATTAAATGACATTATAAACTCTATGTGGGGTCTTGGTGATAAAATTCTAAAAATTAAAGTGTGTGCAAAGATACTGCACTCACTTCCTGAACGGTTCAATTCTAAGGTAACCGCGATTTAGGAACTTCGTGATACGGACAATATGAGGGTAGAGGAATTAGTTGGCTCTTTACAGACTTATGAGTTAACTTTTAAAGCTCCAAAAGGAAAATTGATTGCTCTTAAATCTTCTAAAAATAGTTTTCAAGAAAATTCTGATTTAGAAAACTCTGAAGATGATATGGCCCTTTTGGCGAAAAAGTTTTACAAAATTTTCAAAAGTAAAAAGAAGGTTGATTTTCAAAAAGCAAATGATAAGAAAAGATCTAAACCTAAATCTAAATCTTGAAAATTATTAAAAAACAGTCAGTGTTACAACTGCCAAGAATATGGGCATTTGGCAAATAAGTGTCCTAAAATGGACAAACCCAAAAAGAAGAGTATGTTGGCTACTTGGGATGAATCGTCTGATTCGGAAGCCTCTTCTGAATCAGAAGATTCTAAAACCGAGTCGGACAGTGAAGTTAAAGCTCTTATGACTCTAGCCAAATTCACATTTTCAGATAATGATGATTTAACAAGTGAAGAAAATTTGAATAGTGATTGTGAAAATGAAGATGATCTTCAAGATGCTTACAATGCCCTATACAAGGAAAGTTGTAAAATTGCTGTCAAACTTAAACTTCAAAAAGAAAAATTTTCAAAGCTTAAAGAAAATTATGAGTCTCTTGTTTTAGAAAAATCTCATATTTCAGATTGTTTTAAAAAGACTAAATGTAATTTAGAATTCAAAACCTCCCTGATTGAAAATCTTAAATTTGAAAATGACAAACTTAAACTTGAAAACTCTTCACTTTTGAGTTTAAAGGATACATGGAGGTGTTCACACCCCAAGTGCAGGGTTGTGATGTAGTAATAAACTCAGTAAGACCGAGGTCGAATCCACAGGGACTGATACCTGTACGTTATCTGAAACCAAGTAGAACTAGAACTAGACTAAGATGTGATTTAAACCAAATATAATTTAAGGAATAATTGTGGAAGAATTATCTAAGACTTTCAGGAATTCAGAGAAAGGGAACTAGGGATTCAGAGGATCCACTTGTAGAGATCAGGGAGATCGTATGCCAGGATCACAAATTATGAGAATTTACTGTACTGCCATTGATATAGGTTTCAAAAGATGAAGAATGGATGAATTAGACTGGATTCCATCACCAAACCATGCCCAGGAGACAAAGCAAACAACAGAATTAATCTAATTATCAATCAATCAACATGCCATGAAGATCAGGAAGGGTACTGTCATCCTACCATGCTCATGGAGCCATGATGAACAACAGGGCTTCCTGATGTCATGAGCATCAAAAGGAAGAAAGAAATACTCAAAATCATCGCAGATCCATTGTAATTTCAGTCACAACAAACCCTTAAAAATAACTGAAAGTACCCTTTTTAATTTGAACAAAAATCAATATCAGTCCATCTAAACAATAGGCACCAGCAAAGTTTCTCCCATCAGACTACAAGCTTCACCTCTTAGCCCTAGCTAAGAGGATTAGCTGCACATGAATGGTTGATTAAAACGGCAAAATAAAAATAAAACAGGGAGAGAAAAGGAAAAGAAGGAAAGAGAGAACAAGAACCGCTTTACGTTTGTTCCTTTCCTCCCACGTGCAGCAGCAATCACGTTCAGCAGTAGCCTCTTTTCCAACCCAAGATCCTTCAATCCCTGATCGTGCACAGCAGCAGCAACTGCTCCACGTTCGGCAGCCAATCCGTTTTCCTTCCCACGTTCTCCACAGCAGCCCCCTAAACTCCCTATTTTCTGTTCTTTTCTTTTATCCTCACGTTCCAACCGTAGTTGCTCCTCTACACCCCCTCTCCGAATCCTGTTCTTCCCTCATATAGAGCAGGAGGTTGTGCGGAAGGCCGGAGTCCGCGAACGACTTGGCTGCGGAGACGCCGTTTACGCACAGCAGCTAGATCGGAGTCTTCCCCTATTTTTCTTCTTTGCTTCCCTTCCAAAAGGACAACGTCCTCTGGGAGCTTTCGAGCAGACCTTCATGATGGACGGTTCAGATCGTCCGTCCGATCAGCCCCACGAGCGCACAATTTGCCGCAAAAACCGGACGGCGTCCGGTCGCGAAACAGAGCCTGCGTATCATCACGCTGTGACGATGGTGAGGCCCACAAGTAGCTTATCAAGGAAATCCACACCGTCCACTGGTTTCCCCTCGGAATTTCAGTCGGGAATTGCTGTTTTTGGGTCCAAATCGGTGTGGTCCATGGATGCTATCATTCAGCCGTCAGTCGTCTGTTTTAACGCTCAAAAATCGATATCCGGTGTCTTTTGTCATTCATCCACCTAGGCCATGGTAACATGGACCCTGGGAATATGATGAAAGGTTCAGATTAATCTTTTGAAGAGCAAGTGGGGCCCACTGATGATCGCCCGGCGAAACAGCGTCTGACGCTGTTTCCTTTTAAAAACAGGATTCGGTCAGTCCTCCGTTTGACCGGACTCTCCGTCCGGTGTACTTCTCATGCGCATGTGCCCTGTGCACACTCGTCTCATATGTAGTCCACTTATGAAGTTTGCGAGAAATTTGCACCGTCCATCTAGTTCCTCACTTGATTTAAGGCGTTGTGACCGCAGATGAGGTGTATCCAAAGATCAGGTGGGCCCCAAATCAGTAATTTGTGGGCTGATCTGTCCGTTGGGCCACTTCCACAGCGATCCAATGGATGAAATTTTACGTGTACGGTTCATTTATGGTCCTCAAGCCACGTATGGAGTTCTGAACTGATCAGATGGTGGGAACCCTATGATCTTGCATTCTGGACACTTTCCAGGCCACTTGAGCTTCAGTTTCTCGATTTTCTCAGATCCCTGGAGTGTAATTTCGTCGCTCTTGGTCTTCTGGAGTCCGTCCCCTGCTTTAGTGTCATCAGATCGGTAAATCCATGCTTTTTAGTGTCCTTTCCCAGTCCAAGCTCATAAAGACGCCCTGCATCACAAATTCAATTAAATTAGGCTATTAAACAGTGTCATGCTTGTAAATCCATGCAATGAATGGGTCTGATATGCAATATTTGACCCTCAACACAATCCCCAACCAGCATTTTGCTAGTCCCGAGCAAAGTATGCGAAAAAATAAGTTGAGAATTACAGGAGAATTTCTATGAACTCGAGTGATTTGGAAAAACAATCTAGATATTCAGAATTCAACAATTCATGAATGTTGGGCCTTACTCTCTCCTAGACTCAAACACACGATAAACTTCATTCAAAGTATTAGTCCCTTAATTAGAAATAATCCTAAACCTTGAGTTCCACAGATGTAAAGTGTAATCCCAACTTTCAACATTAATATTCAATTCTTTATTTCAGGGTATCGTTGGTAATCAACAAGAGAATTCATAATAACCAAAGCTTGCCTCAAAGATCATCTTTTCATTCCTTCAGTTTTTTTTTTTTTTTTTTTTTTTTTTTTTGACTAAAAACCAAGAAGGGGAATGAAGTCCACACTTATAGGGAGCAAACCTATAGTGAAGATTCTTTGCCTAACCTTTTTCAACGGTATCTCTTCCTTTTAATTGATCTTGACGGGCAATTGTTCCAGTTGGTTCCTTCTATGCTTACTGATCACCAAATTAACCCTTCAGTGTCAGACTGAAATCTTAATGTGTAAGCGAGATGTGACATGTGAAATCATGACTCAATCAATGTTTACAACTTCTAATCATGGATTAAACTTAACTGTGAAATCTAGCAAGCAACTGAATCCAAGAGCAGTAAATCACCAACATTCCATATCCTGTAATTCTAAATCAAAGATGGTCGTCCAATCACTTTGAATTCACCAGAAAGTCCAGAGAAAATTTAAAAATTTTCACAATTTTTGCTCAAGGACATACTGATTAGGTAACCTAATCTCCCACCCCCAACTTAAAAGCTACATTGTCCTCGATGTAAAAGATATGAGTATGGAATGCGCATAGGACAACAAAAGTAAAGAAAAAGTGAAGGGAAGATAGTACCTGGATGATGAATCGTGAGAGACTTTCCAAGAGATCGCAGCATAGAATCCGGTCAGCACGAGAGAGAAAGTGACACAGAACTAACAAAAATAAAATCCTACCTATACCACTTTCGCAGGTGCTCTCGATTGCATTTAGCGCATGCAACAAGCCTTTAAACCCCTAGGTTACCCCTAGTGGACGAGTTGTAGTCTCGTGAGGGTTTGCAGTAATGTTACCCACAAACATTGAACTAACTAATGATAAAAATGAAATGAAATGAAGAGCTGGGTTGCCTCCCAGGAGCGCTAAGTTTACGTCTTCTGCCAGACCAAAGCAACTATCATAATCCTATGAAAGCGATAAACCTACCTATACCTCCATCAGACTAGGAGATCAGTCCTGGTAAACAGGATCAGTCAGAGGCATGGACATGTCCTCTGAATCAAATTTCTCGACAAATGGCTTTAAACGATGTCCATTTACTTTAAACTCCTTGCCATTGTCGGGATCTCTTATCTCGACGGCCCCATGAGGATAAGCAGTAACAATAATGTAAGGGCCGGTCCAACGAGATCGAAGCTTACCCGGAAAGAGATGTAATCGAGAATTATACAAAAGGACTTTCTGGCCTGGCGTGAATGATTTTCGTAGAATATGTTGATCATGAAACGCCTTCATCTTGTCCTTGTAAATTCTCGCATTATCGTACGCATCGTTCCGGATTTCTTCAAGTTCATTTAATTGAAGTTTGCGTAGCGAGCCAGCGTTGTCCAGATTGAAATTAAGATTTTTGATCGCCCAGTACGCTTTATGTTCCAGCTCCACAGGCAAGTGACAAGCTTTCCCATAGACAAGTCTAAAGGGAGACATTCCAATAGGAGTTTTAAAGGCAGTACGGTATGCCCATAAGGCATCGGTCAATCGGATTGACCAATCCTTACGATCTGGGTTAACAGTTTTCTCCAAAATGTGTTTAATTTTTCTATTAGAAATCTCAGCTTGCCCACTTGTCTGTGGGTGGTACGGGGTGCTCACCTTATGAGAGATACCGTATTTCTTCATTAAGCTCTCAAATGGTTTATTACAAAAGTGTGAGCCCCCATCACTAATGATGGCTCGAGGCGTTCCGAATCGAGAAAGGATGTTTTCTTTTAGGAATTTAATGATCGTGCGATGGTCATTCTTTCGACACGGAATCGCTTCGACCCATTTAGTGACATAATCTACTGCGAGCAAAATATACGGATTTCCAAATGATTGGGGGAATGGTCCCATGAAATCGATGCCCTAGCAATCAAATGCCTCAATGATAAGGATGGGATTCAAAGGCATCATATTTCGACGGGTTAATGCTCCCAATTTCTGGCAACGCTCACAAGCTTTGCAAAACTCATGAGTGTCCCTAAACATAGTGGGCTAGTAAAAGCCACACTGCAGAATCTTGGCCGTGGTCTTTTTAGTAGAAAAGTGACCACCACAGGCCTCGGAGACAGAAGGAGATGACGCTCCGATGCTCATCGTCGGTACACATCTCCTTAGAATTTGGTCCGGCAATATTTAAATAAGTAAGGATCATCCAGAAAAGTTGCGCACCTCGGTGAAAAATTTCTTCTTATCTTGTGGAGTCCATATGTCGGTATGGCACTGTAGCAAGATAATTAGCAATATCAGAACCAAGGTGAATGGGAGACTCGAACAATTGTTCATCGGGGAACATGTCATTGATATGGGTCGCCTCAAGGGAATCGGGGTATTAAGGCGAGAAAGGTGATCGGCCACTACGTTCTCTACTCCCTTTTTATCTTTAATTTCCAAATCAAATTCTTGGAGTAGAAGGATCCATCTTATCAAGCGGGGCTTAGAATCATTCTTAGAAAGAAGATACTTCAAAGTTGCATGATCTGTATATATAATGATCTTGGATCCGATCAAGTAGGACCTAAATTTGACCCAGGCGAACACTACGGCTAAGAGTTCCTTTTCCGTAGTCGAGTAGTTCACTTGGGCAGATTTAGAGTCCTACTTGCGTAGTGAATGACGTAGGGCTTCTTGTCTTTTCTCTCCGGCCTAGGACCGCCCCAAGAGCATAATCAAGCGTCGCACATAAGCTCAAAAGGAAGGTTCCAGTCGGGTGGCCGCATGATAGGTGCGTGGTTAACGTGCCTTAAGCTTGGTGAAAGCTTCCTGCATTGCTCAGTCCATCGTACGGAACATCCTTTTGAAGAAGATTACATAAAGGGCGAGAAAGAAGACTAAAGTCCTTTATGAATCGCCTGTAAAATCTGCGTGTCCTAAGAAGGATCGCACGTCTCCGATGTTCTTGGGTGGAGGTAGGTTAGAGATAAGATCGATTTTTGCCTTATCTACCTCGATTCCTTTGGACGAGATGATATGCCCAAGGACAATTCCCTTCGAACCATAAATGGCACTTCTCCCAATTAAGTACCAATTTCTTTTCTTCACATCTTTTCAACACACATTTAAAACATTCACCGAAGCATGGACCAAAGAATGAGAAGTCGTCCATGAAGACCTCTAGATATTGTCCTACCATATCGAAAAGATACTAAGCATACATCGGAAAGGTGGCGGGGCATTACATAGTCCGAATGGCATCCTTCGATAGGCAAAGGTGCCGTAGGGACATGTAAATGTGGTCTTTTCCTGGTCTTCAGGGGCTATCTCTATTTGGTTGTAGCCCGAATACCCGTCAAGAAAACTATAATAGGAATGACCAGCTAACCTTTCCAGGATCTGATCAATGAATGGTAAGGGAAAGTGGTCTTTCCTCGTGACGGTATTCAACTTCCTGTAGTCAATGCACATTCTCCAACCAGTAGTGACTCTAGTTGGCACGAGTTCATTATTAGCATTGGCTACGATGGTGATTCCGGACTTCTTAGGGACCACTTGAGTTGGACTCACCCATTGACTATCAGATATAGGGTATATAATACCCACATCCAATAGCTTAAGAACCTCGGCCTTAACCACTTCCTTCATATTTGGATTTAGTCTACGTTGTGGTTGCCGAGCGGTTTTTGCATTATCCTCAAGATATATGTGGTGAGTACAAATCGAGGGATCGATTCCTTTGAGGTCCGCTATCGTCCATCCCAGGGCTCCTTTATGCTCAATGAGAGTAGATATAAGCATACTCTCCTGTTCTTTCTCCAGGTGGGCAGAGATCACCACCGGGTATGTCTCATCTTGACCTAAATATGCATATTTCAAATCAGAGGGCAAAGGTTTTAAGTCAAGCTTCGGCGGCTTGAGGTTAGACGGCAGAGGCACTACATCAGTTTGTGGTAATTCTTCAAATTGTGGCCTCCATCGGTTAACTTCAAGTACCGGTGCAGTATCAAGCAAGGCGCACGTCTCCCTAATCATGTCATCATCAAAATCATGGGAGTGGGCCAGGCACGTCTCTAGATGGTCGGAGGATAAGGTCAGAGGTGTCGTATCTTCCACGAAAGAGTCAATCATGTTAATGTCGTGGAAATCGTCATCATCCTCTGAGTTGCTGCCGTTATTGAAAAAATGTTTGACTCCAATGTCAAATTTCCAAAAGACATAGTCATGATACCATTCCTGTAATTGATAATTGCATTTGACGTGGCAAGGAATGGGCGACCAAGAATGACGGGAATCTGAGTGCTCATGTTATTGATGGGTTCGGTGTCCAGGATGATAAAGTCTACAGGGTAGTAAAATCTATCAACTTGGACCAACACATCCTCAATTATCCCTCTTGGTACACGAACAGAGCGATCGCAAGTTGTAGTGTGGTTAGGGTGGGTTTTAATTCACCCAAACCTAACTCGTTTGTATACCGAGTAGGGAATCAAATTGACGCTCGCTCCTAAGTCAAGAAGTGCGTGATCAATTCGATGGTTCCCGATTACACATGATATGGTTGGGCTACCGGGATCCTTGAATTTCTGCGGCACGTCTTGCTTCAGGATGGCACTCACTTTCTCAGTCAAGAAGATTTTCTTTTGAATAATTTTCCGTCGCTTGGTCGTGCATAAGTCTTTTAGGAATTTGGCATATGAAGGTATCTGTTTAACGACATCAGGTAGAGGAATGTTGACTTTCACTTGTTTCAACACCTCTAGGATATCCCGAGAGTTAGAGAGAGGTTTTGGTGAAACCAACCGTTGGGGAATGGAGCAACCGGCTTCTCTAGAAGTTCAGGTTCCACTTTTTGTGGGGCATCAGTTGATCGATCTTTGTTGTCCTCTTATGGTTCTTGAGGCTTTTCGGGCCTAACCTGAAGAGTTTTATCAATGATCTTCTCACTCCTTATAGTGGTTATGGATTTAGCATGCCCCATCTGATTTGAAGAGCTGGGATCATTATTCTCGTATTGCGGTTTAGGATTGGGGATAGGTTGTGCAGGAAGCATCCCCTTTTCTATAACCGTCATACGAGAATCTATCTTTTGCATAAAATCTGTGATTCCCCGCATTGCTTGAGCCAGCTCTTGTATGGGATTTTGAACCGGTTCCTCTTGAGGTTTCACTTGATTTGGATTTTGATTGAAGAAACCTGGAGGAGTCGCCGTTTGTCCATTCCTCCAACTAAAGTTTGGATGATTTTTCCAGCCAGGATTGTATGTGTTTGAGTAAGGTCCAGGAAAAGGTCTTTGATAGTTATTTACGGCATTGGCTTGTTCATTCAACACTCCTCGAAAGGCAGGTATTGTAGGACGGTTTTCAATTGTGTGAATGTTGCAATCACAGATGCCGCAAACAATTTCATTGACCTTATCCTTCTTTCCTTCCATGGCCTCAACTTTCCTTATGAGCGTAGTCACTTTACACTTGAGATCATCCTCTTCTTTCAAGAGATATAATCCACCTTTCTCCTTTAATTGAGTCGGCCTAGACGTGGTGTTCGACTTTGGGTAATAGTCCCAAGATTGTGTTTTTCAGCCAAACTGTCGAGGTAGTCCCATACCTCGTCGATATCTTTATTAATGAACTCTCCATTACACATTGTCTCGACCATTTGGCGCATGGAAGATGTCAGTCCATCATAGAAAAAATTTGTAATGCGCCACGTTTCAAATCCGTGTTGTGGGCATGAACTGACCAAATCTTTGAACCTTTCCCAACATTGAAAGAATGTTTCATCTTCCTTTTGGGCAAAGTTCATGATCGCTTTTCTGAGGGTAATCGTTTTATGATGTGGGAAGAATTTTTTTATGAATTCCCTCTGCATGTCGTTCCATGTGCCAATGGATCTAGGACGCAGTGAATGTAACCACGTCTTAGCTTTCTCTTTTAAGGAAAAAGGAAAGAGTTTCAGCCTAATTGTATCCTCAGATACATTAGGAAAACATAATGTAGCTATTATCTCATCGAACTCTTTCAAATGTAAATATGAACTTTCAGATTCAAGTCCATGGAATTTGGGAAGGAGTTGGATAACTCCTGGCTTGATGTCCATTTGTCCTGTGTTTTCAGGAAAAATCATGCATGAGGGCATACTCACTCCCGCCGGTTGCAGAAAATCTCGTAAAGTACGAGGCGGGGGTGCCTGTTGCACCTCATTCTCATCTTGGGTATCCTCCACCCTGGGTGGGAGTAGAGGAGGTTGGTCTTCAGCCATAACTTCACTTAACTCAGGGGATTTCGAGTGGTGTCTAGTCCTGCGATGGATAGTCAACCCCTCAACCAGTCCTCCTTCAGTTAAGAGACGTCGAGTGTTGTCACGGGCCCACTTGGGCATGAAAACACTCGCAACCCTCAATTAAAAACCTAATCCTAAGAAAGGAAAAGAAAATCTAGAAGGAAAGAGAGAGTTGGAAAGAAATTACCAAATTGGAGTCCTAAGTTAAAAACCTGCAAAATAAAATAAAAATAGGTTAGATTCTTAAAAAGAAAAGAATGATCCTTTAAAAGAAAAATAACAGTGAGGAATTCTTAAAAGAAAGTGGAATTTTCTGAAATAAATTAGGAAAGATCTAAACTAAAAAGTAGATTATTAAAAGAGAACTGAAAGATAGGAAGTAGGGAAAGAGCTTACCAAATTAGAAATTTCTATCTTAAAGGCCTACAAAATAAGAAGGTTAGTTCCTAAAAAATATTCTAAAAATAAATTAGGAAAATAAATTAGATTCTAAAAGTGCTAGAATTAGAAAATTTCTAAAATTTAAACCCTAATTCTAAAAATATGAAAAAGTAGAGAGATTAGAAAGGAGTTACCAATTGAGAAACTTATGTCCAGATCCTATAAAATAGGAAACAAGTTAGTTTTGAACTCAAATAGACATAAATAAATAAAACTAAGGTTAGTAAAATCCTAATCTTAAACTAATCCTAAAACCAATTAATTTCAGAAAATCGTAACCGTCAGTCCCCGGCAACAGCGCCAAAAACTTGTTCACACCCCAAGTGCAGGGTTGTGATGTAGTAATAAACTCAGTAAGACCGAGGTCGAATCCACAGGGACTGATACCTGTACGTTATCTGAAACCAAGTAGAACTAGAACTAGACTAAGATGTGATTTAAACCAAATATAATTTAAGGAATAATTGTGGAAGAATTATCTAAGACTTTCAGGAATTCAGAGAAAGGGAACTAGGGATTCAGAGGATCCACTTGTAGAGATCAGGGAGATCGTATGCCAGGATCACAAATTATGAGAATTTACTGTACTGCCATTGATATAGGTTTCAAAAGATGAAGAATGGATGAATTAGAATGGATTCCATCACCAAACCATGCCCAGGAGACAAAGCAAACAACAGAATTAATCTAATTATCAATCAATCAACATGCCATGAAGATCAGGAAGGGTACTGTCATCCTACCATGCCCATGGAGCCATGATGAACAACAGGGCTTCCTGATGTCATGAGCATCAAAAGGAAGAAAGAAATACTCAAAATCATCGCAGATCCATTGTAATTTCAGTCACAACAAACCCTTAAAAATAACTGAAAGTACCCTTTTTAATTTGAACAAAAATCAATATCAGTCCATCTAAACAATAGGCACCAGCAAAGTTTCTCCCATCAGACTACAAGCTTCACCTCTTAGCCCTAGCTAAGAGGATTAGCTGCACATGAATGGTTGATTAAAACGGCAAAATAAAAATAAAACAGGGAGAGAAAAGGAAAAGAAGGAAAGAGAGAACAAGAACCGCTTTACGTTTGTTCCTTTCCTCCCACGTGCAGCAGCAATCACGTTCAGCAGTAGCCTCTTTTCCAACCCAAGATCCTTCAATCCCTGATCGTGCACAGCAGCAGCAACTGCTCCACGTTCGGCAGCCAATCCGTTTTCCTTCCCACGTTCTCCACAGCAGCCCCCTAAACTCCCTATTTTCTATTCTTTTCTTTTATCCTCACGTTCCAACCGTAGTTGCTCCTCTACACCCCCTCTCCGAATCCTGTTCTTCCCTCATATAGAGCAGGAGGTTGTGCGGAAGGCCGGAGTCCGCGAACGACTTGGCTGCGGAGACGCCGTTTACGCACAGCAGCTAGATCGGAGTCTTCCCCTATTTTTCTTCTTTGCTTCCCTTCCAAAAGGACAACGTCCTCTGGGAGCTTTCGAGCAGACCTTCATGATGGACGGTTCAGATCGTCCGTCCGATCAGCCCCACGAGCGCACAATTTGCCGCAAAAACCGGACGGCGTCCGGTCGCGAAACAGAGCCTGCGTATCATCACGCTGTGACGATGGTGAGGCCCACAAGTAGCTTATCAAGGAAATCCACACCGTCCACTGGTTTCCCCTCGGAATTTCAGTCGGGAATTGCTGTTTTTGGGTCCAAATCGGTGTGGTCCATGGATGCTATCATTCAGCCGTCAGTGGTCTGTTTTAACGCTCAAAAATCGATATCCGGTGTCTTTTGTCATTCATCCACCTAGGCCATGGTAACATGGACCCTGGGAATATGATGAAAGGTTCAGATTAATCTTTTGAAGAGCAAGTGGGGCCCACTGATGATCGCCCGGCGAAACAGCGTCTGACGCTGTTTCCTTTTAAAAACAGGATTCGGTCAGTCCTCCGTTTGACCGGACTCTCCGTCCGGTGTACTTCTCATGCGCATGTGCCCTGTGCACACTCGTCTCATATGTAGTCCACTTATGAAGTTTGCGAGAAATCTGCACCGTCCATCTAGTTCCTCACTTGATTTAAGGCGTTGTGACCGCAGATGAGGTGTATCCAAAGATCAGGTGGGCCCCAAATCAGTAATTTGTGGGCTGATCTGTCCGTTGGGCCACTTCCACAGCGATCCAATGGATGAAATTTTACGTGTACGGTTCATTTATGGTCCTCAAGCCACGTATGGAGTTCTGAACTGATCAGATGGTGGGAACCCTATGATCTTGCATTCTGGACACTTTCCAGGCCACTTGAGCTTCAGTTTCTCGATTTTCTCAGATCCCTGGAGTGTAATTTCTTCGATCTTTATCCCCTGGAGTCCGTCCCCTGCTTTAGTGTCATCAGATCGGTAAATCCATGCTTTTTAGTGTCCTTTCCCAGTCCAAGCTCATAAAGACGCCCTGCATCACAAATTCAATTAAATTAGGCTATTAAACAGTGTCATGCTTGTAAATCCATGCAATGAATGGGTCTGATATGCAATATTTGACCCTCAACAGGAGGTATACCCAAGGAGATTCAAAGTTTGAAAAACTCTTATCCGGATCTAGAAAATGTGGCGATGGATCCGGGTTGGGCTACGATAAGAATATACCTTCTAAATAAAAGAATACTCCTCCTAAGTTTGTGAAAGGAGAAACCTCTAACTCAAAAGGGAAAAGTACTATTCAAGGTTTTTCTAAAAATGCTAAAACTTTTCGAAAACCTAAAAGCAACTTTGTCAACTATAAAAATCAGAGTCGAAACCCTTTAGCTGAAAAAATAGTTGATTTGCTTAAGGAGCTTTTAAAATATAACTCAGTAAGTCATTCTTAAAACAACAGACAGAAGAAGACCAACTATTCTCCTAAACCCAAAACTGTTATTAAATGGGTTCCTAAAGTTACTTGCTTGGTTGCCCACACTGCTTTCAAAGCTACAAGTCATTCAAAGTGGTACCTAGATAGTGGATGCTCCAGGCAGATGACAGGCGACAAGGCTTTATTTACCGATCTTAAATATAGGACTGATGGGTCAGTCATATTTGGTGATGGTAGCAACTGCAAGATTATTGGCCAAGGTATGGTTAAACTCTATAATCTTCCCTTATTTAAGAATGTTTTATATGTTGAGAGACTAAAACACAACATGTTAAGCATATCTCAAATATGCGATAACAATCATAGTGTGAAATTTTCAAATCAAGGTTGTGAAATCTTAAACAAAAAGGGTTCTGTAATATTAACTGGTCGCAGGACTTCTGAAAACTGCTATATTGTATGCGATGGTAGCTCATCTAATCAATTGTGTTACATGGTCCATACCGATGAAATAGAATTATGGCATAAACGCCTTAGACATGTATACTACCGTAATCTATATAGATTGAGCAAAAGAGAACTAATAAGAGGTCTACCTAAAATACAGAAAGTAGACAAAATATGTGACGAATGCCAGATTGACAAACAAATAAGGAGACCTCACAAGAAAGTGAACTCCAATGCCACATCAAGACCACTCGAACTTCTTTATATGGATCTTATAGGACCAACCAGGTCGGAGAGTCGAGGTGGCAAAAAATACATTCTGGTAATCGTGGATGATTATACCAGATTCACATGGGTAGCCTTCTTAAGGGATAAATCAAAACCCTTGATGAAGTAAAAAGAGTGCTTAAGTGGATTCAAACTGAAAAAGGTTCTCAAGTCAGTAAAATCCGTAGTGATCATGGATCTGAATTTGAGAATAACAGTTTTGATAAAAATCTGTAGCAATCAGGGAATATCGCATGAATTCTCTGCTCCCAAAACACCACAACAAAATGGAATTGTGGAGAGGAAAAATAAAGTGCTTCAAGAAATGAGAAATGTAATGTTGAATAGTACGAAGCTCTCTAGAAATCTTTGGGCTGAAGCCGTAAATACTACGTGCTACATTATTAACTGAGTTTATACATGTAAATCTAATAATAAAATTGCTTATGAACTTTGGTTTGTATGAAGCCTACTGTCAAATACTTTCAAGTTTTTGGCAGCAAGTGCTATATTTTGCTTGACCGTGAAAATCTGAAAAAATTTGACACAAAAAGTGATGAAGGAATCTTTTTAGGATATTCTTTAAATAGAGGTGCATATCGTGTACTGAACAAAAGGACTGGTGTGATTCAAGAATCTATAAATGTGGTCATAGATGATCATTTGAATACACATGCCCCAAGTTCAGATAATGATGAAGTTCTTTTAATTGACAAACCAGATATTTCATCAAATCAAACTAATACTGAACAGAGGTCTATTAAAGATCATCCAACTACTCAAATTGTTGGAAACCCTCTCACTGGTGTGCACACTCATAGACAACTAAAAGACATGTAATTACGTGTGCTTCACATCCCAGATAGAACCGACTAACGTAAAAGAAGTTCTTTCTGACGAAAACTGGATAGTTGCGATGAAAGAAGAGCTTAACCAATTTGTGAGAAATAATGTTTGTTATCTAGTTCCTAGACTTAAAGATAAACACATTATAGGAACTAAGTGAATTTTCAAAAATAAGTCTGATGAACTTGGTAATATTATTCGAAACAAGGCTGGATTGGTTATACAAGGGTACACTCAAATAGAAGGCATTGATTATGATGAAACCTTCGCCCCAGTAGCTTGTCTTGAGTCAATCAGACTTTTTATATCCACTGCATGCTTTAGGAAGTTTAAAATTTATCAAATGGATGTAAAGAGTGCCTTCTTAAATGGTGATCTACATGAAGAAGTGTATGTGGAACAACCAATAGGTTTTGAAGACCCTAAGAACACTGATCATGTGTATCGCCTTAAAAAGAATCTCTACAGTTTAAAACAAGCTCGCAGGGCATGGTACAAAAAATTGACTAAGTTTTTACTAAGACATAATTTTAAAATGAGTAGTGTCGATAAGACGCTCTTTGTTAAGAAACATAATGATGATATCTTAATGGTTTAGATATATGTTGATGATATTATTTATAGATCAACATGTACTAACATGACTGTTGAGTGTGCAGATTTAATGAAATCTATGTTCAAAATGAGCATGGTTGGGGAATTAAACTATTTCCTAGGGTTGCAAGTAAAATAACAACCTGATGGTATTTTTATTTCTCAAACCAAGTATGCCTTGAACTTGATTAAAAAGTTCAGATTTGAGAATGGTAAGAACTTTGATAGTCTTATGAGTACAACTTTAAGACTCTCAAAGGACTCTACAGGTAAAGATGTGGATCCTAGACTGTATAGAAGTATGATTGGTAGTTTACTTTATTTAACTACTAGTAGACTTGATATTACTTTAAGTGTTAGTATTTGCGCTAGATATCAGTCTAACCCTAAAGAGTCACATCTAACTGCGGTCAAGCGGATTATGAGATATGTTGCAAGTACTGCTAAATTGGGTCTCTGGTATCCATATGATACTAGTGTTCAATTGGCTGGCTACTCTGATACTGATTGAGTTGGTAATATTAATGATAGAAAATCAACCAGTGGTGGTTGTTTTTATATTGAAAATTGTTTAGTTTCTTGGTTCAGCAAGAAACAAAGTTCTATATTGCTCTCAACTGCTGAGGCTGAATACATTGCAGCAGGAAATGCATGTACTCAGCTTGTTTGGATGAAACGTATGTTAAGCGATTATGGAATTGCACAAGAATCAATGATATTATATTGTGATAATTCCAGTGTGATAAATATTTCAAAAATCCAATCCAACATTCACGTACCAAGCACATTGACATTAGGTATCATTATATTCGTGAATTAGTGGAAGGAAAAATAATATCTTTAGAATACATTCCAACTGAGACTCAACTTGCTGACATTTTCACTAAATCGTTCGACAAAAGTAGGTTTAATAAATTAAAATTTGATCTTGGTATGTGCATTCAAAATTGATTATTCATGCATGTATGTATCATAGTATATATATATATATATATATATATATATATATATATATATATATATATATATATATATATATATATATATATATATATTTGATACTTTATGTGGTTAAATTATAAATTTTTATGGAAAAAATACATATTTTTTCCTGTACACGACCAGTCATGGTACAACCAGTCGAGGACAGCTCAAGACCGGTCGTGGAGCACGTTGGATCTTTTATAATTTTGGAAAAAATCTCATCTTCTTCATTTCCTATTCCCTCTCCAACGAGCTAACGCCCGACCAGTCGAAGCCAACGACCTAGATCTTCAAGGTTAATGCGTTATTTACATATTTCTTATAGATTCTAGTCTATATTACTTCATTTTCACTCTTGGAGTAATCTATTTGATCTTTCATTGCAATTTTGGGGTTTTATTTTAAAAAATCTGATCTAGCAAAACCCCACTCTACATCCTTGTATCTTCTTGTTTCCTCGAGTTTCTTGTTACAAATGGACTTCAGAGGAAAAAAGAAAACAACACGTGGTGCTTCCTCTTCTAGGTCGAATTTAACTCAGCGACATCTTCAGTCTCCCGAAGATGATCCCTCATATGTGCGGGATTTGCATATACGCAATGTCATTGTCGAACGTCCAGTTAATCTTAATCATATTACTCAGTTTGGTATCCTACCTCTACTCCAAGCTGTAGGAGGGGATAACATCTTACATTGGGGTGGGCCAGCATTCCAATCTATTGCACAGGCCATGTTTGCATGTCTTTCTGACTTTTCTACTGAAAATTTATCATTTAAGTTTGATGCTAAAGAAGGGCCATTTGATGTAGATCGTCATTTGATATTTGGCCTTATGGATATTCCTGTTAATGATGAGGGTATTCCTATTCATACTTTAATTGAAAAACCCTCTGAATCATATAAATGTATGCTAACTAGAGATCTATGCAATATGAATGTGCAATGGACGCACAAAGGGAATGCGCTCCCCGCAAAGTATTTGTTACCCAGATATAAGGTGCTCCATAGAATTTTTATTTCAAATTTGTATCCTCGTTCAGGTAACAAAATTGAACTAACTTCTTTTATGGTTCGGGTCTTGCATCTGTCATTTCTGGTACTAAAGTTTATTTGCCTTCCTTAATATGTCATTCAATTATTCAGTTTCGTCTCCATCCAGGTCAGAGTGATATTCCGTTTGCATATCTTATGACTGTTTTAGCTAATCATATGCTAGTGGCTATGCCTGTTAGAGAGGCTCCTATCCATCATCTCATTTTCAACAATTCTAATATAAACAAGATAAAATTGGGATTGACTCCTGGCTAAGTGAATGTTGGTGGAAGTGGAGCAGAAGCTGGGAAGGAAGAAGATGTTAGTGATCTTCCTCCTGATTGTATTAACATGGATGACATTTTTGATGAGATAGAATCTGACTCTGGAAATGATCCAGATTATGAGCCATCTGAGTTTGATGCGCGTTTAGGTGCTTTGGAAGAGAAGGTAGAAAATATGAATGTTGCCCACGATTTAAGGTTTAAATATATGCGCAAGTATCTCAGGTGTATAAACAAGGGCCTTCATCAACTTGATCCTTATATTCCTGCTCCTTCTTCAAGATCTGATTAAGTGATTATATTGGTCTGTATTAACTTTATTACTTTTTACTTTTGGTGGTGTATGAACCTTAAATAACTGTTTTTTTGTTTGAACTAGCTTATGGTGTGTGGACTTTTTAACTTACTTATATCTTGACTAGTTCATCCATTACTTACTCTCCTGCTAATTATCCTTTTATTTCTTCCTTTGTCATATTGTGACAAAAATGGAGAGAATTTATTGGGTATATAGATTGATATTTGTGGAAGTAGTAGCATAAGCATTTCTTTTGGATTTATATGTGCTACTCAGGGGGAGTAATATTTGTGCTTGTTAACAATTGATGTGCTTGTTAACAACTGGTGCATGATTCATTAACCAAGCTATAATATTTATGCTTATTAACAACTGATGCATGATTTGTTAAGTTAACAACTGGTGCATGATTCTTTAATCAGGCTGTAACTGGTTCTTTTATATATGAGTTGTGCTTTTCTTCTTTGGAGTATGTTTTGTCACAAATTTGACAAAGGGGGAGATTGTAAGTGCTATGGTCTCATGTTCCTTTAGTTGTTAAATTTTGCGGTGCCAAAACCTCTATATGTGTCTTGTGTAGTTTGTTGTTGTATGGATGTTCAAGACACTGCATTAATGCTTCAAGTCAAGTACGGTGATCTACTTCAAGAAATGCAAGGTCATGTACTTGATCCTCTTCTGTAAGTTTCAATGTTCAGAACTACGTCAATCAGAAGAGCGCTTGTTCAAATCTAAAGATGATGTTAAAAAATGAAGTACATTCTAAGAAGACAAATCCAAGCTGTAGAAGATCTCAAGATCAAGCTACATCAAGTAGAGATCTCAAGCTTCATAAGGTTTAAAGGTCAACTTTCATCTGATTGAATGAAATTTCAATATTTATACTTTATGTCTCAGGCATGATAGACCTTAGATTGACCTTAGGGTAGGTCATTTTGAATACATAATTCATATTGAATCACTTTATAAATATTTGATCTGTTTTAAGACTAGTTCTGGACCTTGTTCGACTAGTCCTAGCATTGGTTCGACCAGTCCTAGAAAATCCAGGACCAGTCCTAAGTTTGTTGCAATTGTTCGAAATTTTTTGTTCATTTACGACCAGTCCTGGACTTTGTTCGACTGGTCGTGTGAACAGTGTCGACTAGTCATCCGACTAGTCCTAGTTCTTCGATTCAAACTACAATAACGAATCCTTGAGTCCTACAACCAGTCGTGGGTTTTCTACAACTAGTCGTAGACACCCTACGACCGGTCGTGTAACCGTCTATTTCAATCCCGCTTAAAAGTTCAAAAATCCGTTTCATCTACGACCAATCGTGGAGTACTCAGGACCAGTCGTAGGCGTAGTTTTTGCATCTATAAATAGATGACGAATTTCAGAGATTGATAACTCAATTCAAGTAAAATCAAGGCATCACTCTGAGATAAGTTTGTGTTTATTTTTAAGCTACATTGTGCTTATTTAATTTGATTTTGCTTCTATATTCCAATCTAAATTGAAAAGGAGAATTGTTGTATTCCTTCTTCTTGGAATCAAAATAAAAAATAGCTAGCCCAATTAGTTTAATTTAAAATCAATTAGAACTTAGAACCATATCAAAGTGAGTATTAGACATTGAACTTCACATTCGAACTTCTACTCAGATTGGTTCTTCCAGGTTACAACAAAAGGAAAAATTCAGGTATTTTACATTTATTGTAAATTCAATTATTTTGGTTTTGTTTGAGGCTAAGCTAGAAGAATCTCAGTGTGTTAGTTATCTGAGGAAAGCCAGAAAACTCAGAAAGTGGGGTTTTTGAATTGTGTAAGCCCATATAAAAGACACAATTGTGAAGGTTTTAGGTGAACCTATGAAACCTATTTTGATAGTGAACACTGATATCCCCTGTGTAAGGATATTAGGAGTGGAGTAACTGTATGGCTGTTGTTTAACAATTGGTGTACACACAGGCGAACCACTATAATTCTCTATGTCTTGTGGTTTGAATGTTCGTTTAATATTTCCTATCTTTTATCATTCAGAATTGTGGGATGTATGTGTGGATGTGAATGTTGTAATATTTATATTTCAAACATTGTGGGAATGTTGTAATAATTTAGACTTTACTTTCTGCTATTTCCCTTTATTATTCCTCTTCAGTTTGGGATATTGATACTTATCGTTCTAGTAAGGTTGTCCTGCCATAAACCCTTGGTTTTTATGGTGCAAGGTTGTCCTTAGAACAACATTTATATCAGCCTCTCAAGACTTGAATTTGAGGTTGCTTTACATTCTTGTATTGTGATTTGTTTCATTTCTTTTGTTGGCTATCGTATTCTTTAGTTTCCGCTGTTAAAACTTTAATTTGGCATAGTCCTATTCACCCCTCCCTCCCGCAGGACATATAGCTTGGCCTTTTTAAGTGATATCAAAGCCTAATAGCTCGTTTTTAATTTTTTATTCTTGGATTCATTTCCTGAGCTAACGATCTAAGTTATATATAAAATGTCAAATTTTGATAGCCTTTCAGTTCCTAGGCCTCCACCATTTGATGGCACCAATTATGTCTATTGGAAAGCCAGGATGAGGATTTTCCTTAAATCCATGGATGAAAGTGTGTGGCTAGCTATAGTGAATAAATAGACCCCTCCTACCACTGAAGTGACTGGTATCAATGGTTCAAAAATAATGAGAATAACAGCTTATTTTTCTTGGACCACACTTCAGAAAAGTGAGAGTAGTACAAATGCAAAAGCACTAAATGCAATCACTTGCACACTATCACCAAATGAGTTCAAAAGAATTATATCCTGTGATTCTGCAAAGCAAGCCGGAGATATATGAGAAATGACACATGAGGGTACATCAATCGTCAAGAAATCTAAAGTCTAAATCCTCACAACCAAATTTGAAGAAATTCATATGGAGGAAAATGAAATATTTAAAGACTTCTACACTAGATTAAATGACATTATAAACTCTATGTGGAGTCTTGGTAATAAAATCCTAGAAAGTAAAGTGTGTGCAAAGATACTACACTCACTTCCTGAACGATTCAATTCTAAGGTAACCACGATCCAGGAATTTCGTGATACGGACAATATGAGGGTAGAGGAATTAGTTGGCTCTTTACAAACTTATGAGTTAACTTTTAAAGCTCTAAAAGGAAAATTGATTGCTCTTAAATCTTCTAAAATTGAAGTTAACTTATGAGGAACTTCATGCTCTTTTCAAATTGCACGTCCTTCCTTCACCAACATGGTGCTCATCTTGATTTTTTCACAACGTATAATTGAATTCATCAAACTTTGACACCTCGAATCAAGTAGAACTCGATTCATCCATTTGAAACACAATTGTAAAATAGACGTCAACACTAATTTTGTGCTAAAAGGTTCCTCAACTTGTCTTTAATACCAATTGTTGCAAAAAAATGCCCGCATGTGATTAATGTAAATGGGGTTAAAATATAAAAGAAAATGGTCAAACCATAACAAGAAACAAGAAGCACAAGGACTTACGTGGTTTAGCAATATACCTACTCCATGGGATAGCAATACAAAACTTTTTTCTTCACAATAAAAAAGGTAAACAAAAATACAAAGTTTACCTCTCTCTCATGAGTACAAGGAATCCCACATCAAAGAATATCCTAGAAGATAAATACAATGAAATACATCTTTCTAACTGTGACCCTCCTTATATGGACCACATCAGTGAATATCAATCCTCAAAAAATAAAAACAAACTTCACCTCATGTACCTGTATATGAAGGTACATACGTTCGTTATTTTTAACGAGGGAGAGCAGGAGACGTCACTGCTAATGTAACAAAATTTACTCCAATCATTAAAGTGCACACTAAAATTTAAGTACGGGGCCAAACATCAAATCCATCTGTAATTTAGGTAGGCCATGCGAAGGAAAGCTTTTGGAGGTTGAGTGATTTAGGATTGCCATGCAAAGGAAAACAATTTGAAGGGTGAGGGTATCCCTAGCATGGGCTGACACACCTAGTTGTCTAGGGTGGATATTAAGTAAACATCGGTGGAGCTAACTCGAGCAGCTGACCCCTTTGCACTAGGGGCACCCTAAGTAAGACTTCAGGTAATCCCTTGATTATTAATTACTTGAGTTGCTATGGTAGCCTATCGTAAAAATAATAATAATAATAATAAATAAAAAATAAAAAAATAAAAAATAAATCCAGAATGTAAGTAGGTAGTTTTTTTTTTTTTTTTAAATAAAAAATAAAATTTAAAGCGTAACTTATTAAAATGTCCATCAAGTGGATCACATCATCTGATCCAAAGGGCATACGCCCCACAGTTAACAGTTATCTGGATACATGTATGCACCCCGAATTCAGTTATCTGGATTCAAAGTTCAGGTCCAGGTACAGAAGTGGGGCCCATATGGAGAAAAAATCATAAACAAAAACAAGAAGTCGTTTACATAGAAAATTAAAATTTCGTGGATTTTTCAACAATGAAACGCATTGGGTATATGAAGAAAATTGGGGACCTAAAGATAAGCCACATAAATTTTGGCTTTTTCATGAAAATAGATTAGAAAAATCCAAGGGTTTGACGAAGATACAGTTCACATGCGAATCTCGATGGGAATCGAATTGCCCGCAGCCCACGCCACAAGGAATATCAATGTGGCACGACGTGGACCAAGCTTTGTGTAGCCACCGTGATGTATGTCTTTTATCCACACCGTCCATCCGTTTTTCCAGCTCATTTTAAGGTATGAAAAAAAACAATGATGAAAATTCAAAGCTGAAGTGAACCACACCATAGAAAACAGTTGGGATTGAATGGCCGCCGTTGAAAACTTCCAGGGTCTAGAGAAGTTTTGGATCAAGCTTATATTTGTGTTTCCCCTTCATCCAGGTCTTTTTGACCTTATGAACAGGTTGGATAGAAAATAAAACATCATGGTCAGGCCTAGGAGGTTTTTAACGGTGGGCATTCAATTCCCACTGCTTTCTGTGGTGTAGTCCACCTGAGCTTTATATCTGCATCATTTTTTGGCTCATGATTTAAAATGAGATGAAAAAACGGATGGACGGTGTGGATAAAACAAATAACATTACGGTGGGCCCCACAGAGTTTCGGCCACGTCGTGACATAGGGATATTCCTGTTGCGGGTGTGCTCCGGATAATCCGCTTCCCTCTAGATGGCTATTGGTGGCAAATCGATTTTCAATGGAGTGATTGGCCGGGAAAGCATGTGGGGCCCACCTTAGTCTTTGATCACTGCTGCCAGTCCTCTATATAAAGGGCCATGAGTAGAAGATGAAATGCATCACATACATCTCCATGGCTGCTTCATCTCTCACTAGTAACAGCCATTTGATGGTTGCAGCGCTTGCTCTTGGGCTGCTAATGGCATGCCTGGACATTGCAGGTAACGTGTCTGTTTATTTAGAGGTGGTTCTCCTACAACGTCTACAACGTAGTGTGTGGGGCCCAACGTGATGTTGTCACGGCATCAAATCCGTCCATTGATTCTGGTGTGGGACAGATGGAACACATGATCGATGGCCGGCCGGCAGTCTAGGCTGGAAGGTTCTAGTGGCCCTGTAGGCGTCTCCATCCCAACTGTCCCTTGTGGTGTGACCCACCTCATGGATGGTTGGATGTGTGTGCTATATCAGGGTAGGCCCCACATACCACATTCTAGAACTAGCTTATTCACAGACGTTGGAACCGGATTGCGTCCTGCGCCCACCTGGATGAACTCCATGGGGCCCACCATGTTGCATGGATTTTATCCACACCGTCAGCCTATTTTTCCGGTTCATTTAGAGTATTGTCCCAAAAAATGAGTCGGATCCAAGGCGGGATTGAACCGAAGACTTCAACTGAAGATTGGGTACGGTTTCCTTTGGGTTGGGCAACCGAAGACTTCAACCCGATTCCGACCCGAGTTTTATTGGGTTGATGTTTGTATAGCCCAAGCTCGAAACCAAACCTAACACATCTTACTCAAACCCGACCTAATGTTGAGCCGGTCGGTCGACTTGATTCATCCCTATAGGAAATATTGGAGATTGAACACCTACCATTGAAAATTTTTAGGGGCCACAAAAGCTTTAGATCAAGCTGATATATGTGTCTTCCCGACATCAAAGATCTGTGTGACCTTATAAACGGATTGGATGGTAAATAAACATCCAGGTGGGCCTTTGGAAGATTTCGATTGCGCGCCCCATTTATTCCACTGCTTTCCATGGTGTGGTTCACTTGAGCTTTGGATCAGCCTCATTTTAGGTTATGGGTCCTACTGTAAAATGATCTGACGAAATAGATGGACGGGTTGGATATAACACATACATCATGGTGGGGCCATATATAGAGCTTTACCAAGTCAAAGCAGTACCGACCTCGTCCTGTTTTCTGCACCACGCAATCCGAGACCTAGCCATCCGTTTTTTCGTACGCTTTGTACCACCTAATAATGCACCGACATGATTTTTTGGCCACGAACATTCATTGCATGCATAGGCCACCCTATGAACGTGGTAGGACCGGACGCGGTTTGGCTAGTGACGCTGCCACCAGCCGCCTGGTGGTCAGTGCTATGTGGACCCCACCATAATGTATGTGTTTTATCCACGCCGTCCATCCATTTTGAAAGATAATTTTAGATCTTGATCTCAAAAATGAGGTAGATCTAAATTTCAGGTGGACCGCACCATGGGAAAGCAGTAGTGATTGAATGTCCACCAATAAAAACCTCCTAGGGCCCACTGTAATGTTTATTTGACATCTAACCTGTTGATTAGGTCATACCAACTTGGATGAAAGGAAAAAATATATATCATCCTGATCCAAAACTTTTATGGCCCCCAAAAAGTTTTTAATGGTCGACATTCAATCAACACCGTTTCCTGTAATGTGGTCCACTTGAGACTGGGATATACCTCATTTTTGGGTTCCTAATATAAAATTATCTATAAAAATATATGGACGGCATGAATGAAACACATACATCATACTGGGCCCACAGAGCACCTACCACCAGCCATTGGCTAGTGCAGGGTCAGTAGCCAATCCGTTTCTGGTACGACCAGCACACATGTACCAAGTTGGCATGTGCAATCTTGCTCTAAAGACTTACACGAGCCTGATGTACTTACCTGACTTGATTGGGACTCAGTCAGACCCGATCCGGTTCGATACCCTGACTCGTCTGACTCGGACGAGTTGCGATTCGACTCTGATCTAAACTAGTCGGATCGAATCGCCGGGTCTTTTAATTACTAGGTCCTAATGAAAAAAAAAACTGATTTCCACTGGAAGATTCAAGTCCCATTGCTCAAGCATTTCACTACAATGCAGGTGCACAATCTGTAGGAGTTTGTTATGGAATGGATGGCAACAATCTACCTACACCACGGGAAGTCGTAGATCTTTACAGGTCAAAAAACATCGGACGGATGAGACTCTACCATCCAGATCCAGCGGCCCTCCAGGCCTTGAGGGGATCCAACATTCAAGTCATGCTAGCCGTTCCTAACGACAGACTTCAAGAGCTGGCAACCAACCCGGCCGCCGCCAATACATGGGTCCAGAACAACGTAAGAAACTACTGGCCTGACGTCCGGTTCAGGTATATTTCCGTCGGCAATGAAGTAATCCCCCGCGGTTCAGCACAGTTCGTCCTACCCGCCATGCAGAATGTCTTCAACGCAATCTCATCCGCCGGGCTACGTGACCAGATCAAGGTGTCCACAGCCGTCGATACTGGCGTCCTTGGAAACGCCTTTCCACCCTCCGATGGTGTCTTCAGCGATGCCGCCCGAGGAAGCTTGGAGCCAATCGTGCGGTTCCTAGTTAGCAATCAGGCCCCACTCCTCGTGAATTTGTATCCTTATTTTAGTTACACAGGGAACCAAGCCCAAATCTCTCTTCAATATGCATTGTTCACTTCTCCGACGACCGTCGTTACCGATGGCCAATTCAGGTACCAGAACCTGTTTGATGCTATCTTGGATGCTACCTACGCCGCTTTGGAGAAGGTGGGCGGGTCATCGGTAGAGATTGTTGTGTCTGAGAGTGGGTGGCCGTCCGCCGGAGGTAATGCAGCGACTGTTGAGAATGCAAGAACATACAATTCGAATTTGATACGACATGTTCGACAAGGGAGTCCAAGGAGGTCTGGGAGGGCCATAGAGACTTACATATTTGCTATGTTTAATGAGAACCTGAAGGGTGGGGCGGAAACTGAAAAGAACTTTGGGCTTTTCTTCCCTGATAGGCGACCTGTGTATGATATTAGTTTCACTTGAAAGAGTTTTGAGGTCGAGAGAGATTGAATAAGAGCCATTGGCTATGCATATGTATTACTTAAATCTTGAATAAGATGCAGCACGGCTAGCAGGTTAGCATAAAAGGCAGCTGTACGTGTTTAGCAAGTTCTTCTCCATGTAATGGAAATTTCAAATGGAAATAAAGGGCTTCTATATATCTTGACTTACTCTTAACATCAATCTCATGTGGATGGTTTTGTAGTAGAAATATGATTTATAGTCCATTTGTTTCACGCCCTTAGAAGGGGCGTCAGACATTTGAATTGTGTTTTGAGCTAAACCCAACTCTGGGTTGTGCGTTTGGATGCACTTTCATTAAGTCACTTAAAAAGAAGGATGAAAACTAGGGGTGTAAATGGGCCGTGATCGGGCCCGGAACATCAGAATTTTGAATAAGGACGGCCCAATGGCCCGGTCTGAAACAGTTCAAAATCCGGGCCAGACCTACCTCAAGTTCGGCCCGTTGACCGCACCAGTGAAAACTCCTTTTGCTGAAATCCCCTCTTGCTGAGTACGTCTAAGCAAGCCCACATTGGCTGGTGTCACCGGCCAAATGGGTGCAAGGTTGCACAATGCCTACCATAAAAGTGGCTTCAACTAGAGCTGTCAATGGGTACATGGACTTGGGAGTATGCAATGGGTCCAATTCGACTTTAATGGGTCTGGGCACCCTTTTAGACCCGGTAAGAAATCGAGTTGGCTTAAGTCTTGCCTTTTGTACCTAAAAATGGGGTCCGATCAGGTTTGGGTCAAGTCATCAACTTGAACCAATTAAAATTCGTTAAGGTAGACACACGTATTTGAGAAAAGGTTCTACGAGGTTAACTTTACGAGAATTTTTCATGAGGTTTCTATGTGCAACACCTTGGCCAACTAATACTCAGGTATTGGATGTCATTGAGTGTTACCAATAAAATTTTAATTAAAATATATAGAAAGCCGCACAAGCTTACATGTGTGTATACTTGGAGACCGAAGGATCACGAGTTAAAATTTAACCTAGGAGCCTGTGGCTCGATTGAACCTCGTACCCTAATAGATTGAACCGTATCGTAGTACATGCAGGACCTGGGCCATCGGATTCCTGATCCATTAGAGCCTAGCTTGCAACTAGAGGAAGTTGACGTTGCTTAGCAATGAACGAAATGCTCGATATGAGTAATGGTCAACAGAACATGTGGGTGAACCCCTAGGACCCCGAGAATAGTGAACCAATCCGATTCAGGACAACTTAGGTCATGTCGGTTGTTCTAACTTGGGTAGCGTAAAAACAGGACAAAATTGGCATTTGTTGGTCCAACTGACCAATTGTCGATCCTTGTTGGTCCAACCAACAATTGTCATTGGTCCAACCAATTGTCTCTAAATTTCAATACTCTTACAATCATCGAATTTACAAGTGGGGGTATAAAAGGCTTTTGCCCCTTTTCTTTCAATTTGCAAATTTGAAAATTGGAGTGAGAGAGTGAGCGAGATGGAGTGAGAGAGTGAGAGAGAGCTTGAGGGGACATCGGAAGATCGGGTGTGAATCATCGCACTAGGCCATTCCTCTCCAAATCAGGTTCGTGCATGCCATCTCACATCTTCTCTAGCTAGAAAACTCGTCGATTAGCTAGGTAGAGAGTCCTCTCAAGGTGCATGCACATCTTTTTCCTAATTTTTAGCAATTAGAAGCTATTAGGGTAAGAAATCCATATTTCTCATCGAAATCTTAGGATTTTTTATGCTAGGGTTTGTTTATGTTAGGGTTTGGGGTCTTTACAAGCAATTTATGGTGGCTCATTCTTGTCTGGGAGCCGTATTTGAGCATGGCTTCGTGAGGGCATCGGTTGTGTGCCAATTTTAAGCTTCGGTTGCCGAATATAGTTGGAGATTGTTCGATTTGAGATAGGTAAACCTTTAACCTTGTTGAAAGTTTAATTATGTTACAATCTGAGAATTAATGATAGAATTGTCGATGAATTAAGATTTGGAGCTCTTTCCCTCAAATTCTCTATGCCTATGCTACATCGAAATCGAGAGATTTCTGATTCTAAAGTGAGATTTACCCTTCAAGTATTTTAGCGATATTTTTTGTCTTTCAATAGTCTCAATATTTGATAATCATGTTGATTAATTTATGAATCATGCGATGACCCTTACAAACTATCTTATGTGTGTTAAATTTAGGATGAATTGTTAGAATCCATAACATACTTTGCTCCTTCTTAAAATCCGTAAATGTTTATAATCCTATATATGATCACATAATATGTTTAGCCTACGCTTAGGTTAAATCAAACACGTGTACTCCTTAGATTTATAATCATATTAATATAATCCTTATCTCGTGGAATTCATGTAGATATGAATTATAACATGCCTTGATATGGATACACATGAATTGTGTGGATACATCGCACACTTAGAATAGTGCCTTGTCGGCTCCTCTGGTACTTGAACTAATGGTCATTCTAGGAATTGAGTTAAATGAAATTCCATTGTAGACTTACTATTTTGGTGTATCATTATGTCTTGTTAGCCTTGTTTGGGTGGAATCTCATTATTGTGTCCTTTAATGAACTTAGTGCCTTATTGGCTTTTATTAGGAGTAACCCGTTTATTGGATTTATATATCCGGAATGGTAAGGCCTACATGTTGGACTAAGGTTGGCCATTAGTTGTAAAGGCTTATTAAATGGATTGTTTGAGAATTAAATTAATAAAGGTTTGCATTAATCATGCATTCATGGCACGCAGGCATTATCAAATGGCTAATCTAGATTATATGGGCGTGATGTACCCTGAGTACTTCTGTGGGCTCCTACACCACTGTTTGAACGACCCATTTATTGTGAGTTGGGTCGACTGTTTGAAAGACCCAATCTCTTATAACGAGCTGGGTTGACTATTTGAAAGACCCAGTCTCTTATTACATTGTGAATGGGTCAACTATTTGAAAGACCCATTCTCTTGCATTTGGTCCGGCTAGATGTGCATCCCCAGTTTAATAAACATTTTATGCATTCATACATTTAAATAAAATGAATTATAAACTATGATTGTTTCGTACGTCTTTTTATGAAACTATACCTGATTAATATGTCATTGTGTAATTATGGGAAAATTTCTCATTGAGCCAGTGACTCACGTCTTGAAGATTCTGTCGACAATGAGGAGATTCAGTTTTTCTCAACTTCCACTCCCAGACAACGAGGAGATTCTCTGACTTAGGCTCCCCAATAGCAGTTATACCAACGCCTAGGTTCTACCTCAGCAATCTAACTCTGTAAAGCCCACCCTATTACATCAAGAGTAGAGTTAGGATTGGAGACATCCAATCATCCATTTTCTGATTCAAGAAAAAGAGTATATGATTTTCCTTTTCTCCTTCTCACATCTCAATCAAGATCAAAACGTAGTCTATTCCACGCATTTCCTATTCTGTAAATAATATTTCCTTTTCTTTTACTGCATTTACTTTCTATCACCTTATATTTCTTATTTTGTTTGCCTGCCCAGGGCTTTGGCTCTGCGAAGCAAGGCTAAGACCTTCTTTCATTTACTTTTTATTGCCTTTATTTCTTATTCTATTTGCCTGCCCGGGGCCTCAACTCTGTGAAGCAAGGATAGGATCTGTTATCTTTCCTTCTTGTTTATTTCTTACTTTGTTTGCTTACCCATTCTCTTTTGACTTTATGAAATAAGGCTAGGATCTGTTTGCTTTTCCCTTTTTTTCAACTGCCCAACCCTCTCATAGGTTGTGTAGCATGGCCATATGACTAACATTTCTTGCAGATATGTGATTTCTCCAAAAATTGCACGTCCCTTAAAAAAAAGACTGCACGCAAGTGCAAGCGAGAGAATTTACCTAAACCCTTCTTCTCTCGTAACTGAGACCCTTACACAGAGTTCCAAGATCGCAGGTCAATCATAGGAGTCATTCATGTTAAAGGATTTTTTCGATTCTTCGACCTTACTCAGCAAGTTTACAGCTCTGGCAATCATGAAGTATTACCTCGCCAAATCGATTGGTGATGATTTCAATAATTTCAAACATATTATTCTGGCCACCTTGGAAAGGTATTCCGCAACTAAGGAAGCCACAACAAGCTAAACAAATCATGTACATAGAGTAATCATCACCACTTTAAAGGATCAACCGCACACAATAATGAAAACATAATCCTATGAAAGGCATTCTTCCACCGCATTCCGCGCATATCAAGCACTATGTCGCACGCGCGTCCGGGGGGAGATTCACAAGTACTGACTGGGTTAGAATTATGCATGTTGAAGCAGTGTAAAACTTTTTCAACATAACCCTTATAGGTTATTCAGACTTTTGTATTCTTCCTATCTCTAAGTATGGTCATCTTAAGAATCTGATTAACAGAGTTAAATTTTTCATATCAAATTTCCTAGCCAAATGAGTTTTTAATGTTGCAATAGTATCTCTACTAGCACCTGTAACTAGCATGTCATCCACATAATGAAAAGATAATAGATCCACCATTACCATAGTTACAAACATTGGAACAATGGTCTGTCTCACATCTTTGAAATTTCAAGCTCATAATAAAGGAATCAAACTACTTATGCCAACACTTTGTTACATGTTTTAAATCGTAAAGTGATATGTTCAACTGATAAATGAAATTATTCTCATTTTATTCAATAAAGCCTTTGAGTTGAGTCATATAAATTTCTTCATCAAGATTTGCTCAAGTTCTAAGTCAAACACCATTGTCATATTTAATACAGTACAAATAGTACTGATCAAATGAATAATTGGAGAGAAATTTTCATTAAAGTTAATACCTAATTTATGAGTATATATTTCTCATCCCATGTGCCATCTTTTAATATTCCCATTAATATCTTTTTTCAGCTTATAGACCCATCTGTAACCAATAGCATTCCGCCATTTAGTTAATTCAACCAATTTTCAAATCTTATTCATATGCAGAGCTTCCGTCTCATCCTCTATGAATACTCTCAATTGGCTAACATCAATAGATTCACATGCCTCTCAATATGAACAATGCTCGTGCTCTTTTGTCATGCAAGCGTAAGTCATAACATAATATTTGAGACAAACAAGTATTGTAACTCACTTCATTCGATCTTAATGACTTTGAATTTCGGCACCTACTATCTCCTCTACATGCTCTTCATCGACTTCATTTTTAACGATATCATCAACTTGCTAATCATATGAATTAGTAAGTTAATTTCAAACATTGTGTAAAGATTTTTATTCAATTATCTTTCATGACTCTAAGCTAGGAAATTCTATATCTTTTTACAACGAATCTTCATTAAAAATCACATCTTGACTAATCATTAACTTGTGAGCAGTAAGATCCAACAATTTGTACCATTTTGTTCCATGTTCATAGTTAAGAAAATTAAATACACTTTCTAAACCTCGCATCCAGCTTGGTCCTGTGCTTTTTAGTAATCTACACATAAGCATCACAACTAAAACTGTAAAAGAACGAATAATTAATAAGTTTTTTGGACCATAACTCTTCAGGGATCTTGAATATAGTATAGTCATAGGAGAACGATTTATCAAATAACCAGTTGTATTAACGACTTCTACCTAAAAACATTACTTGAGTATAACCAAACTCAGTATGCTCATAGTATGATCTATAAGCGTACGATTCATACATTTTACAACTCCGTTCTACTGTAGAGTACTTAGGACAATGTAGTGCCTCTCAATACCATATTTACTGCAAAAATTCTTAAATTCTTTTAAGATATACTCTCCATCGTTATCAGTTCTCAGACACTTAATTTTCTTTCATTTTAATTTTCAACAAATGCTCTAAACTTGATAAAATAAGCAAAAGCATCAATTTTCATTTTTAACATGTAAACTCATACTTTTATGGAAAAACCATTAATAAAAAATAAATTACTACAAACCTCCCAAGGAATCAACTGGATCCTCATAAGTATCAAAATAGATTAGATTTAAAATATCTTTACTTTTAATAATGGATAAAGGAAAATGAGCTCTATGAAACTTTCCAAATAAGCAATTCTCTTAAAAATCTAACATTAATAGACTTTAAACCAAGAAGTAAATTTCAATTAAGAAGTACATTTATTTCTTATTTGCTCATGTGGCCCAACCACATAAGCCAAATTGTAACAAAGTCTGTCACATCATTAGCAACAATAACATCGCCAACTATAATATATTCAATCAAACGATATAAATTGCACATAAATTCACATTATGCAACCACCATCGCTCCTTTTATAATTTTTAATTGAATCCTTTCACCAAAAAATTTATAGTCATCTTCATGGAACTTTCCTAATGACAGAAGACTCTTCCATAGATTTGGTACATGCCACACACCGAAAATTATGTGTACAATATCATTAAACATAATAATTTTAACATCTCCAATCTCCACAATTTTACACATGTTATCATCGCCCATATAAATTGTATCGCTATCACATGAATGATATGTGTGAAAACAATTTCTGTGTGGAGTTATATGGAACAAAGCGCCCGAACCTAAGATCTATTGATGACTCAAATTTTCTTGTGGAATCATTATAGATAATACTTCCCCATCCTTGGATAAACTGTCTTTCTCTACTAGATTTTGTTGGGAATCATTTAAATCTAATATTTCATCATGTGAATTAGGTTCGTAATTTTTTTATTTACTTTCTTGAGTCTATAATTTTTTCACGAGTGACCATTCTTTCCAAAATTTCAACATTTACCTATTTTACGCTCTTTCGACTTGGATCTCGTCTGATCTCTCCTACCGATACCCTACTCAGTAAATCTTCCTCTAACTATCATAGCATCACCCATAAATTCTCTGTACATTTTTCTACAAGACTTTTCAGTAAGCAATGTGAACACAGATGACTTTGTAATGAGATCTGGAATGTTGCTAAGATTTATAATAAAAATATATCATGAATCTGACATCGAATAGAGTAAAAGTGTGACCTTTTCTTCATTATTAGTCTTCTCATCGACCGTCGGCAATCTACCAATTAGGGTGTTAAATCCATTATAATGTTCTTACAAAGAGGATCATTCCTTCATCTTCAAGTTATACAGTTGTCGTCGGAGGAATATCTTATTTGACATTGATCTCCCTTCATATAGATTTCATAAATTTTTCCACATACTTTTTGTGTTGGTTTGATGGGAATGTTGAACAAAACTGAATCATCTAAAGTAAGAAAAAGGTCTGCTATAACTAATTGATTTTTCTTCTCAAATACCTCATTTTTCATATCTACAAGCTTCTTTTCTTTTCTTTGAATCACAATTGTACATCTTTACTTCACTAACACCGCTTTCATCTTTAACTTTCACAACATATAATTGGATCCATTGAACTTTGACACCTCAAATTTAGTAGAACTTGACCAAGCCATTTGAAACACAATTGTAAAACAAACACCAACACTAATCTTGTACTAAAAGATTTCTCAACCTTTGGCTCCAATACCAATTGTTGTGGACAAGTACATACATGTGATTAATGTAGGTGAAGTAAAAAAAAAATAAAAAATAAATAAAAATAAAACAAAACAAGAGACAATATGCGTAAGTATTTACGTGGTTCAGCATTATGCCTATTAAAGAAAGTAGCAATATAAAATTCTATTCTTTGTTAGAAATAAAAGAAACAAAAATGCAATGCTTCTTATATCTGGACCAATAAAAATTCACGTATAATGGTATATCTCGTAAAATAAATTAATAGAATGCCCAACGTTTCCCTATCTGTCACTCTCCTTGTATAGGCTGCCCTTTAAATAAATAAAAATAAATTTAAAAAAAAAAAAACCAAAAAAAAAAAAAAAAAAAAAAAAACCAAACAAACAAACAAACAAACAAACGGATATAAGAGACCTCTAATAAACTAGGCTTTATCGTCTGATCGAGGGCGGCCGGAAGGTTTCTTACTTGATGACGTCAGACATCCACTCACTGAATGCAACTCTCTAGAAGCCTAAAAGTAATTTCTTTTTTAAAAATTGATTCTCCGGTTTCAACATTATATTATTAACCTAAATTCACAGTCGGTCACAGAGCCATAGGTCGGAGAGTTAGGCAGTGTTTGACCACTTTTGGCCATTTCCTCCTTAATTCTTGCGATCTTGTACCTCCATTGAATTGTCTACAGCCTATCCCACTACACGTGTAGGCGTGGTAGTAGAGTCCTATTGCTATTTTGATTTTAAAGATAGAATGTTATCACTGCATGCAGTTGGAGGGCGGATTGCCTGTGACCCTCAGTGCCCAGGAAGCGGATTGGCTGGTGGACACACACCAGCTATCTGGCTGGTGTGGGTACGTGCGGACGCTTCTCCAGCTCCAAGTTGTACGAACGGTTCAAAGGATATCAAAATTACATGGACCCCACAATGATGTATTTATTATATCCACACTGTTCATCCATTTGGAGATATCATTTTAGAGCATTATGCCAAAAATGAGTGGTATCCAAAGGTCAAGTGGACCACACAAAAATATCAGTGGGACAATGATTCTCACCATTAAAATATTTGTAGGGCCCACGGTAACGTTTACTTTCCATCCAATCTGTTCATAATGTCACGCACGCAGACCTAGCTGAAGAGGAAAAAACAAATATCATATTGATCCACGACTTCTGTGACCCCAAAATAGTATCAATGGTAGACGATTCATTCTCCCACTGCTTTTTTGCAGTGTGGTCCACTTGATCCTTGGATCTGTTTTATTTTTTGGCTCAAAACTTAAGCCGAGCTATCCAAATGGACGGATTGTTCGGATATAACACATACCTCATGATGGGACCACAGAACTCGGTGACCTCAACACAGCAGCCAGCGCACCAGCCAATCCACTTTCCAGTGCCCGGGGCTGTGTGGGTTCAGGGAGATGTCCTTGACAAATCTACTACGTCCGTCTGTTTTGAAAGACAAGAATATGACAGGATTCTAAAAATCAGGAAGATTTAAAACTCAGGTGGGCCACACCAACAAAACAATAGGAACAACAGCCATTGAAACCTTTCTAAGGCTGACCATGATGTTTATAAGACATCCAAACGGTTCATAGAATTATTACCATTTGGATAAACTGTAGGAAAAAATAGCATCTTCGTACAAAACTTCTGTCACATGAGTTTTGGATCCCCACTGTTTCGTGTGTATGGCCCACTTGAGTTTTGGATCTCCTGAGTTATAGAATCATGTCTTTCAAAACAGATGGACAGAGTGGATTGGAAACGGATTGGCTACTCCCCCTGCCAAGAGCCCCGTGGCTTGTGGTCAGTGCTCCGTGGGCTCTATCATGATGTATGTGTTTCATCCATTCCGTTCATCCATTTTTAAAGATCATTTTAGTAATTGATCCCAAAAATTAGATGTATATAAATATTAGGTGTTCCACACCACATGAAAACAATAGTGATTAGATATCCACTATTAAAATCCTCCTAAGGCCCACTGTACTGTTTATTTGATATCCAATCCGTTGATTAGGTCATACAGGCCCAGATGAAGGTAAAAAAACAAAAATCAGCTTGATCCAAAGCTTTTATGGCCCCAAAATTTTTTTAATGGTTGACTCTCATTCAACACTGTTTCCCCTAATGTGACCCACTTGAGATTGGGATATATCTCATTTTTGGTCTCATACTGTAAAATGACATTTCAAAATAGATGGACAGCATGGATGAAACACATACCCCATGGTGGGGCCCACAGAGCACCCACCACCAGGTATTGGCTGGTGTCAGGGGGAGCAGCCAATCCGTTCCCGAGTGGATTTGTCACAGATATCTGTGACCGGGTAACACGCATTGCGCTCACGTACAGATGTACTTGGTGTTGACCGTACGGACGTATGAATTGTGAGATCAACACGGAAGTTCCTGCGCTAGCATGATAGGTGGGGCTACGGTGATGTTTGTGAGAAATCCACTCCGTCCATCCGTTTTTTGATCTCATTTTAGTACATATAACCAAAACTAAGGTGAAAAAGAAACTCAAGTAGGCCACACAAGAGGAAATAGTGAGGATTCAATGAACACTGTTGAAACATTCGTTTGGCTACCAAAGTTTGTATTAGGCTTCATCCCATGGGAATGACCTTATAAACGGTTTAGATAGCATATAAACATCAAGGTGGAGCCAGGAAGGTTTCAATTGTAAGCATTTATTTCCCCAATTTTCCCTCTCGTGTAGCCCACTTGAGCTTTCAATCCATCTCATTTTTTGTCACATGTCCTATAATGAGCTTGCAAAACAGATGGACGGGTGGATTTCTCACTAACATCACAGTGGAGCCAGCCAAAGGCCGCCTTACCTCCCCACCAGATTAATTGATTTTTTTTATATAAAGGTACCATATCAAAAGGTCCATCAGGTGGATCTAATCAAGCGACCTAGACCCCGCGAGTCCGTTATCTGGATTCAAAGCTACGTGTCCAGCTACAGAAGTGAGGCCCATGTGGAGAAAAAATTACAAACAAAAGAAGTTTTTCAATAGAAATTGAAATTGTGGACCATTCAACAAATAAAACGTGATTAAATGAAGAAAATTGCGGATTCAAAGATACACCACCCATGAATTTGGCTCTTTCAAGTACAAAGAAAAGAAAGGTCCAAAGACTCAACGAAGACAGTCCACGTGGCTCTCGATGAGTTGTTGATGGAAAATTGATTGACTGGGAAAGCATGTGGGGCCAACCTTAGTCCTTGATCAATGCTGCCAGTCCTCTATGTAAAGGGACAGGAGCAGATGATGAGATGCATCACACGTCTCCATGGCTGCTTCATCTACCACAACCAGCGGCCTTGTCATGGTTGCTACAGTGCTTGTTTTTGGGCTGCTAATGGCATTCCTGGATATTGCAGGTAACGTGCCTATCTATCTATCTATCTATCTGTCAATCGCATGCAACCTTACCAAGTTCGAGCGCTTAAGAAAAAAGGTGAAATGGATGATGCCGTTGACAAGTTCTATGGGCCCTACCTAGACGTATATATGTTGCATCTATACCGTCTATCCATTTGGAAAGATCATTTTAGGACAAGATTTCAAACCTTTGGTAGCTCTGCTGCTTAAATGAAGCATACGAGAGAAAGGAGTGTAACAATGATGCCCACCATCAAAACATTCCTAAGGCCCACCATGATGTTTATTTTCCATCTAACTTGTTTATAATGTCACATAGATCTGAGAATGGGTTTAAAGGGGATTAGGTGAGAGTGGGTTTAAAGATCCCATGGATCATTGCAATGTCCTCTCTGGGACTCACATACCAACCCTTGCTGCGAATCGGCGCTTGGGCAAGGGATTTAAGCAATCCTGCTCTGGTTTTGTGTGGGCGTTATTATACCCTTGATTTCTGTGGTGTGGTCTATAAAAATTTTGGATTCATCTCATTTTTAGGCCCATCCCATAAAATGATGTCACAAAACGAATGGATGATGTGGATATAACACATACATCATAATGGGGTCTGCATGGCTGGGTGACATCAACGCACAAATGGGAGGCGGTGGTTTGTGGCAATTCCAAACGGGCGCGGTTTAGCTTGTGTTAGGTGGCTAGTGATTGTTGCTATGTGGACCCCATCATAATGTATGTGTTTTATCCACAATGTCCATCCATTTTGAACTATAATTTTAGGGCTTGATCCCAAAAATGAGGTAGATATAAATCTTAGGTGGACCACACCATTGGAAAACAGTAGTGATTGAATTCCACCATTAAAAACCTCCTAGGGCCAACTGTAATGGTTATTTGACATCTAATGGGTTGACTATATCAAAAAGACTTGGATGAAGGGAAAAAATATATATCAGCTTGATCCAAAACTTTTCTGGCCCCCAAGAACTTTTTAATGGTAGTCGTTCAATCAGCACTGTGCAGTCCACTTGAGATTTGGATCAAACTCATTTACGGTCCACTTGAGATTTGGATCAAACCCATTTTTGGGCTCATACCATAAAATGATCTAGAAGAATGGGTAGACGGCATGTATGAAACACATACATTATATTGGGGCCACAAAGCATACATAGGTGAATACCCTATCTGTTTCCATTCCTGACTCTTTTTTTTTTTTCTTTACACAAGCACCTTTTTTCTTTTACACACGTGCACACACACCACCACACACTCACGCCGTAGTGGAATTTACCACCTATGGTTACGCGAACCCTCAACCGAGTGTTGAAACTCCTACGAGTCTACCACCAGAGTAAGAGTAAGGACCCCCATTTCCATTCAAGACTTGTTAATTTCAAGTCTTTTCTTCCAATTCCAAACATGAAGTGGAATGGCCTCCAAGCCATCAGATTACACGACAATCCCCGATGGTATGTAATTATTACATTTTGCGAATTCCATCCCACTTAAACCCATCTAATCCCATGCACCAAACACCTCCTATGGTAGTCACAGTGAGGCCGAACTTGATCCTTGTATTCTATATCCACGCCGTCCATCTGTTTGGAAGATCATTTTACGATAGAGCCCAAAACTCAATAAGATGTAAAAAAAAAAAAAAAAAAAAAGGTGTACCATACTATCGGAATAGTGGTGATTGAATGTTGTACCATTCAAAATTTCCTATGCCCGCTATGATATTTACATAATGCTTATTTTCCATCCAACTTGTTGATAAGGTCATATAAACTTAGATGAAGTGAAAAAACAAATATTTGCTTTTATGTGTCTCATTAATTGTTAATCACCACTGTTAAGATATGGTCCACCTCAGAATTGGGTATGCTTAAGTTTTGGACTCATATCCTAAAATGATATATAAAAATTGATGGGTGGCGTGGATACAGTATGCATAAATCAAGGTGGGCTCCATGGTAAAGCTGCACCGTATTGAGTGGGGCCGCACTTAATCTGCTCCCGACACAGGCAGAAGCAGATTTCCTGCTAAAGGATTTGATAGTAATCCACATTAAAGAAAGGCCTACCGTTAAAACCATCCTAGGCTGCCTTTTGATGTTTATATGATACACAAACTATTTGTAACATCATTTCCACTGGGATGAACAAAAAAAAAAAAAAAAAAAAACTTAGCATAATACAAAAATTTTGTGACCATAGTAATGTCTTAGGGGTGGTTGTTCAATCCCCGTTGTTTTCTCTCGTGTGGCTCATTTGAGACTTGGATCTAGCTCATTTTTAGTCATATGTTCTAAAATGATCTCATAAAATAGATGAACGGAATGGATTTATCATAAACATAACGCTGAACCTCACCTAGGCTCTAGCGCAAAAACTTCTTGTTAAAGGCTCTATAAGGAAATCCCATGAGTGTGTCCCACCGTGTTGTCGTGTTCTGTGGGCTCCACCATAATGTTAACGATATCCACACTGTCCACCTATTTGACAAGATCATTTTAGGGTATTAGATCAAAGGTGAGGTAGATCCAAGGTTCAAGTGGATCACAACATAACAAGCGCAGTGGGAATTGAATGCCTACCATTTGAGAACTTTTTGGGGCCACTAAATTTTTGGATAAAGTTTATATTTGTTTTTGACCTTTCATCCCAGTCTGTGTGTCATTATGAACAAGGTAGACAACAAATAAACATCATAGTGAGCCTTAAGAACGTTTCAACTGTGGACATCATTCTTGTGATATGATTCATTTTAGCCCCGATATGCTTTTTTACTGGGCTCATGACCTAAAATGATCCATCATGGTAGGGCCCACAAAAGAATAAACGATGTTGATACAACATATCCATCTTGGTAGGGCCCACAAAATTTGATGACGGCCACCTAGTATGTTCATGGCATGCAATCTGCTCGCATCCCTATCCATATTGGCCTTAGCAGGCGAACTGAATACTTAGATGATAAATATCAATTACATAATGCCAATTTTTTCGGTTTTACCTTTTCCTAAAGCGCTGGCATCTTTCTAGCGTAGTTTTCAAATTTTCCATCAAATGGTGGAAGACAAAACACATCTTGACCTTGTATTAATGTTGTGGGAAATTGACTGTACTTGCCTCGAAGTTTGGGCAAATTACCCATAAAGCTACGTCATTCCATATATCCTTAGAAGGGCCTTCTGACATCTTTTGGAGATTGTTTCGGATGAAAATGCTCCTGACCTTGGTTCAGGATTTGTACGGTCCTGGAGTGAAGTAGAAGTCACCTGCTATTGCAACCCCTGAGAAAGTGACGGATCGGCAAAACCCAGGTCCGGTTTAAATAAAATCATGTTCTGACACCAACTTGTAATGCCCTGAATTTTGAGGGTCATGTGTAACACCCTAAAAATCAAGGGTCGAACAGAAGCTCGGCTCCCGAGTTCCAATGCATCACTTATGCAACATAGATAATGATAATTAAATATTGTCCATATTAGTGCATTAAACATGAATGGGATTACCCTAGATCAGCATATCATACTCCAGAGACAATTAGATTACGCAAGCAGAAGATTGTGATAGATATATGAAACACATAAGTTGTTGTAAGTCTTCAGAGTGTGAACATGTTACCAGGTTAAATAATTACGTGTTTAGTTCCAAAATATACAAAATGATAAAGTGTAACGTCATTTAATTCATATCCCTATAGCCTCGGTGATACAACTCCAGGTCTACATAGAACCGCCAGAGAGTTGCAGATAGGAGAACTCCTCCTCGTCGTCATAGAAGGCAAGCTTCGTCTCGTAAGCCTCGACATCACCTGAAACTGCAACAGAGTCTGGTTGGTGTTTTAAAACACCGTCCCAAAGTGGGAGTGAGTGATCAACTCAGTGGAGTTATAAAGCAAAGGTTAACATGTTATCAATTCAGTTAAGCAGTAATGATAAAGCAATACAACAAGCATTCTTAAGTATTCTGGTTAATGCAAGGATGGGATGCGATAATGATGTATGCCCTCGCCTGCACTCCCTCTGCGAGATCATCTCACGGTCGCGCATGCAACACTCCCGCTGTGCTCAACTGCAACGCTAAAGGTACATGCAATGTGGTGCATGTGTGTGATTAACCAAGTTCTTAATTAGACTTATTCATACAACAGGTTTGGAAAGCTAAGGTACCTCTCTTTATATCATTTACCCAAACAATGATCTATCTAGGGTCGTCAATCCTAGTTAATCACATACGATAGGCAAGTTCGCGAGTTTACACTATAGGTCATTACGGGAGGCTCGTCACCTCAGCGTAAGCTTAATTCACACTCGAGGTCACTACGAGAGGCTGGTCACCTGATCGTAGGCCTATTTTATACTCAAGGTCACTACGGGAAGGCTCATCACCTTAGCGTAATCCGACAGCTCGAATACGGTGTCTCATACACCACCATATTCGGCTCATGAGTTTGGGTTGCTCACTGGTCACTACAGGGAGGCTCGTCATCCCAGCGTAGGCCGACAGTTCAACCACAGTGTCCCATACACCACCATGCCCGGCTCATGAATCTTAGTGGATCGTGGTACCAAGGTTAAACGGGTTTTGCACTGGTAAGTGGTACCTTAGATTTAGACAGTAGCGTCCATATATGGTGAACATATATTAGGCCAATCGGGTTACTTGACAAGCTCGACTGGTACGAGCGCACATTGAATTAATCGACATGAAGCGCATACGCACTTCTCGTAGCGTAACCACTATCAATAATTAGCGTACGACTCAGATTCATTGAACGTATCCGTCGTGGCGAAACTAGTTTGGCCACTGATCGTAAGCCATTACCGATTGCCTGGACTACGTACTAGTCCCAATCATACTCAAACACAATAGGCATCCAAATGTGATAGTCTAATCAACATGTGACAACCAAATTAAACACAAATCTCATTTGAGCATTTCAACAAACGCTTAATGCACATGTTATTATACATAGGCATTTCATCCATAAATCACATAGTAGTAAGTTAGGTTACATGAAGGAAATTGTAGCTATAGATAAGGTAATTAAGAATCCTTTCTCAACAACCTCATTAAATACATTTCAACAAGCATTTTCTCATTCGGGCATTTTATCAAACACTTAGACTACACATATCAACATAAATGTAATAAATTAGTTATAACGTATATTATAGCAAGTCCTTTCACAACAGAGTTGTCACACGTATAACAATCATGTATTCCCAAGCAATAATCATGGCAAGCACAAATCATAATTCTATATTCATACTAACATTTCAACAAACACATGGAATGCATTAATTTCAACATAGTTCATATATATATATATATATTAATACGTGGAAAAACATCGCATCTAAGCATATGTAATAGCAATCAAGTCAGTCATAAATCATTACTGACATTGAAAGCCTTAAAAACCATAACCTAAACATTTATAGTCCACACCTTTCGTCGGTAAACTCGTATCGAACTCAGTTCGAACACTATGCCTTCGTCTACGGCACAACGGCTACTTGAATCACGAAATAAGTTAGCTATTTCATCGATTCTTCTACTTGGATACCCAAAACGGATTAGGGTTAGGGTTTCTTACCTAAAAACAGAATCAAAATCGCCGGTATACCGATGCAGGAAGGATGATTTGGCACGTGAAGCAGTGGGAACGTATCCCGGCAACTATCTCTCACTCTCTCTCTCTCTCTCTTCTCCTCACTCTTTCCTTCTCTTTTCTCTCTTCTCTCTCCTAGGGTATGAAATTTCGTATGGATGAGAGAGGGGTGGGTTAAGGCCCTTATATAGGTCCTATGAAAACAAAAGAAGAAGGTCTGTAAAAGGTGCATGTGAAAGGCTACATTCGGCCCTTCCAAGCTCATATATTCTTTGGTATTCTCCAAGGGAAAATGGATTGGCTACTCCCACAGTCACCGAGCATGACGTATGTGTTTCATCCATTCCGTTCATCTGTTTTTACAGTGAAAGGCACGATCGTTCATCTGTTTTGATAGATCATTTTAGGGCTTGATCCAAAAAAAGAGGGGGATCATTTTCATGATCGATGACGCTCATTCATCACTGTTTCCTGTGATGTGGTCCACTTTCTATTGGGATAGCTCATTTTTGGTCTCATACCATAAAATGATCTGGAAAAATATATGGACGGCATGGATGAAACACATACATGGAGGCATTTTCAAAACTTTTGTGATTGTTTCAGACAAAAATGCCCCTCACCTTGGTTCAGGAGACGTACGGACCTGGAGAGAATCAGAGTTTCCTTCGGTTTCAACCCCCGAGAAAGTGACGGATTGGCTACTCCCCGGGGCACTGGCCAATGGCTAGTGCTCGACGATCTATGAGCCCCACCACCACGTATGTGTTTCATCCATGCCATCCATATATTTCTCTAGTTCATTTAATGGTAAGATTCCAAAAACGAGTGATGCTCCTAATAGAGAGTGGGCCTTAGGAGGATTTTAATGGTGGATATCAAATCATTATAATTTTCCTGCAGTGTAGTCCACCTGAGATTTAATCACTCTTGTTTTTGGGTTCAAGCCATAAAATGATATTTAAAAGTGGATGAACGGCATGGATGAAGCACATACATCATGGTGGGGCCCACAGAGCATCGATCAGCAGCACCGCGAGCTTCGGAAGGGGCAAATGTCGCATTTATTTACCTTTTAAAGACCCTCTTCTTCTTCTTCTTCTTTTGTTTTCCTAGAAAAGGGAAATCCAGGGACCAACAGCGACGTTGTTTCTCCTTGTCGTTTCTCTCATCTGAAAGCCTCTTCCACTACGCGGTTAGTATTTTATTTTATTTTAACTGTAGGTAATTGCCTAAGGTAAAGGAAGATTAGAGTCGAGAAGCCGAGGGTTCTGGTTGTCACGTGAAAAGGAGTGTAATGTAGGGCACACCTTGATCAAACCTCCGCCATTGAATAGTAGATAACCACGGCATCACGTTTGTGATGGTATTTGGATCGTGGCTGCCACTTGTCACGACCGTGGTTGTCATGTTATATGGATTGTCGTCCTTAGCTTATAAGAGTCGTGGTTATCAGCTGTTATGGGTCGTTCTTGTTAACTACGACCCAGTGTGCTTCATTACCACGACCCAACATGTATGAAATCATGATCTAGTGTGTTTCATTACCATAAGATTACGACCCAGTGTGCTTCATTACCATAAGATTACGAAGACTGTGTCGGATGAATTCGATTTGATAATTAAAATTTTGTACGGTTATGCAACTCGGAAGTGCGAAAGACATAATGTGTCGTGATTTCAGCAGATGAGTTTCAAGTGACTGCACGGGGAATGACCGATGTAGTGAAGCTAAGATAAATAAAGTGTACGTGCGGTCAGTTTACACAGTGCTTGACAAGACACAACGAGACATTTCAGATGAAGTGAAGGTTTTATGTGAGACTATGAAGCCTCCAGAAATTAGAAGATCTGATGGGAGATCCAAAAAGGTTCGAATTACATCCCAGCGAGAAGATAGGCCAACACACAGATGCTCGAGATGCAGACAAATAGGTCACAATCGGCGTCGATGCACTTTCGTGCCTGCTGGCTGAGGATGAGGCCGAGGCTGATGATGACTTTTTTTATTGTTTATGATAATGTAATGTGAACTGTAATTTACTTATTGATTCATGAACTTTGGTGCATGTTAACCACCATCCAATGTGGATGCTAACCACGATCCATTGTGCATTTAAACCACGACCCATAACAACAGGTCGTGGTTGTCATGACAAATGGATCGTGATTATCATGTTATATGGGTCGTGTTTCTCATAAGGTTGTGGTTGTCAACAAAAGTCGTGGTTGTCAACAACGGATCAACAAGGACGACAACTAGGATCCATTACAACTGTGAACCACGACCTATTTAATATTACAGCCACGACCCATATCAACTACAACCAATGATTCACGTATACCACGACCCATATAACATGACAACAACGACCCACAAATCATTCCAATCAGGGTCCATGTATCATGACAACCACGACCTATACAACCTCACAACAATGACCCATATACAATGACTGCTGGGACCCATGTATCATATCAACCACGACCCAATGTAGATGATAACAAGAGTCTTTATGCATATGAACCACGAACCCAAAGATCGGAATAGTATACATAACATTGGTCTTGGTTTTCGTGATATATGGATCATGGTTGTCATGTTAATCGGTCGTGCTTTACTCAATGTCGTGGTTGTTAACAACGATCCGGTACGGATGATAACCACCATCCATTACAAATATGACAACCACGACGCATGTAAATGGTCAACCGCGTTCCATGCAAGACGACAACCATGACCCGTATAACATGACAACCACGAACCCATATCAAATGATAACTACGATCAATGCTTCACATCAACCACGAACTATATAACACGACAACCACGACCCATAGATCATGACATTCAGGATCCATATTTCATGACAATCACGACCTATACAATATTACAACCACGATCCATATTCTGGCTTCCAGGCAAATGAACTCGATATTTTGTAACATGACAATAGCGATCCATATAACATGACAACCGCGATCCATAAAACATGAAAACCACAACCCATATCAACTGATACCACGACCCATGTTACTTTGACAATCACGATCCATATATCATAATAACCACAATCCATTTTACATGAAAACCAAGATTATAAAAAAAAAAGTCAACAACGATCCTTTGCCTGGGTCATGTATTGACAACGTGAAGTATCGTGGTTGTCATCTACGAAGGGTCGTGTTTGTCATTGTGCAAGGTAGAGATGACTTTGATCAAATTGTGACAACGAAAGCCCTCACCATATCTAGTTTGAAGCCCAAGTCTTTAGCCTACAACTCTGTATCGTGGTTATTATGTTATATGGGTCATGGTGTTAATGTTCGATGGGTCGTAGTTGATATGACGATATATATCATAGTTTTCATTGTATATATCATGTAGTTGATCATGCCGAAATAAACGGTTATAAGGTGTTGAGAACTACGTGGGCTGTACATCCACCTGATAAAACTTATTTTTATGTTATGTCTTTATATACATACATTACATACGATGGTCAATTTAGATGACATTTATATATCACTGTGGACCCCATATATCTTAGTTTGTACTGAATTGATATGTCGCATGTACATACATTAAAGATGGCATGCTAAAGGCGAGAAGTTTACTTACAATTCCAAACGCAGAAGATCAATCGTCGATCATCTAGTTCAAGTCCATGGGTCCATCATAAAACGAATCTAATCCATTGGAATTGCTCATGGATGATGGATTCCTTCGAAAATTCTATTAGTGACGCGTATCAAGCCATCAGTAGCCCACACTGCGTAAAGATGACAAATTATGGGCTTTTACGAAAACTATTGGTTGAACTGTTGTGGTCTATTAGATTCAAATATTTTGACCATTCTTTGGGTAATTCTGTTTCTTAATGTTACAAATAAAATGGATGGTGTGGATCAGAGAAAAGGAAGTTTGATGTGACTTACGGAACACCGACTATATCTTGGACGCTTACGGACGCTTTTACGAATGCTTACTATTCCAAACGCAGAACATCAACCACTTGTCCCCATACGGAACACCGACTATATCTTGGAGCTTCTTCTTTGAGACCCCTTCACTTTTTATCCCTAACCCTTTTTTCTAACTGGTTTTAAATCTTCTTCATCGGGCTCCTTCGTCACCACCCAGCAAGTACATCTATACAAGTTGAGTGCAGCTCAGTTCATATAAATGGCAAAGCAAGATAATGGTTGACAGGGACGGTGTATGGTGGTTATTATGTTCTTGATGGCGGATTAGTTGGGTGGGAGAAGCCATCCATTGACAGGCCTACACAACACAACTCGGATGATTGTGGCGTATTCATGCTGAAATATATAAACTTCTTGCGAAGCATGAGTGCAATTGACTTTACGCTTGTAAGTATATATTTATTCGTCTACATTCAATCTTGATTGCTTTGTACTTTATTTTAATATTAGTTCGTTCTATTTCTGTAAGAGAAAATTCCAAAGTTTAGAAAGATAATTGCATATGACTGTCTGCAGTAGAAAAGAGCAGATGATGCTGCATTCGAAAAAAAAACAACAAGAAGAGGTGTCAGGTAGACCAGCGAAGAAATCTAAACACTGATTTGATGTTGAATGATGAATGGATTGGTGTATTTGATTTTTCTTCTGCTTATTATCATCTATAATGGGTTGGTGAATGAGATGGGTTGTAATTGTCCATGAACAATTCGAAGTGGGATTGCACTTAGGCTCGTGGGTGTCAACCACGTTGGTTGACATGCACAATTGATCGTTGTTGTATATGGGTGATTGAACGTAGATGCCAAACAAGATCCATATATCGTGACAACCACGACCCCTGTAACATTAGAACCACGACACATATCATCTTACAACCACGATCCGTCTAAAATCATAATCACGACCCGTCTAAAATGAAAACTACAGTCAATAACAACAACGACACAGTCTGTATGACAACCACGAAACTGTCATGTGATATAATCTCATGGTTCACATGCATGTGAGATCGTAGTTATTGTCCACGTTGGATCGTGGGTGTCATCTATATTGGTTCGTGGTTCACAACCACGACCCTAATCCGGTCCCCTGAAAAGCCTGCATTATATATATATGTACATTATGGCAAGTCATGGAAGTAAGTGCAGTACCATGACCCTTAAGCATGAAAACTACGACCCATATAACACAAGAACGACGATCCGTAACAACCTTCAACCCATGATCCATATACCGTCACAACCACGGCCCGTGTAATCGGACAACCATAGATTATGTATACGACATGGCTCATGGATGGCTTGGTGCTTATGTATTTCATCCATGGCGTACATAATCCATGCCCTGCACACGTTGAAACAACAATAACGATCCAGGCAACATGATAAGCATGATTCGTATAACATGGCAAATACAACCCATATAACATTACAATCACGACCCACATAACATGACAAACACGTTCCATGCAACATGGGACTACGACCCAAGCAATCCACGGCCCGTATAACATGAAAAATCACGAGGCTTAAACATAAAACCAACGAAACAAGCAATCCATGGGTCATTGATATTCAAGTTAAACGTCTCCATTCCATCCCTCATTATCTTCTACTTAATTCCAGGTGTTCTTCTTACAATCATGATCCATGTAACACAATCACGACCCAATGTGCAAGAGAACCACAATCACACCCAACGATCATTATTATCATACACATTGGGTTGTGATTCCCAACCACGATCCATTGTGGAAGACAACCACGACCCTTTGTTCGTCCCATCCACGACCATTACCTTGAAATTCAGCGTGACCCTCCGGAAAGCGCGCCACATTCTTCTTCTTCTTCACGAAATCACATTAAAGTTGTTACTTTCTCGTAATCCATTGGGCACCGAGCGTGACCCTTCGTTATCTGTGCAACCTTACCGAATTGGCGTGACCCTTCAGAATCAATGCCTTGACCATTGAATGGCTAGCCTATAAGAGTGGTACTTTGGTGATACTTCCACAAGTCAATCCGCATTCATGCATTTCTTTACTTTTTCATTCAAAGTAATGGAGGAGATATTCGAAGAAATCATGGAGCCTCTATCATGTTCTTCCTTTATTCGTGATCCCTTCTCTTTCCTCAGGGACGTTCACGATCTTTCTAAAGCTCAATGGCCTCCATAGGAAGTTCTGAAGACAATTTTCAAACTCTGCAAACTCGACAATTTCAACAGGCACCCAGCCAGCGAAAAAACGTTAGCTACTTACATTTCCTTCTGCCTTATCTTTCGCATCTCTCGCGTTTCTTCGTAATCATCACGCGAATAATAAATACTTCCCATACAACATGACAACCACGACCGTTGTAATATGACATCCGAGATTATAATCACAACACAATAGGAAGAACAGTCTCTTCAATGGGACCCAGGGAGTTCTACTGAAAAACACTTGCGAGTATGTCTTGTTTATGCCTGACCTTCTCAATAAAGTTTTTGTTCGGGCTAAAACAAGTCATCCTCTACAGAGTTTTTCTGCATCGCTGGTTGCCGGCTGAAAAGAGATCTTCTTCCTACTGTAAATGTGATTATGGTCGTAGTTGTCATGTTAAATCGGTCGTGGCTGTTTTACAACAGATCAGGATTTTCAGGTTATATGAGTCGTGGTTTGTAATGTAATATGGGATGTATTTGTCATGTTAGATCGGTCGTGGCTGTCTTACCATAAACAATTCTCTTCAACGGGCACCCAACGAGGTTTGGTCATGGTTTTCATGGTAGATTGGTCGTGAAGATGACATGGATCATGGTTCACATGAATAATGGGTCGTAGTTGTCACGACACATGGGTCGTGGTTCTCATTTAACAACAACAATCCACTATTCATCATAACCATGATACAACGCAAGGGACAATCATGACCCACTATTGATCAAAGTTTCACGGGTCGTAGTATCGTTTGATATGGGTCGTTGTTGTAATGTTATATATATCTTAGTTGTGATGAAATGTGGATCCTGAATGTAATTATTAAAGGGTTATGATTGTCTTGTTATACTGATCGTGGTTGTCATGTAATATAGTTCGTAGTTGATTTGAAGCATTGATCGTAGTTGTCATTTGATATGGTAAGATCTTAGTTTCTGGCACTGATTTTTTGCACTACCCATTTACATGACTACCATCATCATTATATCATGAAAACTACGACCTATTGTTATGTACACTATTTCCATCTTTCTGTTCGTGGCTCAGATGCATAAAGGCTCGTGATTAATGAATAATGGTTCACGGTTGTCATCCATGTTGGATCGTCGTAAATAACCACGATATAATGAGAAACACGACCCATACAACATGACAACCATGGTCCACCTGTCATGAGTGCCAAGACCGGTTGTTATGGTCACCATTTCCTCTATGGGTCGGGTTCAAATGCACAAGAATTCATCGTTATCATCCACATTGGATCGTGGTTAACATTCACCAAGGTTCATGAATCAATAAGTATATATATTACAGTTCATATTATATTATCGCAGACAATAAAAAAATAAACCAACATATTAAGCCTCGACCTCAACCAGCAAGGATGAAAGTACATCAATGCAAATTGTGACCTATTCGTTTGCATCTAAAGTACTTGGGTGTTGACCTATCTTCTCCCTGGGATGTAATTCGAACCTTTTTCAGTCTTCCAGTGGATCTTCTTATTTCTGGAGGCTTCATATTCTCATATAAAACCTTCACTTCCTCTAAAGTGTTCCATTATATCTTATCAAGCACTGGGTAAACTAACTCTTGGTATGTTTTATCATATATTTCGTTGAAGTAGAATGGAGAGCAGTATTTGTATATATCAAGCTGATACTTATCACAGGTCGCTATCACATGAACACAAGGCAGCAACATTTTTTCAAACTCACCGCCCGTACACTTCATTTCTCTTAGATTCACTACATCGGTCATTCCCTGTATGGTCACTTGGAACTCATCCGTTGAAATCGCAATGCATTGTGTCTTTTGCACTTCCAAGTGATAAATTTCGGACAGTCTTTTTGATGCCAAGGATTCAAAATTCCATTACAAGCCAAGACCTCGTCCCGTCGGCGGAGGAATAAATTTTAGATTTTACTCCTTATTGATTCGAGAAGTTTAGTGACAGGGTACTCTCGTACAACTACAAATAATGCATTCATACTTTCAATGATGTTAGTGGTTACGATGTTATACTGCATGACAGGAAAGAAAATAGATGCCCATCTTTCTTTTCCTATACCATTAAGGAACTGATATGTTGTGGGATTCAACATTTGAATGCATCGCATCATCTCCCAAAACGTGGATGTCCGGTATGTCTTAACAGTACTCTAAAAGTATTCCCTCATAGAATCATCTGAACATGCCTTCTTCACGTTTCTAAGTATATGATGAGCACAATATCCATGGATCGCATGTGGGAATATATTAGGGACTTCACTAAACAACCCTTTGTGATGATCTAACACTATCACTAGTCCTGGAAGATTCCCGATTGACTTGGATAAAATCCCAAGGAACCACCTCCAACTATTATTATTCTCAGATTCTCTGATCTCATATGCCACAATGAGGATATGATTAATTCCATCCAATCCAGTGGCCATGAAAAGAACACCCTTGTACCTTCCTGTCAATTGTGCCATATCGACACACAACACCCTCCTAACATGCAAATTTAGGCTTCTAATGCACTGTCCAATCGTAATAAAGCATCGTTCAAAACTATTTGTTTCGTCGTTCACTTGTAACTCCGTCACAGTCCCTAAATTGGCCTTTCTCAACTCGTGAAGATAGGTCAGAAGCTCATTATAAGAACCCTCATAAGATCCCAAGACTTGTTCTGTTGCAATCTCTTTACCCTTCCATGCTTTCTTGTAACTGATCTTAACACCGTACATCTCACTCATACGATATTAAATTTCTTTTGGCGTGCAAGTCAGTCCTGAACTCATACGACCGTTGCCAAATTCACTACTAATCAAACTGATGGCTTGGCGATGATCACTGTTGTGAGTCGCTTATGAATCTCTATTCACTACACTTAATGGTGGGTGATCCCCCTTGTGTACGTGAACCTATACTTAGGATGTAATAAGATGGGTTGGTGAGGAATGGTGTCACGCCAGAGGTTATATGGGACATGGAACATTAATATGGGATTTACCATCCATAGGGCATACGGCTTGAATGACTTGAAATGACCTCTTTAACCGCTCTGATTTAATCTTACTTGACCATTTGCCGTCTCAATTAATATTTCGAGCATTCTTTTACTGTTGTGATTTAATATCTGTCTCATGTTTTGATGATTTCCTTGTATGCCTTTAATGGCCTATACCGTGCGATGAAAATTCCTACTTATTGAATTTGATTGGCCACTGATTGATGAGTTCCATTAAGTATCCTAAGGTAGAAAAATCTCATGAGGCGGGGATTGTAGTCATGGGATACTATGCTCGAGCTGTCGACCTATGCTGGGTGACGAGCCCCCCGTAGTGACCATTGAGTTTACTTAAATTAGCTGATTGTAATTGAAATAATAATGATTTGGCTAATCATGCATTCATAGCATATTGGCGATGACGGGTGGCTAATTCTGGATGTTATAGCACCTGTCCTAGAGTTATTGGGGTATCGTTTTGCTAGCTCCCAGACCATTAACTATCGGCCTATTTTCGGGTGACGAGCCCAAGTTCCAACTGGAAGAGCATTCCCATGTCGATGATTTCATGGGAAACGAGCCCAAGTCCGACTGGATGAGCATCCCCAGGTCGATGTGCATCCACGCATCCATTTATTTAAATAAGACTGCACTTTGGTTGTTTTGAATGCTTGTTGTTTTTAACTATACTTAGCTAAGGCGGCGGTGTGTAATTTTGAGGAGAATTCACACTGTGTTAGCCACTCATCCACTAAATATATAACCGTACAGGTAGTATAGGTGGCTTAAGTGATATGCAGGTTCAGACTGATGAGGAGCCGTTATGACAGTCAAGGATGTGTAGTTGTACCTACCAAGGAAGCTGCACGATCTCACGGCTTTCGTTTATATGTTTTTATATATTTCTCATGTATGTAAATCTTGTAATGTTAACGTGGAGACATTGGTTTGTATAAGTCATTATGGGCAAACTCTTGTATACTCTAAATGTAAATGAAAATTTTCCTTTATGCTGACTTGTCCATTCTACGCTTATCTGCTAACTCTGATAAAAGAAAAAGATTATATATGGAATTTGGCTCTTTTTAAGTTAACACTCGAGTTCTTGGAAAACGGGTCATATACTCGGGTCCTGAAAACATGGGGCATTACAGTTGGTATCAAAGCATAGTTTGGACAAACTTGACCTTGGAAAATGATCTTATACAAACTTTAAATGATATTGTACTGTAATAATGTTCTTGGTTGTCATGTTATATGGGTCGTGGTTGTTACTTTATATGTGTCGTGGTTTTTTATTATGACACTCTCGACCCATATAACGTAAAAACCACAACCCCTGTAACGCAACAGCCACAACTGCCACAGTCTTTTCAGGAAATCGCATTAATTTCGCTTCTCTCACGCAATCCTTTAGGAACCAGCGACCGTTCAGAATCATGCATGACCCTTCGAAATCAGAGCCTTGACAATTGAATGACAAGACATAGATGTGGTAATTCAGTAGCGATTGAACATCTACCCTTAAAAATCTTTATTTTAGCTATGGATTCTGTTGTTTCAGCTATGGATTTTAGTTGTCACCATTACCCACGGCTAAAAGCTGTAGCCAAAACGGCCACACATCCATTAGCTTTGCTCTGTTTTTTGGTAGTGATATATTGTATTGTAATAATGGTCATAGTTGTCATGTTATATGAGTTGTGGTTGTTACTTTATATGTGTCGTGGTTTTATGTTATGACACTCCCGACCCATATAACGTAACAACCACAATCCATATAACATAACAACCACGACCCCTGTAATGCAAAAGCCACAATCGCCACAGTCTTTTCAGGAAATCGCATTAAGGTCTCTTCGTCCACGCAATCCGTTGGGAACCAGCGACCATTCAAAATCATGCGTGACCTTTTGGAATCAGAGCCTTGACCATTGAATGACAAGACATAGATGTGGTACTTGTGTTTCGCGCCAATCCGAACCAGAAACTGTAACGATCGTGGTTCACATGCACACTGGATCGTGATTTTTATCCACGTTAGATCGTGGTTGTCATCCAACGCTGGATCATGGATCGTTCAAAAAAGGAATGGCAACCACGACCCATATAACATTATAACAATGACCAATTTAACACGAGAACCACGAACCATGTTATATGGGTCGTGGTTGTTACTTTATATGTGTCGTGGTTTTATGTTATGACACTCCCGACCCATATAACGGAACAACCACGATCCATATAACATAACAACCACGACCCCTATAACGCAACAGTCACAACCGCCACAGTCTTTTCAGGAAATCGCATTAATGTCACTTCCTCCACGCAATCCGTTGGGAACCAGCGACCGTTCAGAATCATGCGCGACCCTTTGGAATTAGAGCCTTGACCATTGAATGACAAGACATAGATGTGGTAATTGGGTTTCGAGCCAATCCGAACCAGAAACCGTACCGATCATGGTTCACATGCACACTAGATTGTGATTGTTATCCACGTTGGATCGTGGTTGTCATCCAACGCTGGATCGTGGATCGTTGAAAAAAGGAATAATAACCACAACCTATATAACATTCTAACCACGACCCATATAACACGAGAACCACGAACCATGTTATATGGGTCGTGGTTGTTACTTTATATGTGTCGTGGTTTTATCTTATGACATCCTCGACCCATATAACGTAACAACTATGATCCAAATAACATAGCAACCATGACGTTGTAACACAATAGTCACAACCACCCTAGTCATTTCAAGAAATCGTATTAATGTTGTTTCCTCTACGCAGTCCATTGGGAATCGAGCGCGACCCTTCAGAATCCACGTGACCATTCAAAATCAGCGCGACCCTTCAGAATCAGCGCCTTGACCATTGAATGACTAGCCTATAAAAGTGGTACTTGGGCTTCATACTACTTCCACAAGCCAATCCGAACCAAAATCCTTATTTATTGTAATACCTTACGCATTCATGGATTTCTTTGCTCTTTCATTCAAAATAATGGAGGAGATATTCAAAGAAGCCATTGAGTCCTTCTGGCATTCTTCATTTACGTGTGATCCCTTTCCTTTCCTCAGGGATATTTACGATCTTCCTGATGCTCAACGGCCTCCACAAGAAGTTCTGAAGATATTTTTCAAACTCCAGCATCTTAACCATATCAATGAGCACCCATCCAGTGAAAAAGAAACCATTTCCTTTGGAGAGATGCACAGAGGGAAAAAGAAACTTCTTTGAATAAAATTCTTCATTGGATTTGGAAAGTGAGCAACTAAAAGTGGAGCTTCTATACACTTCCTGCTCATAAGATAATTCATCAACCAACCTTTCTATAAATACAATGTCGGGAGAAGAAATTGTACTAGAAATAGACATTGAATTTGGAAAGTCAGCGAGGCAACCTAGAAATAAGCAGGGCAAACTTCTTATATTTGGAAAAGAACATACGGGTCGTGGTTTCATGTTATATGTGTTGTAGTTGTCATGTATCATGGTTATCATGTTACAGGGGTTGTGGTTCTCAGCTGATTTCCTGCGTTACTGTCTTATACATGAGTAGTGTAATATATTAAAAAATTTACCTACGTTACTGATATATATGTGCACGTTACATTTGCTGATTTGTATAGTATGATTCATGGTATACGTGAAGCATTGGTCGTAGTTGATATGGGTCATGGTTGTTATGTTAAAATTGTCATAGTTCACAGTTGTAATGGATTGTGGTTGTCATCCATGTAGGATCGTTGTTGACAACCACGACCTTAAGAGAAGCAACCACTATCGTGGTTGTCATGCTATACGGTTCAATTTTGTGATCTATGTTGGCATAACCATGACCCGTATAGCATTACTACCATGATTCACAGCCACGACCCACATAAAATGTAAGCAACGATCCACTGTCCCTGTCAACCACGATCCATTTTTGCATATCTACCATGATGACAACCATGATTGTGATTATCATGCTATACATATCGTTATAGTCATATACATTGGCTCATGGTTCACAGCCACTACCCACATAACATGTGGATCACGATACACTATGCCTATTAACCACAATCCATTAGGCAAACCAACCAGGATTGAAACCACGATCGTAGTTGCCATGCTATAGAGATCGTTGTTGTTATCTACATTGAGTTGTGGTTCACAACCATGACCCGCATATAGCAAGTCGCGGATCGTGGATTTCATGTTATATGCTTCGTGGTTTTCATATTACACATTTCGAGGTACTGCACTCCCGATGATGGTCATGGTTGTGAATGACCCTTCGAGTGGTTCGTGGTTGTCAATCACGACACCCATATAACATGTCAACCACGACCCATGTAACATGTCAACCACGACCCATATAACATGTCAACCAACCACGATGCACCCATATAATAAAGTATGATAATATCCGAACTCCGGCAACTCGACAATTTCAACAGGCACCCAGACTCTCGTGACTTGCCATATGGTACATAGCATATGAACAATGATGGTCGTGGTTGTGAACAAACCTTCGAGTTGTTTATGGTTGTTAATCACGACACCCATATAACATGTCAATCATGATGCACAATAGAGTTGGCAATTTAACATGTCAACTACGATGCACTCATGTAATAAAGTATGATAATATCCGAACTTCGACAACTCGACAATTTCAACGAGCACCCAGGTAGTAGAAAAGAAACTAATGCCTTTGGGTCGTGGTTTTTAATTTCATTCTCCCAAATTGCACACAACCACGATCCACACCGTATGACAACCACGGCCGCTATAACATGACAACCACGACTTTTGCAACATGAGATTATTTTCCTTCTGGCCATGACCCATATAACTGCAAAACCACGACCTCTATAACATGACAAGCACGACCATACTCACGACAGTAGGAAGAATAGTTCTCTTCAACGGGACCCAGCGAGGTGAAACACTGTCAATAATGTCTTCTTTAAGCCTGACCTTCTCAGCAAAGTTTTTGATCAGGCTAAAACAAGACATTCTAGGCAAAGTTTTTCTACTCGCTGGATGCCCGTTGAACAGGAATGTTCTTCGTATTGTAAATGTGATTATGGGTCATGGTTGTCATGATTAATGGGTCGTGGTTGTCATGTTATATGGGTCGTGGTTGGAAGGGAAGTAGTCCCATGTCACATAGCTCGTGGTTATAATGTTATGTGGGTCATGATTGTCATGTTACATGCCTCATGGTTTGCGTTTGGAAAGGTCTCGCTGAATCTAAAGGGAAGGGTAGTGGAAGAAACTTGAAGTTACTGTTTTGCATGGATAGTGGTTGTAAAAAGAACACCCGGAATTAAGCGGAAGATAATGAGGGATGAAGACATTTATCTTGAATATTAATGAGTGAGGCAACTTAGAAATAAACGGCGCAAACTTTATAGATTTGGAAAAGAACATATGGGTCATGAACATAAAGGAAAATTTCATTATCGTTCAAATATACAAGAAGCTGCTCATAATGACTTATACAAACCAATATCTCTGAATTTAAACAAGTACAAGATTTACATATTTTAATACATGAAGAATAACAGAAAGCATATAAACATAAGCCACGAGATCACGCAGCTCCTCTAAGCAAATACAGTCATGCATCCATGGCGATCGTACCATACTCCTCATCAAGTCCGAACAAGCATATTACTTAAGCTACCTGTATTACCTGTACGGTTGTATATTTGATGGATGAGTGGCCAACTCAGTGTGAATTCCCCTCAAGATTACACAACGCCGCATTAGGTAAGAAATAGTATAAAACATCCAGACAACCAAAACAGAGTAAATGCAGTCTTATTAGATGCATGGATGCATGAATGCAATCATAGACCCGGGAAAAACATCCGGACGGTATGTGCCCCAGGAAAAACATCGAGACAGGCAATGGGGTCGTCACCCAAGGATGTGACTGGTCATCAGCGTAACACGCGGCGTAATCATATAGGCATAAAGAACCAAGTCATCATCATAAATCGATCGGCTGGTCATTAGCGCAACACGCGGCGTAATCGTATGGGCATAATGATCCAAGCCGTCGTAGTATGCTATGCGTGCATGATTTGCCAGCCCGTTATTAGTCCAATTGCAATCAGCCATTTTTGAATAAGCTCACGGTCACTACGGGGAGCGCAGGGCCCAGTGTAAGCCGTCGGCTCGGGCATAGTATCTCATGACTACCATCCCCAGCCCATGAGACTACCATCTTGGGATGTTTAATGGAAACCTGTCGACTAGTGGCCAATCATATTACAGTATATGGGGCTTACCATCGCATGGTTGCACGGTATAAAACATCAAACCCATATAGGAAAAATACCAGAACAAAGCCACATAGGGCGATATCAAACAAGCCACATAGGGCAATTATCAAAATAGGCCTCATAGGGCGAGTATCAAAACCATGCAATAAAAGAGCATCCTTGAAAACTATTGGACACAACAGCTCTGTATGGTAGGCCCACATTAATGATCCATTTAGACCACCACTCAATAACTACTAAGTCGAAGGTTCATTTTAATCACAACTAGTCGGGTTATATCCCAAGTATAGGTGTATATTTATAGGTGGGGGTTTCCCACTAATGTTCTAGTTTAAAGTCCATAAGCAATACACAAATAATCCACAAGTATGAACAAATATACAGGATGAACATTAAGCAGGTAATATAGCAATTCAATTTCCATCAGCTAACACATGTGATTATAAGAGAGAGATCAATTATAATTTTTAATAAAAACTATAACTTAAACTAATGAGAAGATGGAAAGCTCAAGGGGAAGAATCATCACCTTATACGTGGGATCGCCTACTAGCGTCGCAAAGTGCTTGCGCCTTTAGAATTGAATCCTAACACAATTCATGAACTTGTACCATTAGAGCCACATTCTATGTACTACCTAGGTTTAAGATCATGGTCTAGGGTTTTGAATTTACTTATCTTAGGGTTTTAATATAGAATTAGGGTTCCATCCCAGGGTTTAGTTAAATGCTTAGATCCTAGGATTTGAATCCAAGATTATTATTAATATTAATATTAATATTATTATTATTATTATTATTGTACCGTGGGCCAAATACTATTCATGATAGGAGTTCCATCCATATTTTCATAAGTTCATATTTGCACATACCGACATTATCTAATATTTTTATAATGACTAATAATCTCTTGGATAATATAGGTAATATTAGTAGAATATACAATAAGGACTAATTACATTAACAAGTATTATACTAATCCCATGATAAGTATTTTCAAATGCTAATAGTCAATAATAGTGAATCTAGCCATGATACTAGACACTGTGATATACCATGAGTTATGAAGTTCTATAATTAACTCAAACCTAACACACTATCTATGTCCAGGGTATTGACCTAGAGTTTAGATTACTTAGCTTTAGGATTTTATCCTAGAGTTTAGGTCTAGGCTAGGTTTCTTAGGGTTTGAACCCTACTTGGTGTATTATTAATTTTAGAGTTAATCTAACAATTATGAAATATTTATCAATGTTAATATTATAATTAGTATTTGTTAATAGTCATTATGATGACATCATTTAGTGCAATCCACTATCATTAACAAAGGTTTAAGAATGATAAATGAAACACTATGATTTAATAATTGAAATTTGTTTATCATAACTAGTTTTATCCTAAATATCCTACTAGCGGTTAATCGTTGGTAATATTAACAATACTAATAATAACATTGTTAACAATGATAATGATGCATTGAAACAAATCTGGATTGGGGAAACAGGTTGACTCACCTAGTTGGCTCGTTCGAGTCGAGTTAGAGTTGACTCGACTCAACACAACCACCATCTACTCTCTCTCTCTCTCTCTCTCTCTCTCTCTCTCTCTCTCCTTCGTTCTTTCTTTCTTCTTTTCCTTCCTTTCTTTTCTTTCTTTCCTTCCTTTCTTTTCTTTCTTTCCTTCTTTTCCCTGACCTGTTTTTACGACCAGACCGGGTTTGGGTTTTCCCAGGGGCATGACTCAAACCGAGTCAGCTCGACTCGGTGCAACTTGAATGCGCAGCAGCCCCAACTCTCTCCTTCTTCTCTTTCTTCCTCTTCTTTCTTTGCTGAAATCTCAGCATGGCCTAGACTAGCAGCAGCCCACAGTGTTTAGGCTCGACTCAGATGTGACCCAGATCCAACGGACTTGGATCGGACTCGGTCCATGGCTCGTTCGAGTTGGTGCGACTGTGCACCCCTCCTCACTCTCTCATTTCTCTGTCTTTCCTTTCTTTCTGCTTCTCTTCTTCCCTTTCTCCTCGAGGGATGTCCAGCAATGAACTGGACCGTTGTCTCAACTCAGTCGAGCCGATTCGAGTAGGCAGCGGTGAAACTCGCCCTGCTTCTCTTCCTCGTTTTCTCTCTTTCCTCTCACTCATCTCTGTTTCTTCCTTCTTCTTTTCTTCTCTTTCCTGCTACTGGAAATGCCCAGCAAGGAACGCCAGCCTGGCCTGACTCAGGCTCGGCCTGGACTTGGCTCAGTTCGAGCTGCAGGTGAATGGGGAAGAAGGCTCAGCCGTTAATGGCGGACTCTCCCTCTCTACTCCTACCTCCAATCCGACCCTTCAAGACGGTCCGTTCTGGCCCTATGAAGCTTATAGGTGAGCTTTTTCGAAGGTTGGAGGTGATAAGGTCGGTGGGTCCGGGTTTGGGAGGTTGCGACCGATTTTTCCTTATACAGTTGCAAGAATGGAGGGCGAGCTCCTGTTGCTCGATCCATCCCATTTTATTTGCTAACCCTAACGTCCCAGCACCGTCAAATCAGTAACAGGTGGCTCGAATTTGCTCTGATGGAAACCGCTTGCAAGGCCGAAACCGTCCAGGTTTTGGTTTGTTGTGGGCGGAAACCCTATCCCATGTAGATGGCTTGGATTTGTCCAAGGAGGAGAGCTGTGATTAGAGTAAATATCCTCACATGGATCGCCCGTCTGGCAGCAACAAGAGAAACGGAAGGTTTTTGTTTTTAGAAAAATTGGTTTTCCATAAACTGGATGTGCCTGAGCTTGTGTTCATACGTGCATGCAGCCACGAGTAAAATCACCTAGGGTTTGGTCAGAAGGATCGTCCAGACCGGATGGAAGGTTCAGATCATGAAGGTGGGTCCCCCTGGTGAGCCACCATTGAAACAAACGGACATCAATCTGTTCACTGGAAGAAAACAAACGGAAAGGGAATCCTTTCCTATTGTAGGAGAACACGGGTCAGACCCATTTGACTGAGCTGGATCATCCAGCGCATCGCAGGTGCTTTAGCACTGGTGCACACTCACCCTAATGTGGGCCCCGTGGTAATGTTCGGGAGAAATCCACACCGTCCATTCTCCTTGAAAGCGTCAGTCAGGTCTTTTGACCCAAAAATCAGGCAGATCTCAGGTCTAGGTGGGGCCCACAACTTGATTTAGGTCGTGGTGGTGGGTTTCTCGACAATCTAGTGGTCGGATGATTCTGAAGATGGACATGAATGGTTAAAAGATCTTAATGAGACATTTATAAGGCTTTCATCATATATTACTAACCGATACTAATATTAATATAATTTTTATTATTTTTATATATTACTTATAATTACAATATTTAAAATCTCCTAAATATATATAAATATAATTTTAATATTAACATACCACTAATTACATGATACTCTTCACACATTCATTAATATACATAATTCATAATATACAATATCATATTTAATTAAAATTATATTTGTATTTAATAATATTGTTAAATATAAAATTTCATTAAAGTATCTAATGATTTTTTTATACATACTTATAAAAGATATTTAATACTACCTTAATACTTATAATTCAACTATATATTGTAAAGCCATTATTCATTATGTTTATTTAATACAATATTATTTTCATAATATTTTTATATACGTTAGTTATATACATATCACTCTACTACAACACATTTTCATACATTATTCATATGATAAATAAATTACCAAATACGTTCATAATTATTTTGATTCACATTTGTGTAAAATTTATAATATAATAAATAGATAAGATAATATACTTACTATATTTCATTTGACTACTAGGTGGTTTGTTATGCGGATGAGGATCACTTTCGATGGTTAGATTTAAACTAGGATGCACGTGAATGTTCACTAAGCTAGGTTTGCATTTATCCTAAATCTTGGTTATATGTTAACACCCGAGTACTGAAAAGTACGGGGTGTTACAATACCACAGTGCCCATATATTAAGCATGCCACCAAAATTCTCCCCCTTTTTGTCAGAATATTAATGAGTGAGGCAACTTAGAAATAAACGGCGCAAACTTTATAGATTTGGAAAAGAACATATGGGTCATGGTTGTCATGTTATATGTTTAGTTGTCATGGATCATGGTTGTTATGTTATAGGGGTCGTGGTTAATGAGCGAGGCAACCTAGAAAGCACGATCCTTATAACATGACAACCAAGATCCAATGTGCATGGGAACCCGGTACCCCGATGCTTCGTCTGGGTCAAGGCTTTGAATACGTGAAGGGTCATGGTTGTCACTGAAGGTGGTCAAGGTTTGATTTCTTGGAGGGTGGAAGGTTTGAAAACGTAAAGTCATGATTTGCTACTAAGGAAACTATCAATGGTGTACGTTTGATCGCGGTGTGCCCTACAGTAAGCTCCCTTCACGTGACAAGAAGCTTCTTGACTCTAATCTTCCTTTACCTTATCAAAATGCCTAGAACCAAAAAAAATATACAGACCTCATAGTGGAAGAGGATTTCAAACAAGGACAAACAACGTCCCTCTCTGGCAGTTGGTCCCTGGATCTTCGCTTTCCTATGAAAACAAAAGAAGAAGAAGAAGGTCTGTAAATGGTGCATGTGAAAGGCTACATTCGGCCCTTCTAAGTCTCATATATTCTTTCGTATATTCTGGGGGATAACAGATTGGCTACTCCCCTTGTAACCAGCCATGGGCCCAACCATGACGTATGTGTTATATCCATTACGTTCATCTGTTTTTACAATGAAAGGCACGATCGTTCATCTATTTTGACAGGTCATTTTAGATCTTGATCCAAGAAATGAGAGGGATCATTTTCATGGTCCACGACGTTCATTCATCATTGTTTCCTGTGAAGTGGTCCACTTTCTATTTGGAGTATCGCTCGTTTTTGGACTCCTACCATAAAATGATCTGGAAAAATATATGGACGGCATGGATGAAACAAATACGTGGTGATGGGGGCCACTGACCACCGAACACCAGCCATTGGCTGGTGCCCCGGGGAGTAGCCGATTCGTCACTTTCTCGGGCGTTGCAACAGCAGGTGACTTCTACTTCACTCCAGGACCGTACAAGTCTTGAACCAAGGTCAGGGGCATTTTCGTCCGAAACAATCTCCAAAAGATGTCAAAAGGCCCTTCTAAGGATATATGGAATGACGTAGCTTTCTACGTAATTTGCCCAAACTTCGAGGCGAGTATGGTCAATTTTCCTAATGTTGCATATATATGCTCGACCTGCATAGTACGGTTTCCCTGTGCAATTGACCTTATGGGAACTTCCCATGAGGTCAAGTTGTGTGGGCCCCACTATGATTTGTGCCAAACATCAACACCGTGCATTTGATGGGTCTCCTTTAGATTATGGGATATCCAAAAGATCAGCCGTATACAGAACTCAGGTGGACCATACCATCTAAAACCTTATAAAGACATGCCTAAAAGGTATAAAAGCACTTGGTGGGGCTCACCTGAGTTTTGGATGGGGCTAAAACTTGGCCTAACCCCTCATCTAAATGGGACACACACAATGGATGGGTTGGATTTGTGAACCACATTAATGGGAGGGTATCCCCTCTCAACTGTTGTATATGGTGTGGCCCACCCAATACATGGATTATGAATGTTTTAAGCCAGTGGCCCAATAAATGATTATAAATGTTTTAAGCCCATGGCCCAATAAATGATTATGAATGTTTTAAGCCTATGGCCCACCATGGAAAGGTCCATCTAACTGATAGGGTAGATGTTCAACACACATCATGCTAGGGCCTAGGCAGCTCGATGTAATGGCAAGTTCTCATGAGGTCGACCTCATAGTACCATTCCCATATATATATATATATATATATATATATATATATATATATATATGGTGGGGGTAAAAGTTGGGCTTAAGCTTGCTTTTACAGGACCTAAAAGAGTATGATCCCATAATTACAAATCTCAATGGATCAGTTGAAATTATTTTCGTATAACAAAATAAACCTATCCAAAAACCCTCTGAACCCTCATCATCGAGGATGTCTGATCCCTTCCCCTCCGATATTTCATATGCAACCTATAAAACACTAGATTCTCCATATTCCTATAATCCTATAGAAAATGATTTTGGAACATGTTTTCAAATCAATGTAATAATACAAAATGAATTTATGATTGATAAAATTTTATTGAGGCGGGATTTAAAAACACATTCTTTAAAAACATGGTTCTTTGCTAATGTAGAGCAGGTCACGTACAATTTCATGGCCAAGATGGACCAGAAAAGGCCCGATCAAAGGCGGAAGTGATCCGCACCGTTAGAACTAAAAACGGGCGTATCTTGCAAACCGGAATGAGTTATCTGACGTGTCATATATGATTTTGGGGTAGGATGAGCTACTTTAGCCACCCAACCAAACCATGATGGGTTGCGCATGCCAAATTTATGAAATTTCATCAGATCAATGGTCGAATTTCCATTTTGTTTTTGTTTTTACTATTTATAGTGAGTCTTAGTTTGATTATAACTCTTCATCCATTGGACTTTAGGAGTTGCGTCCAACATGAAAAGTGCTTAGAATAATTAGGAGAATAGCATGGTTGAGCCAAATGGGACACTTACTATTTTTGGCTGAAATCCATGAGGTCTAGTGGAAATCATGAACATCAATAAATAATAAGTTTCACAATTTCTGGGAGTTTTGGTTGTAATTTGATTCTGAAACTTCTCCATAGGGTTCATAACATCATATAAAGGGTTGTAAACTCGTTTTTTTAGGATGAATCAATTATTTTGGAATTTCTAGAAATTATTTTTATTTTCTTCTTTGCCTCGTGGATTCAAGGTATCTCTCTAAGGAGTCTAGAGAAGCTTCATGGATTCAGAGTAGTTATCCCTCTGAAGAAGATAGTGCTCAACCTCAACACGTCCTTCCCTTCGTCATTTACAAATTTTAGTACTCAAAAGAGGACAAATCTCAAAACCCAATGGTTTAAAGATATGGAAACTCATCAAAAAAATATTCTCTTTTTCGATTGGTTTCATCCTTCTTCCCTAGATAATGATCTTACAACATTTTAATGATACATAAAAAGATTCAAGAATGGGAAACTACTAGAGGTGAAAATTTCTCAACTTTTACTCCTATTCAAATCAATCAAATATATGAAAATTATGGTTAGTCTTGTAAAGGACGTAGCACAGTTCAAAAATGTGCAGCCAGTCACTCAAAAGACTTTTCACACATTATTGGACAAAATAATTATACTAATATTTCCCTACATCATATAGGAAAACAAGTAGAATACAAAAATGAAGAATTTCAAAAAACTCAAGACTCTCAATCAAGTCAACCTTCTTCATCAAATACAAATAAGAAACTCCCAATGTTCATTCCAAAATATGCCCCAAAAGCAATGTTTCGACCCCCAGTCTACAAATATCTCCAGAATTTATGGAAGAATTAACAAAGAGAATGAAAAATACAACTTTAACTAAAAACACAACTTAAATAAATACAATCAATCAATTGTCTGAGTTAGACTTTGAAAAAGATTAAAACCCAACATTCAGAATCTGAAGATACTAATCAAAATCCGGAAATAAACAAATTAATGTTTGCATGATCAAAAAATTATATAAAAGACCAACTCCAGTTGATCTCCAATTTAAAGATAATAGAGATCTTTCAAGAATTCATTATGAAGAAAATCAAGTGTATGAGTGGAATCTTAATGGACTTTCTGAATATCAAATAATTCAAATGTGTAATCATATGTTGGTATACCAACTTGCATGTGCAATGCAAAATGCATAGTGATGAAGAAATTACTTGTGCTATTGTTGCCGGATTTACTAGCTAACTTCACAGTTGGTGGCATGATTTCATTTCTCATGCCCAGAAGGAAGGAATCATGAATGCTGTAAAACTAAACTCCATTGGAGAACTTATTCTAGATGAAAGAGGACACCAAATAGGAGATCAAGTTTTAACCCTGGTTTTAACAATCCTTCAAAACTTTGTGGGGAAAATAAATGATATATCAAAAAAGCATAATGAAAAATTGATGAATCTAAAATGTAAAACCCTAAGCAATTTCAGATGGTTTAAAGACGTATTATTATCACATGTGTATCGAATCACTTCTTATGACGATACATTTTTGAAAGAAAATTCATATCTGGTTTACCACCACTATTTGCAAAAAAGATGAAAAAAAAATTATATGCGAAATCAAAATAGTGGCAACTTAAATTATAATCGATATACTTATGGTGAATTAATTCAAATAATAAATCATACAGGATTAAATCTATGTACAAATATGAAATTGAAAGCTCAATTAAGAAAGGAACATCATAGTCATAAATATGAGTTAGGAGATTTTTGTTAGCAATTTAGGCATGATGTTTCCCAAGTTAAACCAAATAAACATCATCATTCTTTTTGTATTAAAAATAAATATTATATACATGAAAAACTATTCAAAACAAACAAATGTAAAAGAGCATCAAAATCAAAACTCCGTTATAAGTCAACAAAACAAACAAAAACTTATTTTAAATGTGGAAAACCTAACCACTTTGTAAACCAATGCTTTACAAAAGATACAAGAAGGAAAGTTATAGAAATTCAGAATGATGAAGAACAAAATTCTTCATCTTCTGAATTAGAACAAAATATATACACTTGCTCTTGTCATAATTCTATGATCGAAGAAAAAGAAAATTCATCATCCTCTTCTCCATCTCTTTTGACAATTACTATAGATGAAAATTAATTTCAGACATGATTGATCAAATTCCTAATAAGAACAACAAAATAAATATTTAAAATATTTATTGGAACAAGATCAACAGTCCAATAACATACAAAATAAAAAATCCTTCTAAAACTCCAAATCAATTTAGTTTACAAGATGTACTAATAAAAAATTAAATTTTTGGAGTAAACAAAAAACCTCCATCTTTAAGTAATCTTTAAAGGGAAATTAGTTAACTAAAAGAAGAAGTAAAATAATTAAAAATCTACATCGAACTCCTTCAATCAAAAATAAATGTCCCTGATGAGGAAATTAACAAATTCTTAGAAAGTATAACAAGTTATAAATATAAAAAATGGTTTGTTACCCTAACAATAAAAACTTCACATTTCTATAAAGAAGTAATCGATTTCAATTTTTTTATTGTCAGGGTAAAAACCATTTTTGTCAGGGCATGAGCCCAAAAATGTGGCAAATCCAAATGTCAGTGGACCACATCACAAGAAATAGTAGTGATTGAATACCCACCATTAAAAAACTTCTTGGGGGTCTACAAAAGTTTTTGATCAAGCTGATATTTATGTTTTCCCTTCATCCAAGTCTGTATGACCTTACCAAAAAGTTGTATGAAAATAAACATTATAGCAAGCCCTAGGAAGTTTTTAATGGTGAGCGATCAATCACCACTATTTTCCCGTTGTTTGGTCCATCTGAGATATGGATTCTCCTAATTTTCTTGGCTAGTGCTCTATAATAATGATCCAAAATGGATGGAGGGCATAGATAAAACAAATGCATCATAATAGGGCCCACATAGCACCGTCGCTAGTCAACCCGACCCCACAGGCAAGTCACGTCCATGTTAGGGCAGCGAAGTCCTACGCAAGGGTGTTCTCACCATGAATATGCTTGTTGAGGGACTACGAAAGCACACAGAGATGAATCAAAAGATGTAATACAATTTCACCAAGCAAACACAGAGAACACAACGATTTAACATGGAAAAACCCTTTCGGAAAAAAACCATGGCACAAAACTACATATGATCACTATGAAAGCAGAAATTACAAAGTAAAGAGCTTACCCGATTCGAACAACCTCAAATCTCACCCTTGCTAAACCCTTTGAAACCCTTGGATGAATTAGAAACCCTAGAAGTACCTCCTAATCCCGCTTACACTCATATATATAGCCTATAAAAGGATCCCAAGAAAAATCAGAAATAAATCACACAAAATCAAGGTTCCGCATAAATCTACACCGATCAGTTTGGTGGCATCGAACATCCTTTGATGTCATCAAGACTTGTCCTTCGATGGCATCGAAGCCATGATGATGACATCGAACTAATACCTTAACTATTCAGAGACAACACTAGAAAATTCTACTTTCTCTGATTGCATCGAGCCATGTTCGATAGCATCGAACAGATCTTTAGTGGCATTAAATAGTTACCGATGGCATAAAAAAGATGCTCGGTTAGCCCAGCGACCAACTAGAGAAAATCAGAAAAAATCTCGATGGGATTGAGCATTGTTCGATTCCATCGAAGGTGACATCGAACAGTCTATTGATTACATCAACATGCCTTGTAACAGACTCGATTTAAGAATCTATTACAACAATCTCCACGTCTTCAATAATCAAGCATGTAGCTTCTTGTCCTCTTCACTCATCTCTGCCTCGTATCATAATTCTATCATTTCTTCTCATGCACACTCCATCCTCCTTTTACGCCTTCGCCAAGCCCAGAGAACTCGTATAGAACTTTAACTTCTCCGTAGGAACCACCTTGGTGAGTATATCTGTCAAATTCACGCTAGTGTGAATCTTTTCCAGAGTAATGCCTCTTTCTTCAAGAACCTATCGGATAAAATGGTGACAAACATTAATGTGTTTAGTACAAAAATGATAAAAAAGAGTTCTTACCCAAATTGATAGCGCTCTCGTTGTCACAATTAACGGCACGGCTTCCTACTGAAGCCCCAACTGATTTATCATCCCTCTCAACCAGACGCCTTCCTTGAATGCCTCTGTCATGCCATATACTCAGCTTTGATCGTGAAAAGAGCCACCACAGACTGAAGCTTTGACATCCAACCGATTGCTCCACCCGCTAGTACAAATGAGTAACCTGTAGTCGACTTTCCGGAAATCACAATGCCTACGTAGTCTGAATCCACACACCCAACTAACTTTGTCCCTGTCTTCTTAAAAGTTAAGACAAAGTCTTTTGTACCTTGAATGTATCAAAGTAGCTATTTCACTACTTCCCAATGTTGCTTACTAGGGTTTGACATGTATCTGCTCACAACACCGATTGCCTGTGCAATATCTGGTCTCATACAAACGATAACATACATTAAACTGCAAATGGCATTCGAATAAGGCACATGAGACATATCCTATTTTTTTCTCATTTGATTTAGGACATTTCGCAAGGAAAGCTTGAAGTGAGCTACGTGGGAAATGCTCACCGGCTTTGCCTTGTCTATCTCATACTTGATCAGCACCTTCTCAAGGTATTCTACCTGAGATAACTAAAGCCTGCTTCTCTTCCTGTATCTATGAATGTCTATGCCAAGAACTCTCTTTGCAGCCCCTAGATAATTCTTTTCAAATGTATTAGATAACTAAGTCTTCAGTACATCAATATCAAAAATGTCATGACTGCCAATCAACATATCATCAATACACAATACTAGGATAATGAACTTTGCATCACTCAGTGTCTTGTAATAAACACAGTGATCATATTCACTCTTAGTAAATTTCTGATTCAACATGGAAGATTCAAACTTTTTATACCACTGCCTAGTCAATTGTTTAAGGCCGTACATTGACCTCATTAACTTGGAAACCTTGTTCTCTACCCCTTTAACTTCGTAGCGTTCTGGTTGCTTCATGTAAATCTACTCTTCTAATTCCCTGTGTAAGAATGCAATCTTCATGTCCATCTGTTCCAGTTCGAGATCGTATTGGGCAACTGACACCAACAAAAATCTGATAGACAGTTGTTTTACAACCAATGCGAATATTTCTATGAAGTTAATACCTTCTCTTTAAGCCTATCCCTTTGCTATCAACGTCACTTTGTATCTATCATGTTTCCTTTTGAATGACTAGTTACATCTGATCGCTTTTTAGCCCACTGAAAGCTTCACTAACTCCTATGTGTTGTTTTTGTACAAAGAGTACATCTCACCATCCATTGCCGCCTTTAAATTTTCTGCATCAGGCTCATAAGAGCCTCCTGAATAGTAGACGGGTCACTCTCATCTGTAATGAGGGTATATGCGATATTAGAATCGTCCTTGTATCTTGCCGATAACCTATGATCTCGCGGGAAATTTCTCCTAGGTGGCTACTCCACCTCTTCTTGTATCTTTATTTACATATCTATCTCTACCTAAGTATCACCTATGTTAATCTGAATATTTATAACCAACCTTTCTGGTTCCTTTTGTTCCTTATGATTATTCTTGCCGAATTGGGAGCTTTCGTCAAATCTGACATCATGACTAATGATGATTTATCATGTGACCTTATCATATAATCTATAACATTTTACATCAACACCATAGCCAACAGAAATGTACTTTTTGGCTCTTTAGTATAGCTTATCTCTCTCAACTAACGGTACATGAGAGTGAGCCTCACAACCAAATATGTGCAAATCTGAGTAATCAACCTTATGACCACTCCATACTTTCTCTGAAATCTTACAATTGATTGTCGTAGAAGAGGACCAATTCACCAAATAAAAGGTTATGTTAATTGCCTCACTCCATAGGTCCTTGCCCAAATTGGCATTACTAATCATGCTTCGGGTCCTCTCCAAGAGAGTCTAATTCATGAGCTTAGTCACACCATTTTACTCGGGTGTGTGGCACACCATGTTGTACCTATGATCCATTTATATATGCAATATTCATTAAATTTATTTGAAGTAAATTCACCACCATTATCAGTCTTTAAAATCTTTATTTTTCACCATGTCTGTTTTTCCACCATGGCTTTCCATTGTTTAAAATTAATAAAAACCTCAAATTTATGTTTTATGAAATAAATCCAAACTTTCGGGGAGTATTCATCAATGAATGTGACAAACCATGATAACCCTCCCGCGGAAACCATGGCCAATAGCCCCCATACATCAAAGTGTACATAATCAAGAACTCCCTTACATACATGTTTACCAGAGTTAAAAGATAACGTAAATTATTTACCATATAAATAATGCTCACATATATTTAAATCAGAATCCTTAAAAAATGAAATTAAACAATGATCGAAAAGTACCTTCATGCCTCGCTCGCTCATGTGGCCCAGATGAGCATGCCACATACGTGTAGACGTGGAATCTACAACAATCGTTGCCGCTCCACCAATTGAATATTCCCGATCAACTTGTAAAGATTCCTTACCTTTGTTTTCTCATAACCATGAGTGCTCCCTTTAAAACTTTAAGGACACCATTAAAACCGGTGAAGCTGCACCCTATTGCCTCAAGTACACCCAGAGAAATCAAATGCTTCTTCATTTCAAGAACGTGCCTGACATTAGTCAAGGTACGCTCCATCTTATCAAACATCTTGATGCACACCGTACCAATAGCCACAACGTTACAGGCATTATCATTACCCATAAACACCTATCCACCATCACACTCCCTGTAACTAGCAAACCAACTTCGATGAGTAGTCTATGATATGATGTCCCTGTGTCAAAAATTCACTCATTTCTATGATCATCATACAAGTGTCCAATCATAGACACTGACAACACATCATTTGTGCATGTCTTTTCATCAGACGTGGCAGTGTTGACCTCCCTGAAAGAAGCCTCTGTGTTTTCTTTCTTCGCTTTAGGATTCATACAATCCTTCTTGATGTGCCTAGCCATCCCACATTTCCAGCACTTTAAGTTGCCCTTGCCTTTGGATTTGGATCTTGACCGAGAATGTCCTGTATCTCGTTCAATATTCCTGGCTCTCATAAGCAGTGCATTGGAAGAAGCCCTAATGTTACCGTTCTTCTTTCTCATCGCTTTTCCCTTAAGGGATGAGATAATGGTATTGACACTAAGAGTCGTGTTACCAGTGCACAAGGAGTCTTTAAAAGACTCATACAAAGCAGGGAGAGAATTCACCAAGATACATACCTGATCTTCTTCATCGACAACTACCTCCATATCCAGCAATTTGCAGATCATCTTATTAAAATTACTGAAGTGAGTCTCTACATCTCTACCCTCTACCATTCTGAAGTTAAACAACTACAACTTCAAGTATAGGCGATTTTCAAGGGACTTCTTAAAGTAAACGTCCTCTAATTTCACCCACGACGCCGCTGCAGTTTTCTCCCTTGTGACATTGTAGAGAACCACATCCATAAAACATAATTAGATTGAGGATTTAACTTTCTTATCTATAGTCTTACATTCATCATCATCCATATATAGAAGCACGTCGGTCCTCAAGAGCCTCATCAAGCCCTTGTTGAGTTAATAAACTAATCATCTTAATCTTCTATAATCCAAAGTTGTTTTTACCTAGTACTTTTCTATGTCATACTTTGAATTTTCAGCTATTGATACTTCTCCTCATAGATTCGAGTTTGCGCCCCAACGATAGCTTTGATACCACTTGTTGAGGGACCAAGGAAGCACACATAGATGAATCAAGAGATGTAATATAATTTCACGAAGCAAATACAAAGAGAACACAACGATTTAACGTGGAAAAACCTTTTTAGGAAAAAACCACAGCACAAAGTGACAGATGATTACTATGAAAGCAGAAATTATAAAGTAAAGAGCTTACCCAATTCGAACAACCTCGAATCTCACCCTTGCTACACCCATTGAAACCCTTAGACGAATTAAAACCCTAGAAGTACCTAGCTCCCAATCCCGTTTACACCCATATATATAACCTATAAAAGGATCCCAAGCAAACTCAAAAACAAATCCCACAAAATCGTAATTCTGCGTAAATCTGCGTCGATCAGTTCGATGGCATCAAACATTCTTCAGTGCCATTGAGACTTATCTTTTGATGGCATTGAAACCATGTCAATGGCATTGAACTAACACCCTAACTGTATAGAGACAACACTGGAAAATCCAACTTTCTCCAATTGCATCGAGTCATGTTCGATGGTATCAAATAGATCTTCGATGGCATCAAACAACTATCGATGGCATCAAAAGGATGACCAATTAGTATAGTGACTAACCGGAAAAAATCAGAAAAATCTCGATGAGATCAAGCACTGTTTGATGCTATCGAATGTGACATCCAACAATCCGTCAATTATAACGAGAGGCCCTGTAACATACTCGACTTAAAACATCGACTACAACACGGAGCAATGATGAGGTTAGGTAATTAACATTCATCAGCTGGGCTACCTCAGTGTGAAAGCAACGTGCAGTGTGATACGCCTGGTGAGTTGATTGGTGCATGAAGGAACCCACCTTATCCACAGGTCAGATGTCCTACGCACGTTCCAGGCTGGGACGCGTGCGTAACATATGTGGCTAATAGCAAACCTACATGCAGTGTAATGCTTTTTGGATGGCCCTTTTTGCTTTGCAGCGTGATGGCTCCAAAAAGGGAGTTTCTTTCTTCATTCCCGTGGCTTCACGAAATGCATGGCGATTGCTCTCACGAGAAAAAACACGAAAAGCAAACAGTTGCACTTTTATCTTCTGACAAATACCCAAACCCTCTCTCCCTCTCTCATTCCTTCGTCTATGTCAACAACATGATTGCTGTCATTTTGCTAGTTAAAATTCTCTTCTTCCTTGCTCCTCTACTTGTGTCCACGGCAGCACTGGCTCTAATAATCTGGAACGTTGATCTACGTGTTATCGAGCATCACGCTAATCAACAGGCAGTGGTCGCGGCGCAGCTGTTGTTTGAATCCTCCTACCCAACTGAATTTCATGCTGGAGAACGCCCTCCCATTCCAGTTGGCGATCATGGCTGACCATTCGTTCGTTTTCCGGACTTGGGTTTGCTAATCGCTGACCAGTTTCCGATGGAGCCCCTCTACACCCTCACAATATTTACACGTATCATCAAGTTTCGAGATCTAGACATCCATCAAGTGGGTCCCACAGTAAGCATTTCTTTCCCTAAGTTTCCCTCTTGTGTATCTCGCTTGAGCTTTCGATCCATCTCATTTTTGGTCGTCTATCCTAAAATGAGCTTGCAAAACAGATGGACGGGGTGGATTTCTCACAAACATCGCAGTGGGCCCAGCGAAGGGCCGCGTCCGTACCTCCCCACCTGATTGATTGATTTTTTTTTTATAAAGGTACCATATCAAAAGGTCCATCAGGTGTATCTAATCAAGCGGCCTAGACCCCACGAGTTCGTTATCTGGATTTAAAGTTACGTGTCCAGATACAGAAGTGGCCGGGCCCATGTGAAGAAAAAAATTACAAACAAAGACAAGAAGTCGTTCAATAGAAATTGGAATTTCGTGGACCTTTCAACAAATAAAACGTGATTAAATGAAGAAAATTGGGGGTTGAAAGATACACCACCTATGAATTTGGCTCTTTCAAGTAAAACGAAAAGAAAAGTCCAAAGACTCAACGAAGAGACGGTCCACATGTGGCTCTCGATGAGTTGTTGATGGCAAATTGATTTTCAATGGAGTGATTGACCGGGAAGGCATGTGGGGCCCACCTGAGTTCTTGATCAATGCTGCCAGTCCTATGTATAAAGGTCCACGAGCAGATGATAAGATGCATCACACGTCTCCATGGCTGCTTCATCTGCCACAAGTAGCGGCCTTGTCATGGTTGCGACAGTGCTTGTCTTGGGGCTGCTAATGGCATGCCTGGATATTGCAGGTAACGTGCCTTTCTATCTAGAGGTCGTTTCTCTACAAGGTTCGGAGAATATGATTATTCTGCAACGCGGCGTGTAGGGTCCAACGTGATGTTTTCGCTGGAGACCCAAAAGACAGGTGAGCCTTTCGCAGGAAGTTCCTGCACAAGGATGCTGGGCGGGGGCCAATGCAAGGTATGTGAGAAATCCTTCTGTCCATAAGTTTTGGGAGCTCATTTTAGGATATACGACTAAAAATGAAGTGGATAAAAAACTCAGGTGGATCACACGAGAGGGAAAATTGAGAAAAGAAATTTCCACCGTTGAAACTTTCCTAGGCTCCATCTTGATGTTTATATGATATCCAAACCGTTTACAAGGTCATTCCCAATGGGATGAAGTGCAAAAACATAAAATTCGCCTGCCATAAGAAAGTTTCAACGGTGCTCACCGAATGCCCACTGTTTCCTCTCGTGTGGCCCATTTGAGTGTTTGATGTGCCTCATTTTTTGTCTCAAGTCCTAAATAGATCTCTAAAAACAGATGGGCGGGGTGAATTTCTCACAAATATAACGGTTGGATGTGTTGGTGGTGAGCGTCCCTATCCCAACTGTTCCCTCTTCTGTAACCCACTTCATGAATGGTTGGATGTGTGCGCGACATCACGGTGGGCCCCACATACGACATTGTAGGACAAGCTTATTCAATACAGACGTTGTAGAGGAACCTGCCGCGGCTATCTGTATCAATATATGAAGGCATGGATATGGGCAGACCAAAGGAGTTCCGAGTCCATAAACCTCTTGTCCAAGCACCATGAACAAACGCAGCACACGTGTTTACATTGAACACGTGGGCGCAATCTGGTGTGTTCATCCCTCATCATGTGTCCCGTTGCAAAAATTAGCGTTGGCCACTCATCAAGTGAGAAACAAACTGGCATTGAGGCTACACGCTTAGTAATGATTTTTTTCTAGCCATCCGTTTCTTCATACGTGTAGACCACCTAATAAATTCACCGACACATTTTTGAGCATATGAGTTCCTGCGACAGTAAGCTAGGTTGGACCTACAGCAATGTTTGTGAGAAATCCACCCTGTACATCCGTTTTGCCGGATCTTGTTACAATATGGCCTAAATATAACGGTTGGATGTGTTGGTGGTGAGCGTCCCTATCCCAACTGTTCCCTCTTCTGTAACCCACTTCATGAATGGTTGGATGTGTGCGCGACATCACGGTGGGCCCCACATACGACATTGTAGGACAAGCTTATTCAATACAGACGTTGTAGAGGAACCTGCCGCGGCTATCTGTATCAATATATGAAGGCATGGATATGGGCAGACCAAAGGAGTTCCGAGTCCATAAACCTCTTGTCCAAGCACCATGAACAAACGCAGCACACGTGTTTACATTGAACACGTGGGCGCAATCTGGTGTGTTCATCCCTCATCATGTGTCCCGTTGCAAAAATTAGCGTTGGCCACTCATCAAGTGAGAAACAAACTGGCATTTAAGTGGACCACAAATTGGGGATTGAACGTACACCATTAAAAACTTCTTGGGAGCTAGAGAAGTTTCGGATCTAAGCTGGTATTTGATTTTTCACTTCATCCACGTCTACATGACCTTATGAATTGGTTGTATGGTAAAAATCAATCACGGTGGCCCTTAGAAAGGTTTCAACGGTGACTGTCATTATCACTGCAGCTTCCTTTGGTGTGGTCCATTAGAGTTGTGAACCTACTTAATGTTTTGGTTCATATCTTAAAATGATATGAGAAAAATGATTAACAGCGTGGATAAAACACTTGCATCAGGGTGGCCCCCACAGAGCCCTGCCCAGACGGAGTACCGTCCGGGCGGGGGTTAGGACGCAATCCGCGTCCGGTCAAAAGCGGTAGTAAATGTCTAAAAAAGCGCTGCTAAAACCTTCGCCAGCGCTCAAAAAATTAACCGGCACTAATCATCTTTGTGACTGTTCCACTTTCACCGGTGCCTTCCAGTAGGTAATCGCTGAAAAAGTGTCTCGAAAAGTTGAAAAATCACCGGCAAAAGTCCATCCAAGTGCCAGTAAAAGTATTCCAAAGCACGGTTTTCAGCCACGTTTAATTAAGGAAAAGTGCCTATAAAAATCTATGCAATCATCGGTAAATCCTATTGCTTGAGCATTTTCCTACAATATCATCCTGATTAAGAATGTTATTCCTATAGGTGTACACGAACCAAGTCGAGCGTGGCACAATTGGACTCGGCTCGGCCACTAGCTAACTCCAACTCGAACTCGGCTTGGGTTGGTCCTCGAGCCTGACTGGCCAGCTTGGCTCTATTCAGTCAGTAGCTTGGGCTAGTTCAACTCGAGTTCGAGCTAAGATTGAGCCAACTTCACCTGTGCAGCATTTTCACAAACACATGAATTGCACTTTCAAATTCTCACTGTATATAAAACAACAGCGTCTGTTTTATAGGTATTTCATCAAACACCTTGTAGGCAACATCAAAATCAAGAAAAAATAGATATTTATTTCATAAACATACCTTCCTCGACACTATCCGACACTTCGTTGAGTTATTTCATCAAACACTTAGTGAGCAACATCAATATCAAAGTAACCGAGTCACCAAACTAGATCGATCCGAGTTCAATTCAAGTTGGGTTCGATCTGAGTCAAGTCGTGCTCAGGCAAGCTCAAACTCGGTTCCAAATTTTTCGAGCTAAAAAAATCAGCTAGACTCGGCTCGAACTCAATTTCAAACCAAGCCGAATCGAGTTTTTTCGAGTCGAGCGAGCTAACTCAGTTCGTGTACAGCCCTAGTTATCCTACTGGGATGAACTGAAACCACGAAAAATATCAGCCTGATTCAAAACTCCCGTGACCCCACCAATGTTTCAACGGTGTATGTTCAATCCTCACTTTTTAAGTCCCATTGCTCAATCATTTCCCTACGATGCAGGTGCACAGTCCGTTGGAGTTTGCTACGGAATGCAGGCCAACAATCTACCTCCACCAACAGAAGTAGTAGATCTTTACAAATCGAAAAACATCGGACGTTTGAGACTCTACGATCCAAATGCAACGGCCCTCCAGGCCTTAAGGGGGTCCAACATTCAAGTCATCCTAGACGTTCCTAGAGACAATCTTCAAGATCTGGCAAACAGCCCCGGAGCCGCTAATTCATGGGTCCAAAACAACGTACAAAACTACTGGCCTGATGTCCAATTCAAGTACATTTCAGTTGGAAATGAGGTAATACCCAACAGCTTGGCGCAATTCGTCCTACCTGCCATGCAAAACATCCAGACCGCAATCTCATCAGCTGGACTACAAGACCAAATCAAGGTTTCTACAGCCGTTGCTACTACGGTCCTTCAAACTTCATATCCACCGTCCAATGGCTCCTTCACAAACGCGGCCCACGGAATCTTGGAACCGATCGTACGGTTCCTAGTTAGCAATCAAGCCCCACTTTTGGCTAATGTGTATCCTTATTTTAGCCATGTGAATGACCCCAATTCAGTCCCTCTTCAGTATGCATTGTTCACTTCTTCAACTGTCAATCGCGACGGTTCGTTGAGTTACCGGAACCTGTTTGATGCAATCGTGGATGCTCTTTACTCTGCTCTGGAGAGGGTGAGCGGGTCGTCGGTGGAGATTGTTGTGTCTGAAAGTGGGTGGCCCTCAGCAGGAGGGACTGTAGCGACCGTCGATAATGCGCGGACATATAATTCGAATCTGATACGACATGTTGGACAGGGAACTCCAAAGAGGCCTGGGAAGGCCATAGAGACTTATGTGTTTGCCATGTTCAATGAGAATCAGAAGGAAGGAGAAGAGGTGGAAAGGAATTTTGGGCTTTTCTTCCCTGACAAACGACCTGTGTATGAAATCAGTTTCACTTGAAAGAGTTTAGTCGAGAGAGGCTATTTATAGTTATAGGTATATATGTATATATATTATTCTAATATTCAATAAGATGAGGCATGGTTAGGAGCCTATCACAAAAGGCAGCTGTGTGTGGCAAGTTCTCAATGGATGTAATGGAAAGGTTCATTGGAAATGAAGGAATTTGGTTTTAGCTTAGTCTCGTCTTCAATTGTATCAATGTATATTAAGGGATTTTAATACTCCCAGCACGTAGGTAGAACTCCGCATGAGAATATATTATTGGGCAAAGGTGCTCTCATACCGTGACAAGCAACTACTTGCTCTAAAAACTCGGGCATTAGATGATGGTGTATCAATGTCTATTTAAGGATTTTAACAGTAGGGGTGTTTGACTGTTAAATAGCGCTTTGAGCTAAACTCAAGTTTGAGTTGCGTGGTTTGATGCATATTTGTAAATACGGACTCATCATAGGTCAACAAAATAAGCACTACAAGGCTGAATTAACAAAAATTGCTTCCATCGAGTTGTCCAAAAAGCAGGCACGAAAACCCTTTTTGCTGAAATCCCCTGAAGTGAAAGTGCATCCTAGTAAGCCCCGGTGGCTGATGCACCGATTATTTTGGTGCTCATTTCAATGCCTACTGGATTGGACTACCATGGCTGTCAATGGGAACCTGCTCTTGTGAGTACCCGATGGACCCAATCCGACTTTAATGGGTCTAGGGTGCGAGCAAAGTGGGGTCAGGCTCGTGTGGGCCGCCCTATTGTGATTTGTACATGAAATCCACTTCAACAATCAGATGCATCAGCCCATATTAGGGCCCAAGACCCAAAAATCAGGATGATCGGTGACTCAAGTGGGCCACACTAAGGGAAATAATTGGAAAAAAAAAAATGCCTACCCTTGTTTTTTTACAAGGCCAACCAAAACCTAATATGATCATAAGATGCATCGTTGCACCTAGGCCGGATCCCAAAAATTAGGCATTTTAGAGATTCAAGTGGGTCACATCAAAGGCAACAGTTGGGGAGAGGGGAGGGCCCACTGTGATGTATATGAAATTCACTCGGACCATTAGATTATTAATAACACATTAGCTCTAGGGCCCAAAAATCAGATTGCTTAGAGATTAAGGTGGGCCACACCAAGGGAAATAGTTTAAAGGATGGGAGTCCAGTTATACATTCTTTCCAATCATGTGGCCCATTTGAAATATGGATGTGGCTAGCTTTTTGCCCTTAAGGCTGAGCTGATGCATTTGATGGTCAGAGTGAATTTGATGTACCCATCACAGTGAGGCCCACCCAATCCCACCTACGCTTTGTTCGCACACAAGGTCTCCTTATGAGGGTCCTTACTCTTGCTCGGGTGGTGGACTCTCGGGGAGTTTCAACACCCGGTCAAGGGTTCGAGTATCCATCCGTGGTGAAATTCCACTAGCATGAGTGTGTGGGGTGTGTGAAAAAAAAAAAAAAGGCCTCCTTATATGATGCTCTCTTGGGAACAGGTTCTCATGAGAATTTTATAGAAACTTTTGACACATCGTGTCATTACAAAATCTATAGACCTACCATGATGCATGTGTTTTATTATTTTGCCTGCTCATTTTAGGGCATGAGCTTAAAAATGAAGCAGATCCAAAGAGCTCAGGTATACAACATCATAAGAAACATTAGGTATAATGACTCCCACCATTGAAACTTTCCTAGTATCCACCATGACGTTTATTTGCCATTATTTTCCATCTAACTTGTTTATAAGGTTACCTGGCCCTAGATGAAACGAAAACAAGAATATCAATCTAATCCAATAGTAGGCGTTCAATCATTATTGTTTATCGTGGTTTGGCTACTCTAAATTTTAATATCATATCTTAAAATGAGCAACAAATAAATAATCATTTTCTAGATCATTTCCTAAAATGAGGACATGATATGAAGCGGATAAAACACATACGATAAACTATACCCACAAAGCTTTTCCAGCATTGAACTGCTTCCCGCGTGGCATCCGCAATGGCTTACATAAAAGCCATTTAATTAGTAACCTGATTTGTAGTTCGGGTGAGCCCACGACCATATATCCAAAACATCCATTCTGACCATCAGATGAGTAATTCAAATTTAGATGTACGGCTGAAAACCAACCATTCAAGTGAACCATACTACTAAAAACAGTGTACAGGTTGATACTCATCCTCCAAACTATTTTCCATGGTACTTAAGCCTAAATTTTAGTGTCTCATGTAATGGTTGGAGTGGATTTCATATAATCATCACAATGGTCCCTAAAAAGGCCATCCCTCTCTCTCAGTCTGCGCATTGATTTTTGGACCCTACAGTTAAAATGGAGTGACGGACCTAGTGATCAAGTGGATTTCACTTAAACATCACGGTGGGCCCACTTCATGCAGCCGCTCGTTAATACAATAGACACTACAAAAAAAACAGGGCACTTCATCTGGCCGCTCGTTAATGCAATAGACACTACCAAAAAACAGGGCAACACCAACATGTGTGTGCGCGGGCTAGCTCATTTTAGGACAAAAATTAAAAAATCAGATAAATCCAATAGTCAAGTGGGCCACACCATAAGAAATGATGGGATTGAACGTCTGCCATTAAAACCTCCTTAAAAGGATGGGTAACAAGATGAATACGTATTTTCCCTTCCTCCCAGGGAGAATATGGCCTTACGAAAGGTTGGATTGCTTACATACATCACGGTAAGTCCCAGGAAAATTTTATAGGTGGCCATTTCCATCGCCACTATTTCATGTGTTGTAGCCCACTTCTTCTAACATGTGGTTGTAAAACTGATGAATGGAGTGGATGACTCAACTAACACTATGGTGAGTATTACAGAACTTTGGTTACAAGGACAAGGGCATTTTAACCAGGAATTAACATTGGGATACTAGGAATCCAAGGGGTCTCCTTTCAAAAGTGCATTCATTTCTTTAATAAATAGGAAATATAACCAAAAAAAAACACCCCTCAATGTAGAAGTTATATTCCGGTGCCTTTTTCAAAAAGACTTTGTATAAGTAATACCATTGATTCGAGTAATTATCACCGGAGGACCTTCGGTTAGATTTCTCAGCAAGTTGGGGTCCACCATGCTAGCAAAGGTTCTGCAGCTTGGTTGGGCCCCACCATGATCCTTATGTTAAATCTATCCTGACCACAAAATGCATCTCTCCATATTAGCCCATGGCCCATGATTCAGGCCCCATCTGTGATTCAGGTGGGCCACGTGTTTGGAAACAGTCTACAGGGCAATGCTCCCCCTTAAACTATATCCCTTGGTGTGGTGCACCTGAATTAGGGACTGGGATGATTTTTGAGCCCTGGGCTTAAAATTTGATGTAGCATCTAATGATTGGAGTAGATGTCATGTACTTATCATGATTGACTGTGTAAAAATAAGGGTGGATGCCTCTCTCTCCCAATTACTTCCTTTGGTGTGCCCACCTGAATCACAGATCAACCTACCTAAACTTTGATGGGGCGTATACTATGACAGGTTTAACATAGATTTTAAAAGCCATCCAACCCATCCATCAGATGCATCTTATGAAGGTGAAGACAATATAAAAATTAACCTCTTAAAAACCATAAAGCATGAATTTATAGGATTTAGGTGTGCTTTGATGTTATTTCCCATGTCTTGGAGAACTTCACATTTGGATTGTTTTGGGGGTCTATAGTGAACCTAGTGGGTCCCACTTGATGGATGGGGTAGATGTTAAGAGACTATCATGGGCCCAAAGAGATCCGCTATTGCATCAGGTGGATAGTACTTGTTTACTAAGATTTTCGTTATTTGCCAACGCACTTCCCCCTTAAAAAGTTTAGCAAGTGAGAATTTCCAAAAGAGAATTTAATAAAACAAACTACCCGCTTATTATCTAATTTACATTCCATTACCTTTTTCAATAAGCTATCCCATTAGTCTACCTACTTATTATCTAATTTACATTCCATTACCTTTTTCAATAAGTTATCCCATTAATCTACCTACTTATTATCTAATTAACATTCCATTACCTTTTTCAATAAGTTTTTCAATAAACTATCCCATTAATCTAAGTAATCAACATTGGAATAACTTTTCTTATATTTTTGGACCGAAGTTAGAGTCAACCATGGGACCAAAGGGTGGGAAGCTCGGGTGGGGCCTAACATGATGTTTATGTGAAATCAACTCAGACTGTTACATGGATCACTCCAAAATCAGCTTTATTTGTGATTTATGTGAACTGCATTATTATGTTTTAGGTTGGCCATGCTAAAGGAAACAGTTACAAAAATGACATTCACTCTTAATTTTTACCAAGTCCATCATCATGATGAGGATTATAAGAAAGCTACTTCAACCAATAGATGCTATACTAAAATTTGGGCCCAAGTCTCAAGCATACGTGATTCAAATTGGCCATGAAAGAAAATAATTTGGAGAGTAAGAGTTGTCTTCTGTACTATTTTGGATCACGTGGTCCATTTAAATCATTGGTGTGGTTGATTTTTGGGCGTTGGGCCTAACATGGGATGATGCACTTAGTAGTTAGGGTTTATTTCGCATAAATATCATAGTGGGGCCCACCCGAGTCTCCAACCCCTCTGCGTGGATGACCTACCCCAACTTCCTTAAGAAATGTAATGAAAAATACTTGATGATGATTACTTGGACTAATGGGATAGCTTCTTAAGAACTTTTTCGAAACTGTACTGCAATTTAAATTCTATAATTTGCAGGGAGTTTTTTGTAACAATCCCTTTCTAAAAATTAGTCAGGAAAATGGAGAGGGGAATATGGGAAGAACCTTATCCGAAACTTCAGATCTTTTAGATGTAGAGTTGCACCTATGTTATACTTTTCATCCATGTAACAAAATTCAACGCTGAAAAGCGGGACCCAATATAGAAGAGGCATCGGCCCAACATCAAGACAATCTTGGCCATTCATCGGTAGATATTATTTGATGATTTTCTGTCATCGCCTTTTGTGGACGATCTTCGTCTTTGGTCAGTAGATTTTAACCATCCATTAGATGTGTCCAACAATCTGATATTTAGGACCATTCTTCCTATCTATCTTTTTTAAACTTATCCATTGATAACAAGAGTTCGAATTTTGATGGTTTAATAATAAGTATATGCTTGACACGTGTACACTTTGTGGGCGTGTGTATAGATTTTCGTACCTTGCCAGAGCATCAAAGGATAATATCTTTTTCTTTGCAGAAAATGCAAATACGGGGGCGGCAATTTCTTATATCGGGTGCGTGTCTGGTGATCTTAACTATTGAAGAATAGTCGTGTATACGTCTGTCATACACGTATTTAGATTTGGCACGTGTCATATTTAACACCACACAGGTCAGAAACTACTCGGGCATGTGCAATGGAATGCGTGTCATAATCAATATAGTGGTTGGATTCAAATTGAAAAGATCAGTCACTTAAACACTTAGCAAAATTTTATAATATCATTAGATAATTGGAGGGTGAGGTTTGTCTTTTGAAAATGTATTGCCCCGTGTCTTTCGTAATAAAGAACTTTTCAAAATGCCAATGCAATCAAATAAAAAAAAAAAGTCACAATTATTTACTAGAAACAACTGCAATAATGTATCTCTTGAAAGAACTATGTGATATTGGGTAGAAATCAAATCCACCGTATGAAAGTAAATTTATATTACAACTAATGATTATAGCTAAGAATTACTACTATTTAATTACCGCTACTTCTAATATAAGTTGACGTAAAAGATAAATTTTTTTGATTGATTATTGTTGGATTGGAGACTGGGTTTTTTGCTCTATATGTTTTTTCTCCTATTCATCAAGTTTTGTTGCATGATTTATTCTTTCAGATCCTTCTTCCATTATTGTAATGGTTACGGTAGTCGAAAGTCTTTCTCTAGATTATGTTTTGTTACATTTCCCTTTTGCGACTATTCCTCTTCTGTCAGCCAAATTTTATTCCTCTCGGTCGCCTTCTGTATCTCTAACTGCTTCAACTGCATTTCTTTCTTCGCTCGTTAAACTTCTGGATAACTCGATCACATCATTCTATCAACTATCCACAGACGTATAAAATTGGATTTATACCAGTTATGATTCTGCAAAAAATACTCCAAGTATCTTGAAGATCTTTTCATCCACCTTCTATTTCTCGTGCAATGTCATCTATCGCCATCCTATTGTCTTTTCTCAGAACGGCCAAAAATAGGGTATAACACCCCACATCACTTTGCCTTTGAAAAAAATATGAAAGTGACGTTGTTCTGTTGCCCAATGCAATAAATATAATCGATCATTGTCCCACGTGTTATCTCCCAATTGATTCTACCTAACCAATGTCGTACAAAAAGATATCATTTGCCCCTACCTTTTAGGTTGTCCATGTGATACATCATATAAAATCATATCGTACAAGGAGTCATGATTATCCTTTCATTAATATGCGCGTGTCGCGACTGATACATAAATAAGACTCTAAGTCAGTACTTCTCTTCCTTCACTATTTGCTTCTTCTCTCTTGTGTCAAACCCCCTTTTCCAATTTCCTTCTCTCAATTATCATGACTGCGTCTTCTTCTTCTTCCACTCCATCTTTTCATCTAGAATTGTTCATCAAAGATCTAGATGCTCTGTCATCAGGAGTAGTCAATGACCTTCTGTTTAATATTCCGATTGAACCAGGCAAGGCATTGTTAACACTCAGTCCAGCCTTTCACCCTGCAGTTACTCATGAACAGCTTCGTGAGATCGAACCAAGTTTCTCAAAATGTCCCGATGAAGTTCTTATGGTCCAATCTGATAATTTTCCTTCTTGCAGCAGTGTCAACTTTCTGGAGTCAGTCAATCAATACATTTTATTTTAGATGTGGCCCCATGGGTCAAACAATTATGCATGTATGTGCATTCACCCATCTTTTACCCTTTAGGAAGGTTGTCTATCCAGACTTTACTTTGAAGAATCAACATCCCTTCACTCTTCCAAACAAGACCAACAAGGCATATTTCATGTTCATGGCTCTACAACACAAATCTCAAGATGAAGTGGATGAGCAAGAAGACACGTATTTTCCTTTGATGTCGATTTGTCTATTCCTGTTATATATGAGTGCCCTGTAAATTACCAAGGAATACATTCATCTGGCCGAGGTGCTCGCTCAAGAACACTAGCTTGCTCTCGCCCCCTTCGTGCTCGGCCACCTTTACCACAGCATGTTTGAAGCAACTACAAAGGGATTTTATCACTCTAGCGAGTTTATCTGGCTTGTCTAGATGTGGTTTTATGAGTACTTTGGAGTAAAAATTGTTAAATCTCCAACAAATGTGGAATTTACCTCATTCGGTCATCGTAATATCCTCTGCCCTAAAATCAATTATTCTTTTGTTGAATATATGGGTTTTTTTCTTTATTTCACCCTCGAAAAGTCCAATCATTCTTTTTGCCCCTTTAAAGATAAAGAGCTCAATCCAACTTGATTCACTGAAAACTACGAGTCGACTGACATCTAGATGGCAAGCCTCGGGGATGGAGCTTGAAAAAGCTATCTTATCTATAGATACCTTTCATATGACGACACAATACTGCCTCAATCTTCTTGCTCGTCAATTTGGCTTGACTCAAGGCATCTCTTTTCCATTTATTCACTGAACTTGCAACTAACCTACTACTCATCGACCAATTGCAGACTCGGTCATCACATTTCAGCTCTCCACAGTGGGTTTGATTCCGTAAACTCTTCTTTTATGCTTCCCCTCTTCACCAACTATCCACAACAGCTAGACTCATTCCACTCCTAGTGGATAAAATACTACGAGACATTGATTAGTAGTTCCCATGAATTGATCATCGGTCGGCTTTCTTCTTCATCCAAAGTGGAAAAACCTATAGTCAAGAAGAAGAAGGTGAATAAAGAAGGCACCAAAAAATCAACTACTCCTCAGTCAATCATGTCTCCTACTTAGAGGAAGACATGATCAAGGAAGACAATATCGGTTATAACAATCGTCCCATCCCTAACACCAATAAAGACGGTCGAGCCTTCTTTCACATTAATAAGAATGGTCAAGCCAACTCAACCCGAATTGAAGTGTTAGAAGACCATAGTTGCAAGTCCAACCAAGGGAGTTCTAACTATTACTTCAATCCTAACACCTACAACTCCTTCAACAATTTTGAGGATTTGTGAGTTTAGGCCTCTCTCAGTTCCTCGCCCTCCACCGCCTGCAATGTCTGGTCGATCAACGCCAACTATTTCTTCTTCGACCAAAGTTATTGTAGACTTTGAAAAATATTAAAAATTAAATTTTGACCGTGTATCCCACCTTCAAAATATTCTTATGAGATAGAAGAGGCGTATAAGAGACATAAAGATGCTCTCTTCAATAGAGCCTTTAATAAATGGCAAAGTGAAATGAAAATATTAAACTATCATAATCTTCCTTTTGATCGACTTCTCAAGCCATATCATCACAATCCTCCTCCTTTACTTCGTTCCAACCGAGCTCTGGCTTTGGTCGTCAATCCCACCAAAATTTCACCAACAGTCGACCAATTTACTACCATTGTTGTTCGGTCAGATTTAGGTGGATGTTATTCCAACATTTTGTCCTTTTCTTTTGTAAATATTTTATAATCATCTTGTCTTACTTTCTTAGTTTTCAAGACCCAAGTATACGACCCGTTTTCCAAAAACTCGAGTGTTAACTTATAAAGAGTCAAAGTCCACATATATATATATATATATATATATATATATATATATATATATATATATATATATATTTTCATCAGAGTAAGCAAATGAGCGTAGTATGGACAAATCAGCATAAAGGAAAATTTCATTTACATTTGGAATACACAAGAAGCTGCCCATAATGACTTATACAAACCAATGCCCTCATTCTTACAATTACAAATGAAATAATATTACATGTGAAATAAAGTAAATTATAACAATCTTAGGATGTGAAATCCTGTAGCAACCCTACGAACAGCATCGGCTTGCTCTACACCTGCATCAACTGTTACGGTTTAATAGCGTCAATGGCTATCGCAATGAGGAACACCCTCTAAGATTATGCACTCATTATTCATAATCTAATATAGATTGCAAGTCATGAAATTAGATACACTAAACAAGGCATTTCATAATCATACTCATATTAAGAAAATCACACCAATCAACAGAATTTCATCACAAGCAAAATATAATGGTAGTAATAATACAAGAAAATATGTCCAAATAACCAAACAATCAAATATACTATTTTCTATTGCACCTGAAATCACATTGTACGTGAACTTCGCAAGATGGCTAGAAAATCGAGAAGCGAACTTCAACTCCACCCGGAAATCATGGTACAAGTGGAATTCGCAAGGCGAATAGAAAATCAGCCTTTAAACCCCCACTTCATCCGGGAATTAGGTAGTACGTGAACTCCACAAGATGGTTAGAAAATCGAGAAGCGAACTTCAACTCCACTCGAAAATCATGGTACAACTAACACCACAAATGAAGAGACAAACAACATACAAACCCTAGACCACCCAAAAATTATGTCATACGTGAACTCCGCAAGATGGCTAGAAAATCGAGAAGCGAACTTCAACTCCACCCGAAAATCATGGTACGACTGAACTCTGCAAGATGGCTAGGAAACAATGGATGTGTAAATGTAACCAGTAAGCCACAAAGGGCACCAATGACACATCCAAGCTACAAAGGGCAAATGTGGACCGCAAGATCATAAATCTAAGGTATGTTCCATTCAGTTCATCATTCAAGCACAAGTGGTAGCATATAAATAAATTAATACATATACAATAAAGGATAGCATGTTATCATCAAACCATTCATGCATATTGTAATTTAAAAGAAATATTTATCATCCAACACATGATTTAACTATACCACAAGTTAGCATATTCTATAGTAAAGTAAGAAACTCAGTTAAGGGAATCATGCCATCATCTATATCTAGATTGATGAAATCAAGTGGGAAGCTCAAAGGGTGAGTCTCACCTTATGTTTGAACCGCCTGCACCATTGCTAAGAAGTGCGTGCTTCCTTGGAATCAATTGCTACCATCAATTGCAAAGTTGTACAATTAGACCCAAGCTTACACACTATTTAGGGTCTTAACCTAGCGGTTGTATTACCCAGGTTTAGTATTTTGTGTAGGGCTTAGGGTTTTCACCATAGGGTTTAGTTCTAGGAGTAGCACTAGGACGTATGAGCAGCTTAAATGTAGTATAATACTAATATGGTTAGTTATACTTTAACGGTAATGATATAACTAATAATTATGGCCATGGTAATAGTTGATATTATAATAGTAATAAATGGTATAACCTATTATTAAAGATAATATTCCCAAGCGATGGATGCCATGCTAATATCATTTAATAGTAGTTTCTAATATTAACATAGACGGTGTGGTGATGGCTATTCATGATTAATAACTATCATAATAATGTCTAGGTGTGACAAATGAAGCATTTAAATTTAACCATTGTAACTAACATTAGTATAGGTAGTTTATTAATGATTAATCAGTTTTAGTATTAACAAATCTAATGACGATTGTAATGATAACACTATAATCAAAATAATCGTTATATGGAAAGGAAATGTGGCTCACCTAGGTCGACTCGGTTGAGTCGAGTTGACTCGGTCCTCTCCCCTACTTTCTTTTCTTCCTTCTTCTTTTTCTTCCTTCCCTTACCTTATTTCCTCTCTTTCATGCCTTGTTGGGATTCCAGCCATGCCAGTACCAGGCCTAACCCTGGCTCGATCCAACAGAGTTAAGGGTCAGCAACTAGCTGAGTTAACTCGGTTGGGTGAACTTGGGGTAAGCAACAACCCCCACCACTCTCTCTCTCTCTCTCTCTCTCTCTCTCTCTCTCTCTCTCTCTCTCTCATTTCCTTCTTCTCCCTTTCTCCTCTACTGGTTCAAAAGTACCAGGTCAGCATCAAACCGAGGCAAACTCGGTGATGGCCTGCACCTGACCAGCGAGTCGACTCGACTAAGCAGCTGCGAGGGCAGCACGTCATGCAGCTCCCCCACTCTCTTTCTCTCTTCTCTCTTTTCTTTTCCTTCTTCTCCTTTCTTTCTCTTCTTCCCCATTTCTTCCTTTCTCTGTTTAAATTGGAAAACTCCAGCGATACTCAGACCAAGCGACTCGGTCGGACTGTGTGACTACAGAAAGGCCTCTACCCTGGCTGTCTTTCCACAGACCCTCTTCTCCTTTAGCTTTTAGAATGACTGAGTAAGGCCCCGGCCTAACTCAGGCTCAATTGAGTCGGATCGTGGAGGTGCAGTGCAACAGCCGCACCTCATGACGCCTTCTCTTCTTTCTTCTTCATTCTTTCTTTTTTTTTTCTTTCCTCCTCCTTCTATTCTCTTTCCCCTTCTCCTTATTCTTTCTTTCTCCCTCTCTACTACGACCAGAAGACGCTCCAGTTCGACCTGATTCTACGGCTCTTACGGAGAAGAAGCAAATGGCCATTAATGGCGGATCTCCAATGAAGGATTCTTCCTTCATTCCGGCAACATGGAATGGTTTCTAGGGGTGTAGTGGAGCTTGGGAAATCAATGAATCGAAGCTTCAATGGAGTTTGGACAGTGGGTTCGGACGTTGGGAGAAACAACCATTTTTCTCATTTTGAGCTTGTTGTTAGGAATGGATAGCCCTAGCTTGTAAAAACCTTCCTTTTATGGCTTAACCTAATGTTGTTAACCCGTTGGATGGAGAATGGGCGGCCCAGATCGCACTAGCCTAAAGGCATTTCAAAATTTTGCTTGTAAGGCTGAAACCGTCCGGGTTTTGGTTTGCTATGGGCGGAAACCCCGTCCCACGTGGACAACCATCGGATTGCTGGGATTTGTTTTAAATGGACGGTCTGGATGAGCCCGTCTAGCAGCAACAAGAAAGTTTCTGTTTTTAGAAAATTTGGTTTTCCATAGACTGGATGTGCCTGAGTTTGTGTTCATATGTGCATGCAGCCATGTGTAAAAACACTAGGGTTTGGTTAGAAGGATCTTCCAAACCGGATGGACGGTTCAGATCATGAAGATGGGTCCCATTGGTGGGCCACCATTGAAACAAACGGACGTCAGTCCGTTCGCTTTGACCGTGCTGGCCGACCAGTGCACAGCGGGTGCACATGAAATGTGCACACGCACAATTCGGGTGGGGTCCACAATGGTGTTTGGATGAAATCCATTCCATTCATTATGTTTCGTGGCTTAATTGGGCCATCTTAACCGTAGATGTAACAGATCCAATGCTTAGGTGGGCCGTATTAATTGAATAAGGGTTTATAAGTGTCTCTTATGATGATCCGATGGCCGGATCTTCTCGAGATCGAATGTCAATGGTTAAAAGGGTCCTATTGGCTATTTGTATATCTTTTGTAATGATTTACTAACTAGACATTAACATTAATACTAATGTTGTTATTATTACTTTAGTATAACTATATACTTGATTATTTATTCCCCTTTGTTATTATTATTATTATTTTTTTTTATTTTATTACTATCATTATTTTCTACGGAGTTTATCATGGTTTGCATTTTGATTAACGTCCTTTATTTATTGTAGGACTTAATAGGAAGAATTTAAATTTATAAGTGAGCCATGTTTTCTAAATACATAGGTTACTTTACGATCTATGGATATCTGACGGTCAGATCATTACAAAATATGATCAGTGATGATTTCTAGGGTTCTTGGCCTAGTTTAGGTGAAACTCATTGAGGAATTTAGTAATCAAGTAGCCTTGGAGACTGCTCATAGGGAAGTCAATGGTGACTAATAAAGACTTTCCATGATCTACAATGAATATTTTGGGTGGTTGATCGTTTGGTTGAACAGGCGCATAATTTAAACCTATGATAGCTCTTACAATCATAGGGTTGGCATAAGTTGAACAATTTATGGATCGTGTGGTCTAAGGCCTGTGCTAACTAACGTGGAATTAAATTTTCTAGCAAGGTTATTAAAATCCTATATCAGGCTTCTCTGATGACCCGATATTCTATCTTGAAAACGGGCGGCTTGATTAGTGTTTATACTGTATTAGGTTTACATCCTAACACCCGAGTACTAAAAGTACGGGGTGTTACACCATCACTCCTCTTTTATTTTACAGTAATCAGAGAACTCTCAGCTTCTGAAAAGTCGGTCTCTATGCCAGCTTCTCAAGCTGAGGAATCTTTCCAGACACTTCGATCAACGTTGCTCAGTCTCCTGAAGAAAGACTCAAAGTTTCTGACTCGGAAGAGACTATGAGCGACATTTGTCAATCAAAGAATCAGACAGAAGGTCAAACTCAAGAGGAGGTAATAATATATCTTGTGGAGTCCTTCAATCTCCTTTTACAATCCATAACTTCATCGCTCAGACCTGATCAAGATCAGGGAGTTGGGGAATCAATCGCGCCGACAACTTTATCTTCGATTCAGCCTGCTCCATCCACAGTACTAACCAATCAAGTAGCCCTTGCCCCAATTGATGAACACATGATGGTTCCTTTGGACAAAGTAGAAGCATTAAAAGAGGAAACATCTTGGCCAGCTGAAGTTTCTCCTAGTCGAGCTACAGAAGTTCTTGTGGTCAACGTTTCTGCCTCTCTGGCCCCATCGGCCGATATCTCACATGCCTTATCTTCTTCTTAGGAGGAGCTACTTCCCATAAAATACATCTTATCCTCCTTTGATCAGGCCTTCACGTGTGACATCCTTGTGGCTAAATCCTCTGCACCTTCATCAAAGATTCAGCAGCTACAGGAGGAATTATGAATTCTCACTCACTCTGGTGTTGTTGACATCATTTCGTCGGGATCGATCGAGAGACTTAACTTCCTCATTCATCGGCATCAAACTCTTACTCGATTGGATGAATCCTTATCAGCTAAGCTACATGCACTTTATAAATTTCTAAGCTTTATTTACGAACACCAGGATACAATCGTTGTGGTCGATAGACTTCAAGCTGAGCATTTAGCTATCTCCCTTAGAATGAATAAGATCGCAACTACTAGAGAACAACTTGTTGTTATATACAACAACCTGAAAGAGTCAGACATAACCTTGATCAATCTGAAAGCTCAAATCTTGGCCATTGAGGATAAACTGAAAGTATTGAGAGAAGAAGAAGAATCTCTAACTGAGCACAGGCAAAGTTAGAAGGCCGAAATCAATCAATTAGGTGCCTATATGCAAGAGCATACTCCACTGATTAGGAAATATCATGCTCAAAAGCTAAAACCAGGGCTGCTCTCCATCGACAAGAAGCCAAGCAGTCGAAGCTTCAAGAAGTGATTGCCTCTTTTTCATCTTTTGAATTTTGATTGCTTTGTACTTTTCTACTGTCAGTTTGTAATTTTCTTTATCTTTAATACAATCAACCAAAATATTTCCTTCCACCCGTCTTGTATTAAATTAAGTACTTAGCTTTTCTTTTTTCGCTTTGTAACATAATTGTATTAATGATATGGCATATTAATGAGAAAGCATGCACCCGTTCATTCTCTCTTCCTAAAGAACGTTTCATGCAATTAATGGGGTACTTTAACCATCATGACATCTCATCTTAGGGTTTGATTATTCATTCTAAGCTCTTATATAAAGGATTCTCTGGTGCTTTCTCCCCTACACACTTAAATTTTCTCACTTCCCATCTTCAAAAACTCTTAGTTTCTCTTTTCAGTGCTTGTTGCACCCGTATCTGCTATCGATCAGGTTCAGAGGTTCTTGAAGGAAATCTTTTCCCTGGATATTGAGGCCTTCACTCACTCTACCCTTCAGTATGACATATATCCATTCGTTTGTGAACTTCGGATCACTACCAGGGATGACGTTCCCTTGACTGAACTACTGGATTCCCTAACCAAACTTCAGAGCATCGGCGAAGCATACTTCATTGTCGAGAAAGATTTGGAAAAGCTTGATGCTCATGCAAATCAATGCACTCTCATTCACAGGGAAACGAACGTAGTCTCTTATCAATATGAGTGGGCCTGGTATAATCGCATGCACTAGACTCAACAACATAATTTCAATAAAATGATATCGAGAACTCTGCAAGTTCAACACATATAAATCAATACCGATCTCTGGGAGACTGAGCGAATCTACCCATGCCCGCACTACTCCCAGATTCTTCTGAACTTCATCAATTCTCATATCAATTTTTATCAGGCTCAATTGTGAGAGAGCAGCGAACAGAAGAGAGGCTGAGCACAAATTCGACGTCATCGATCACTGCATCGACTAAGTTCTAGAAAGTGGAGAGTCTCGAAGGCTCAAAGGAAAATAGCTAAATTCATCGGAGAATGTGTTGCCAAAGAATTTGATGAGACGAAGGCTGTTTATGCCTAATTCACACTCTGCCCGACCCCTTACTTTTTCTTTCTTTTATCTCTGTTCTTTTTTATAAATAAATATTTAATCGGCCCATCGACTGCATTTTTCTTAGTCTCAGCCTTATAATATACTATTTATATTTCTGCTTACTTCATCTTTTAACCGATGTCAGTCTTTGCACATCATTTGTGATTATTCTAACCATCACTTGGCCTAATCTTTCCATATCTCCCATAGGCCGAGATGATATACTTTTAAAAATTGACCATTTATTGGATTTTTTGTTATCTTTCCATCAACATTATGAAGGATATAAGCTCCTCCATGGAGTACTTATCATTGTATATGATTCATCCCATGTAGGCAACCATTTACGAAATTCAGCATACTTAGTCCCAAGAGGTAATATCACTTTCAAAACCATATCACCCTTACCGAAAGCTTTCTTTTTCACTTTTTTATTATACGCTCGAGCGACTATGGCCTTATGTATCCTGATGAAATTTAAGGCCCTTAGCCGAATTTCGTCTAACTCCTTGAGTTTAACTAGTATAACCTCTGTGAACTTGGCTAGGGTTAAGTTAGCCTGATAGGCTACCTGTAATGATCGCACTGTGACCTCCAATGGTAACATAACACCATGTCCATATACTACTCTGAATGGACTCGCCCTCGTGCTTGTTCGAAATGAGTTGCAATCAGCCCAAGGAGCTTCTAAAAAATTAATGTGTCATTACTTAAGATTCCCATCAATCATTTTTCAAAAGATATTCTTGGTGACCTTATTACTAGCATTGGCCTGACCATTGGCCTAAGCATAATAAGGTGATGAATGCATCAAACTAATTTTATATTGATCAACCATTACCTTGACCTGCTTGGATGAAAAATGTTGTTCCTCGATTCATAGTAATTGATTCAGGAATTCTAAACTGATGAATTATATGAGTTTAAATAAACTCAATAATCTCTTAATAATATATTCCCGACATAGGTTTTGCTTCTACCCATTTGGTGAAGTAATTGGTCGCCATAATAATAGAATTGCACCCCTTAGATGAATGAGGATAAATTTTACCTATTAAATCAATGACTCATCCTTGAAATGACTAAGGTTTAACAATAGGATGTAATTTGATCGTGTGCACATATTGTATTGGTTCATGTTTTTAACATGTTTCACATCCTCTGTCATATTGGATACAGTTGGTTGCCATTCTCGACCAAAAATATCCATAACATCAAAGTGTAAGTCTTATTTTCCTCCCAACTTGATGTACACCATTAATTTCCTCGTGTACTTCCTCCATAGCCAACATAGATTCTTTCTTGCCCAAACATCACAATAGCACACTATCAACTCCTTTTAAGTATAATTTATTCCTGATTAGGACATAATTTATAGTCGTTCTCTTAATATCTTAGCAAGTTCTAGTATGAGGAAACTGAAGATAGTTTATGATTTCAACCTGCAAATTTCATCAGTTGATTCCATCTGAAAAACTGAGATTAGTGACTTCCTTTTAAATGGTCACCATTCTTTCTTCAAATCCCTAGGCGATTTGAATCCCCAATGTTAACTGTGTCATTTCATTTATATCAATATTATTTTTTTCGAGTTATATGTTTTAACTTAACCTCATCGAATCTACTTAGCAATTGTGTCGCCAAAAGATAATATGATTATAGAGCTGCACTTGTACAATTAAACAAACCAATTAACTAGTTTATCACTAATAAGAAATCCCCCATAACCAATACTTCTTTTGCTCCTCGATCGACCAACATCTTTAAACTGATTATCAAGGCTTAGTATTCGGCTTGATTATTGGTGCAATCGAACTCAAACTGGAATGTAAATTCTTATTTTCTACTGGTTAGATTGATCAAGACATTCCCTACTCCCGATCCTTTCTCAATCCTTGAACCATCAAATATCAGTTTCCACAATGACTGATAGACCACATATACATCTAAGGTTTCCAAGGGCAATCAAGTTTTTATGTCTAAAGGATGATCAGCCAGAAAATCTATTATAGCATATCCTTTTACGGCCCTTCGTGACACATAAACTAAATCAAACTCAGATAATGCAAGAATCAATTTGCCAATTTAGTCATTCAGATCGACCAATTTAACATCTATTTTATTAAATCAGTTATTGCAATTGCATTTACTATTTTGGGCCAACAAATAATGTCATAATTTTGTAGCGGTAAACTATAATAATAACCACAACTTTTATATGGCAGAATATCATCTCTCGGTATCTAATAATGTTCGACTAAGATAATGGACCACATGCTCTTTTCGATCATCGTCGTCTTGTGTTAACAAAGTTCCAACTGACATTGCAAAAGTCACAATATGCAACTTGAGCGGTCGACCCTTTACTGGTGATATTAACATTAATGGCATGGATAAATAATCTTTAATGTTATCAAAAGCCAATTGATACTCTACCTCCCATCTGAACTCGTATCCTTGTTTCAGTTTCAACAAAGGAGAAAACACATAACTTTTTTCAGCGCAATTGGAAATAAATTGCCGCATAAAGTTAACCTTGCTAAGAAACCTCTGTAACTTAGTTTTAGTTGTTGGCAGCTGAGCTTCTATGATTGCTCAAGCCTTATGGTGATGATTTCAATTCCTCTTTGACGTATCATGAATTTTAGAAATTTTTCGGTCAATACACCAAAAGTACATTTGAGATGGTTCATCTTTAATTTATAAATCCCCATTCTTTCAAATGACTTTCGTAAGTGGTCAAGATGTTCAGTCAAATTGGCTTATTTGACCACCACGTCATCAATATAAATTTTCATGAATCGATCAATCATGTCATGGAAAATGGCGTTCATGGCTCTTTGATAAGTAGCTCTTGCATTTTTAAGACCAAATGTCATTACTACCCACCAAAATATACGTAAAGGATTAGTACATCTAAAGGATATCTTTAAGACATCTTCCATTGCAATGTGTATTTGATTATATCCTTAATGACCATCAATAAAGGATACCATTTGATATACAGCAAACCAATCGATCAGCTATCACATAGGCATAGGAAACTCATTCTTTAGTGTGGCTCGATTTAAATTCCAAAAGTTAATGCATACTTTGAACTTACTGTTCGTCTTGATAATAGATACTATGTTCAAAATCTAGTTGACATATTTAATGGGTTTATTGAAACCTGCTTTTAAAAGCTGCTCGATTTATTCCTTTATCCTTTGCGTCATTTTGGCCATCATCCGCCTGAGCAACTATTTATATGGCCAATAACCTTCCTTTATGGGTAACCTGTGTTCAACCAAATTTCAATCTAATCTAAGCAACTCATGATAATCCTAAGCAAAGTAATCGGTAAACTCTTTAAGTAAATTAATAAGTTTGGTCTGTATTTGAGAATTAATCCAATAATCCACTAATAAAAATAGTCTTAAGATGTTATTTTGTCGCCAAATTTACCTCTATTAGAGGATCTTAAACCTAAGCTTGATGATCCTCTAATTTCTCTAGGGATAGTTTCAAATCCTTCATTTCAATACCATCTTCGGCTACCTAATTGGTCGGTACTACTACATCAGTCATGTCAACAAAACATCCATTATATATCATGATCTCGCAAACTCTCTTCAAGTTGCCGCACTCTGGCTGTGAACTCGGCCTTAACCGACTATTAATCCATCACAGAATTTCTTCAATCATACAGCTTATAGTCATATGTAAGGGAATGATAGTCTTCGACGACTCTTCGTTTGGTCGAATCATGGTAGCAATATATTGTACAACATTATCAAAGTTGAGTTTGGCATCAATTTTAATTGGTTTACCATTCTTATCTTAACCCACGAACAATAACCACAAGAACACCACCACAAAATCCACTATGATCAAAAACTTTTGAGTACAATGCGTCTGAAAGGGAAAAAATACAAGATAGTACAACAGATAGAAACTCCAAAGCTCGTCTGCACGCTCCTGCTGCTACTATATTATGGCTGCGTCCTGGCGTCACCTGCACGCATCAATCGTGCATAAGCTTATAGGAAGCTTAGAGGGTGGTGTAAGTGTGTGCGCAATATAAGCGTGCTCAGAACGCAAGGTCAGAGTAATGCGGAATCATGGTGATGAGTACATGAATGCAATCAGCCGTACCAAGGCTATGCGGTGCAAGATATGAATGTCATCGGCCATAACACGACCATGCGATGCGAGATGCAACTCAAGCATGCCAATCCTCATCATATATCAGTACAGTTCTCATTCTGGATAATCACCGGGGTTTAGTATACTCCAAGAGGCACGCGCTCTCCAAGCCGTATAGTCCAAATGAGCGTAAGAAACCTCACTATCCGCCGGCCAATATTCCGATACCTATCCGGCACGTCAATAGCGAACCCATTCACGAGCTGGTCAAACTCGGCCTAGTATTGCCCTCTACCCTCGGGCGAGTAAGGCCAACCCCTTTCCAACCGACCATGACATAGTGGGAGACGAGGCCTCCTGGTATTCGGCCCTCATGCGCTCATATATCCACTCGGTCTCGACATTGGAGTCATCCTTTGGTACCATCGGGTTTAGGAATTTTCACCTAGGGACATCTATGGCGCCCGTATGCTAGAACCAAACATTTTCGGTATCCAACCCAGCCACCCACGATGTGTCTGTGGAGGCTATGGCCCTGATGTTGTTAGGGCATACAATAATCATGATCACACAAATGCAAGTGCATGAATCACCCTACCAAATATGCAACAATCCTGCGCGTACCGAGCGCTCATGTGGGGTGACTCGGCCTATCCGGGAGCCCATAAACAATCTGCCCGAAGGCATATGCTATGATCAATCACTTCTCATATCAGGTATACATATGATGCGTATGATCATGAATCATGGATCTATGCTCTACATGTTATGTGGTGATGGGCTTTAATCAAAACGAAGATGGGCCTAGATGGCCTACACACTGCAAGTATGGGCCTATCAATGGGCCCTAGGGAGAGAGAGACAATGCGGACATTTAACCTATCACGCCCCAAACCTTGAAATCGGATTCACAGGAATCCCGATTGCCGAATCCGGTGCTGACAGCCTCCGTAGTACCCCATTCTCGGCTCCTAGCGTCCATACGCCAGATTCTGATCCTGAGGTCCTACAAGGAGGTTTTTTTTTTCTTTTTTTATATACATTTAACTCGTAATAAACATAACTACAAGATTACCCAATTCACAAAGGCAACATCATCGTCACATATCCACTAATATAATCATTTGGGTACAATGCTGAAAGGAAATACATAATTAAAAACCAAGCTCCAGAAGACCGCCTCACACTCCAAGCTCAACACTGCTGCAACCTAACATCACCTGCACGCATCTATCGTGCATAAGCTTATAGAAAGCTTAGAGGGTGGTGTAAGTGTGTACAAGGTAAGTGCCAAGTATTTAACATAATGACATCATCATATAAGACTAGAAATACCGGTAATCCATAAATCATACAAAACAAAATATTGACAATATCATAAATCATACGATAACAAAGTAAGCGAAAATACGGACAAGTCCATGAGTCAATCAATGTCAGAATATGCAGTATATAACTACTATGCAAATGAGGAATCATAGGTAGCTAAATATCAAATGTAGAGGATACAATACAATATACATTCCTGATGAGTAACACAAATACCGTCAGCCGTACCTAAACTATATAAATGCAGAGACACAATAGGCCAAAGTGCCATATGCCGCGAATGTTCTGTAATATGTGATGCAAATGGAATGACCATGCTGGAGTGTGAAGTCGGGATGATGGTACGCAGTATCGCAGGCTATGGGGTCCATCACAAGAGACTTCTATCCAAACCAGTCCCATACCTAAATTTGGATAGTTAGACTCAATGTGGTAAACTCCTGATCTCAGGTTAGTCGCGCGCCCCAACCGAAATCCTAGCCATTGCGAAAGCACTCGTAACAAATAGTTGCGCACAACCAACCTGAGTGGATAGTGAATGAATGAATGCATGAATGAGTATGCAACTCCTACTCACTAAATCCACATATCAGTACAGTTCATCTCTAGGATCATCACCGGGGTTTAGTACACTCCAAATGGCACTGCCGCTCTCCCAACCGCACAGTCTAAGTGAGCATAAGAAACCTCACTATCTGCCTTGCCAATAGTCCGCCAATACCTATCCGGCACGTCGATAGCGGATCCATTCACGAGCTGGTCAAACTCAGCCTAGTATTGCCTCCTACCCTCGGGCGAGTAAGGCCACACCCCCTCCCAACCGACCACGATACAGTGGGAGACGCGGCCTCCTGGTATTCGGCACTCGGGCGCTCATGTATCCACTTGGTCTCGACGTTGGGGCGTCTCCTGGCCACAGAGGTTTAAGGATTTTCACCCAGGGACATCTATGGCGCCCGTATGCTAGAACCAAACATTTTCGGTGTCCTCTTTGGCCATCCACGATATGCCTGTGGAGGCTACGACCCTGATGTCGCTAGGGCATACAGTAATCATAATACGAGATGCATGAGTCATACAATCCAGTCATGCATCAGTCCTGCACATACCACGTACTCATGTGAGATAACCTCCACCCATCAGGGAGTCTCATAACAACATGCTCAATGACATATGCAATGATCAACCACCTTTCATAACAAACATGCAGATGATGCGTATGGGCATGTATCATGATGCTATGCTGTCACATACTCATAACCGGTATCCACAACCAGCATCGATAATCGACCTCGACCATGTGGACATTTAATCAACATTGCCCCCAAGGAATGGCCTACATAGAGTCAAACATATAATGGGCCCACGGCCTCACACAAGGGCCTAATATACAACACAATGGTCTCACTCAAGGGCCACATTTACACAACAGGTGGACTCTGCTCATGGGCCTAATACATATCACAATGGGCCTTGCCCATGGGCCATGAATACATCACAATGGGCCTTGCCCATGGGCCTCAAATACAGGACATGTGGGCCCTACACATGGGTCTTGAATACATCAAATGGACCATGCATCATAGGCTTAATACATATCACAATGGCCCTCAACTACGGGTCACATATACATCATATAGGTCTCGACAATTGGCCTTGGCAATCGAATTCGATACTTAGAATCGGCCTCGGCAATCGGAACTAGCCAATACAATCGACCTCGACAATTAGCACCGACAATCGGCATCGATAATCAACACCGAGGACCGGTCACATAGACAAGACTGGGTCCATAGATGAACATCTGATCAACCATAATATAAAGATCAGCCCTCGGCCGTGGTTATATCAAATCTGGTAGCATGGAGCCATCCGTCCGTGGTAAATGGGGCCCACTTATTTGGGTTAACCCACTAAGAGAATGATGAGAATGGGCCTGATAAGGTCTAAGGAAGGGTCACAATGTGGACATCTAACCATCACTGCCCAACAATGTGGACATTTAACTAACATTGCTCCCAAGGAGTGGTCCACATAGAGTCAAACATAAGGTGGGCCTCAAACAGTCATCACAGGTGGGCCTACACTTCATGGTGGGTCGATACATTGGGCCGCACCATTGGACCTAATATACACATCACGGTGGGTCGCATCGTTGAGCCGCACCAATGGGCCTCATGCAATTCAAGTCGGGCCTCAATAAATGGGTCGGAAACGTATCACAATAGGCCACGACATACGGGTCAGAAATACGTCTCAATGGGCCGCACTAATACATCAAGGTGGGCCTCTTTATATGGGCTGCACCAAAAAAAAATCTTTTCAATAGTTGTAGGTATAACATGTGTATCACTACACCTATGGCCCACATATGATGATCAACACTTGTACAAACATATCCATGTAAATCGACACCAACCAAATATTGTCCAGCACTATCCCAACATTATGGAAGGGGTGGATACAAAATATGAACATCTAGGCGGGCCGCACAAGTGGACGGTGTGGGTGAAGTATACACAGCATGGTGGGCCTGTACAGTGTAGGCGGGCCCAGCACATGCAGCAAGCGGGCCCTGCGCCATCAAGACGGGTAGATGGTGCGGATATACAATACATTTATCATGGTGGAATCACACATTGAAAGGGGCCTTATATACATCATATTGGGCCTCGACCCATGAGCCCCAAATACATCTAATGGGCCGTATCACAGGGACCTCATATATAACAAGGTGGGCCTTAACAATGGGCCATAAATATGGTAAGTGGGCCACACCATATGGCCACACTCAAATATAAGTGGTGATAATGATTTCCACTACTAAAATTTCCAAGGCCCGCCATAACATTTATTTCTCACCCAATCTAATCATAAGATCTCAAGGATTTCAAAAATAGCCGTTCAATCCTCACCGTGCACTATGGTCTACTTGATAAATAAATCTGTCTTATTTTCGTCCCAAACCAAAAAAAGATCATTTTCCAAAAATGGTTGGACGGTTGGATGAAACACATGCATCATGGTGGGTCCCATAAGGATGGAAGGTATAGATAAGTCACATGTTCCATGATGGACGTCCACAATTGTGGACATAACACATACATAAATAGGTCTTAAGTAAGACCCACCAAAATGTTTATTTTCCACCCAACTTAGGGCCCAACATACTGTCCATCCGAACTGGGGCCAACATGATGTTTATCTTCCATCCAAACTAGTCATAGGGTCATATGGGCCTAGGGCCCACTGTATTATTTATTTGCAATCCAATCTATTCATAAGGTCACGTGGACCTTGGGCCCACCGTAATATTTATTTATCATCCAACCTGGGCCACTATAATATCTATTTGCATCCAACCTGTTGATAAGGTCTTATAGACTTGGGGCCCACTACAATATTTATTTTTCTTCCAACCTGTTGATGGGGTCACACGATCATGAAACCCACTGCAATATTTACTTGCATCAAATCTGTTGATAAAGTTACATGGGTCAGGGGCCCACTACAATCTTTACTTGCCATGCAACCTGTTTATAAGGTCACGTGGACTGAGCCACTGTAATGTTTATTTGTCCACCAAACTTTTGGTACGGTTATGTGGTCCTGGGGTCTACCGTGATGTTGTTCATAAATCCAACCCATTCACCGTGTGTGTCCCACCAATTTAAGGGTCCAAACCGAGTTTCAGGTGGATCCAAGCTGCATGTGGACCCCAGCAGTTGATTCCATGTGGCTTGGCATACCACCGCATGAAAGGTGATGGTGTGGGCTATCCGAGAACTTTTTTATGACTGATTTTTGGAACCAACACATCATAAAAGGGAACCTATTAAATGAACGGCATGGATGTAGAACATACATCATGGTAGGGTCCATAATTGGGGCCAAACGGGGGCCCTGTTTAACGTTGGACGTCCAGGGAGTGTGGACGTTAACGTATATACATGTATATTAATTATTTTTTTTCTTTTATCCTAGGTGGGACCCACATAACCAGATCTACTCCGTCCATTATATATGTCCCATAAACTTAGAGGTCCAAACCAAGTTTCAATCAAATTCAAAACTTAAGTAGGCCCCACCAAATGATTTTATATGTTTAGACATGTTTTCACATGATTTTAGATGGTGTGGCCCGCCTGAGTCCCGTATAAGGTTGAGTTTTGGGATGGACACCTGGTTTGTGGGGACCCATCAAATTCATGGTGTTGATGGTCGAAACGCATCATGGTGGGGCCCACAGCTGGGGCCGTGAGCCCCAGTCCATCCGCCCGTCCGTCAGCCGCCTACTGCGTGCTCTGACAGCAGCAGCTGCTGCTGCTTTACTGCCTGTTTTTTTTTTTGAAAACTAAATTTCGGCACTATTTTGTAGATGGGGCCCACGTCGGATGAATCCAATCCATCCATTGGTCACCATGGCTTGATAAAATCCTAACGAGTCTAAGATTGGGCTGTTTTTGATATTCAGGAGCATCAGGAAGTAAATTAAAGGTAAGAGCACCGTTTCCTAAACCATGGCCCGCCAGGAAACTAGATCAACCTCATTTTTCGGTTCAACGCCTGAAATGAGCTGGGGAACATAATGGACGGCTTGGATTAGAAACATATATCAAGGTAGGGCCTGCATGAGTGGCCCACCCAAAATCCTTTTTCTTTGTTTTTTTGCTCTCGGACGTCAATACATCCACCGTCAGCAAACACTTCACGGTTACAGCGGCCAGCCTCCCTAGACACTGGAGATTGCTCAAACATTCATTAAGGTGGGCCTCACCCATAGACATGCTGTCCAGGTGGGCCACCCAAATGGTTAGATGATGTGGGTAATACACACATCAAAGTGAGGTCCATTTGATGAACGGTTTGAACATCACACAGCCCATTAGATGGGCCACACAATCACATCTTCACACCAAACAAATGAAAAAGAGAGGGAGAGGGAGAGAGAAGCACCCACCTTACTTTTCTCCTTCCCATATACTCCAATGCCTCTAAGAAGCTCTATTAATGGTGAAGATGATGATCTAGAGGTTGGATTGGTGGGGATATAAGGTGGGAGATGGTTGGACGTCCATGGTTTTTGCCAAGGAGAATGAGGAAGAAAGAGTGAGGGAGAGGGATAGGAGAGATAGAGAGGGGAAGGTTCCTAGGCAATTAATGATTTTGACTTTTGGGGAAAAAGGGAAGGGTTGGTTGCTTGTAAGGATTTATGGCTAGGGTAGGGTAGGGTGATGTCACCCTATGGGTGACATCATAGTAATTATTATTATTATTTTTTTAGAAAGTACAACAACAAGGGTAGGTGGGTCCCACGATCAAGCGATCAACGACCTAGATAATGCACGGGCCGGATCTCATAATCTGAGCGTCGCATTGACGCACAAGACGCGTCGTCAGAACCGCGGCGATGGCGCAGTCGCAATGTCATAGGTCTCGTTTTGAGTCGGCTCGGGTTTACAGGATGTGACTCAAGAGCGTGCGCCAATGTTATCTACGCGTCGCGGGTCGTCGAAATTCGACTGGGAGGACCGCGGAAGTTTATGGAATGGTACGGCTAGGATGCGGGTCTTACATAACCAACATTAACCTTACAATGTGGACATCAAACCATCATTGCTCCCAAGGCACTGCCGCTATAAGAGTCAACAGATAAATCATGGTATGGGCCTCATGTACATCCCATTGGGCCTCCAATACATCAAATGGGCCTCATGCATGGGTCTCGTATACATATATCAAGGTGGGCCTTAAATTATCTCCAAAATGGTTGGACAGTTGGATGAAACACATGCATCATGATGGAGCCCACTCTAATGGAGGGTATGGTTTACAATACATACATAAGTGGGTCCCATGTGGGGCCTACCATAATGTTTACTTCCCATCCAACCCATTGATAAGGTCATTCAGACCGGGGCCCACAGTAGTGTTTATTTTCCAAGCAACCTAGGGCCCAACATAATGTTTATTTTCCAACCAACTGTTCATAAGGTCATGTGGACCAGGGTAGGGCCCACTGTAATATTTATTTATCATCCAATCTATTCATAAGGTCACGTGGGCCTGGATAGGGCCCACTGTGCTATTTATTTTCTGTCCAAAATGGGCCCACTGGAATGTTTATTTGTTTACCATCCAAACTGTTCACGGTTCGTGTGGACCAGGGGCCCACAGTAATATTTATTATCATCCAAACTGACCATAAGGTCATAGTCAGGGGTCCACCGCGATGTGGTCCACAGATCCAGCCCACTCATTGGGTGCGTCCCACTTGGCTGACCGTTCAGACCAAGTTTCAGCTTCATCCAAATTTCAGGTAGGCCCCACCAAGTGTTTCTATATGTTTATGCATGTCTTCACATGATTTTAAATGGTGTGGCCCACCGGAGTTCTGTATACAGCTGATTTTTGGGGTGGTCATCTGGTCCGAGGGGACCCATCAAATGCATGGAGTAGATGTTTGAAACGCATCACGGTGGGGCCCACAGCTGGGGCCGTGAGCCCTAGCCCGTCCGCCCGTCTGACAGCAGCAACAGCGCTGCTACATGCTATTTTTTTTATTTTTTATTTTTTAAAAAAAATCTGAAGATTTTCAGAGGTATGGCCCACATCTGAAAAATCCAATCTGTTCATTGGATTCTATGGCCTCTGATTGGCTAAATGAGACCAATATGTAATGTAGTCTCGGCGAATAGAAGATTCAAAGTGTTTTTTTTAAACGGTATTACCGCTGTTTCTTATGGTATGGCCCGCTCAAGAATGAGATTGGTCCCAAATTTTGGCTCAACGCCTAAAATGATCTGAGGAGAAGGATGGATGTCTTGGATTGTGTATATACATCAAGGTGGGGCCTTCATAGGTGGCCCACCTCAAAGGCAACTCTTTTTTTTTTTGCTTTATTAGTGCACACCATGTCAGTACACATTCCATGTTGGCTACCCCTGCCTCACGTCCAGCGTCCAGGGACGCCGGACAGCTGGGATAAACACAATGTCATGGTGGGTCCCACATGTGTGTGGCCCACCAGTTTGGACCATTTGATATTTATGTTTTCCCCCTCCATCCGGGCCCGCTAATGGGTTGGATGCGGTAGATCCAACACACCTGTCAGGTGGGTCCCACATGAAGATGAATGGCATGGATAAAATTTAAACTTCATGGTGGGACACACACAACAGATGGGCCACACACCCATTCATCATCACTATTTTACAAAGAAAGAGAGAGAGAGAGAGAAGATACGGTGCGATAGAGAGGAAGGACCCCGCCACTATGGGCCCTCCATTGATACAACACATACATCAAGTGGGTCCCACAACAAGTGGCCCTAAATTTTAAAATTAACGGTGGATCACCCACCTCTAAGCCTCCTCCTTTCTCCCTTGGCCTCAAATGCTCCTTGCCTTTGCCTTGGACGGTGGATGATGGGGTTTGGATGGTGTGGATGAGAGATGAGAGGGTGGGCCACACTTGATGTTTTTGGAAGAGAGGGGTTGGACGTGAGAGGCTTGAGTGGCTTGGGAGATTTGAGAAATGAGAGAGAGAGAGAGAGTGAGAGAGAGAGAGAGATGATATAGATGGGTGAGGTGTGATGGGTGATGGGTTGGGTTGAAAATTTTGAAAAAGGGGTATGGTTGTTGTTGAAAATGGGAAAAAGAGGAATGGTGAGGTGGAAAGAGAGTGGACTTTTGAAAAAGTAGGGATGGGTTGTTGTACTTGAGGTATGGTTGTACTTGACATTGATTGATTGATTGATTGATGGGACATATCGTAGAGATTCCCTCGAGATTCACAACGCGCGGCGTTTCTTGGGAATAAACGCAGATCGACATCTTCTAGCCTGGGTATCGGTTCGGTGCACGAGTCGTGACGTTGGAACCGCGGCGACGACGCGGTCGCCAAGATATAGGTTTCGGTTCGAGCTAACTTTGGCATATAGGTCTGGACTTAGAATTGCACGCAAACGTCGGATATGGTGCGAAGGTTGCCGGAATTCGACTGGAAAGACCGCAGAACTTAATGGAATGGTACGGACTAGGGTACAGGTCTTACAACTCTCCCCTCCAAATAAAAATTTTATCCTCAAAATTTATATGATCATTGCAAGTAAACATAACTCATAATAGAAGAGGAAGTAAGGCATCGTAATATAAATATCAGTGACAACATACAAAATACAACATACAATCAATCATCAAAGAGATGGGGATAGCGCTCTGGAATCTCGGCCTCTCGCTCCCAAGACGCCTCATCAATGGAATGGTGACCCCACTAAACCTTCACCAAGGGAATGACCATAGTCCGGAGGACCTGCTCCTTCCAATCAAGGATACAAACCGGCTACTCAATGTAAGAAGCGTCATCACGAACCTCTAACGGCTACCAATCGATAACAGGAACTACGTCTGACCCACACTTCCTCAACATAAAGACGGGGAAAACATTGTGAATGCCAGATAACTGAGATGGTAAGGCAAGCCGATAGGCCACGGCGCCAATGCGCTCAGTGATCTCGAAAGGTCCAATGAATCTCAGGACAAGCTTGGCCTTTGCTCCAAATCGAACAACGCCCTTCATGGGCGAGACCTTGAGATACACATAGTCCCCTACATCAAACTCCAAGAGACGACGTCGGTGATCAGCAAAACTCTTCTACCGGCTCTAAGCTGTGCGCATCATTTGCCTAATGATATCGATAACCTCTGACGTCTGCTGCACAAGCTCAGGACCTAGGAGACGCCGTTCTCTAACCTCAGTCCAACAACTCGGAGATCTACATGGTCTGCCATATAATGCCTTGAAAGGAACCATGCCAATGGTCGCCTGATAGCTGTTGTTGTATACGAACTCAGCCAATCGCAGATGCTCATCCCAGTTACCCCCGAAGTCAATCACGCAGGCCCGAAGCATATCCTCAAGGATCTGGTTGACCCTCTCGGTCTGGCCATCGGTCTGCGGATGCTACGTGGTGCTAAGTTGCAAATCAGTGCCCATAGCTCTCTGAAAGCTCCTCCAAAATCGAGACGTGAACCTCGAGTCTTGGTCAGAAATGCTGTGTAGTCTCACAATCTTCTCAATGAATAACATTGCAAGCCGGTCCAAAGGCCAAGTCATATGAATCGCAAGGAAATGTGCCGACTTCGTCAAACGGTCCACGACAACCCAGATGGGGTCATAACCGCATTGAGTTCTCGGTAAACCCATGACAAAATCGGTAGATACGTGCTCCCACTTCCACGTCGAGACACTCAATGGCTGCAATGGATCAGGGGGTCTCTGATGATCGGCCTTGACATGCTGGCATGTGTCACACTCGGCTACAAGACTGGTGATCTGACGCTTCATCCCTACCCAAAAATACTATCTCCTCATATCACGATACATCTTCGTCGAGCCAGGGTGGATAGAAAATCATGATCGATGTTCCTCAGTTATAAGATCTCTGCGCAACTCAGGAATATCTAGGACACATAATCAGCCTCTAAAGTGAAGTCCACCATCAGAACTAATCTGTCAATCTGTCTGACTCTCAGATGTCGCCTCTGCTCGGTAATCCTGTAACGGCTCATCTGTCTGTTGAGCCTCGATCACCCTTGTGACAAGAGAGGGTTGAATCGACAGGCTCGATAGCTGAACGATAGAAGACTGCAGACCAAAATTAAAGTTATACTCTGTTATATCCTCGCGCATCCTCCACTCCTAAATCATCATGTATGTCACTAGGCCTCGTGGCTGACGGCATCTGCCACCACGTTTGCCTTGCCTTGGTGGTACTGGAGATCAAAATTATAGTCCTTCAGAAGCTCCATCCAGTGCCTTTGCCCCATGTTCAGCTCGGACTGAGAGAATAAGTACTTCAAGCTCTTGTGGTCAGAGAAGAGCTCGAACCTGACGCCATAGAGATAGTGTCTCCACACCTTCAGTGCGAAGACAACCCTGCTAGCTCCAAATCGTGCGTGGGGTAGTTCGGCTCATGGAACCTTGAGCCGATGAGACGCAAAGGCCACTGGTCTGCCGTGCTGCATCAGGACAACACCCAATCCAATACGCGAAGCATCGGTAAATACCATGAATCCATCACTCCCGGAGGGAAGAGTGAGGACAGGAGCGGATGTCAGACGGTCCTTCGGCTCCATAAATGCTTGCTCACAGGCGTCACTCCAAATAAACTCTGCGCCCTTCCGAGTCAACTGGTCAACGGGGCTGCACTACGGGAGAAGCCCTCAATGATACGCCGATAATATCCCGCTAAACCAAGGAAACTGCGATCTCGGACGCAGTCGTGGGCGCCCCACTGACGCACCGCCTCAACCTTCGAGGGGTCCATTGCGAGAAGTTCCTCGTCACCACGTGACGAGGAATCTCACCTCCTCCGGCATAACTCACACTTCTCCAGCTTCGCATATAGCTAGTGGGCACGAAGGGTCTGCAAGGCGATCTCCCAGATGCCGCATATGGTCCTCACGGGTCCTCGAATATATCGAGAATGTCGTCGATGAAGACCACAACAAACGATCGAGATATGGACGAAAGACCCGTTCATCAATCGCATGAAGACCACGGGTGCATTGGTCGGTCCGAAGCATGACCTCAAACTCAAAATGACCATAGCGTGTCCTGAAAGCTGTCTTCCGGATGTCTTCCTCTCGGACACGAATCTGATGATAACCCGAACGCAGGTCAATCTTCGAAAAGAACCGTGCACCATGCAGCTGATCAAACAAATCATCTATCCTCGGGAGCAGGTACTTGTTCTTAATTGTGACCCGGTTGAGCTCGCGATAATCCACACAGATCCTCAACGAGCCATCCTTCTTCCTGACGAAGAGTACCGGCGCTCCCCACAGAAAACTACTCGAACAAATGAATCCCAACTCACGCAACTCGTCCAATTGCCGCTACAGCTCACGCAACTCCATCGGTGCCATATGGCATGAGGCCTTCAAAATAGGCATGGTACTAAGCATAAGATCTATTTGGAACTCAATATAACGGCGCGATAGCAATCCCAGAATCTCCTGGAACACATCGGGGAAATCACAGACACCAGCAACCGATCAATACAAATGGTAATAGGCTCCTCGACAGAGGACATCAAGCAAGATAACGGCTCTCTCTAGGCTCGACGAATCAAATCGCGGCAAGCCTGGTATGGACGAAGTGATGTCCTCCGAAGTCCAACACGGTGTAGTACTCGGCAAGCCAATCCATGCTCAAAATAACGTCGAAATCTGTCATCAAACAAACAAGTCAGCCGGCAAAAAGATATCACCGACTGAACAGGCAAGATGAACAAAACGGCCCAATACTATGGTCCTCCCTAAGGGCGTCGATACGGTTAACCCCTCACTAGCGACTCTCGGTAATCCAATCGATCGGAAATTCTCGGACATAAATGAGTGAGAAGCACCGAATTAAATAATACTCGGGTGATGCATGAAGAGATAGGAAGTATACCCTCGCGACTCCTCCGGATGACTACGGGTCCTCGGAGCGCGTAAAATCTAGCTGAGCCGGCCGGGAGGTGCATGTCCCCTCGAGGTCCCTGTGCCGCTCTTGCCTCTACGGTGGCCTATCTGTTGTCCTCTCGCTGCTGGGTCTCGGCGTGAGGTGGCGTGGGTGATGGGGTCGCTTTGTTTTTGAGGTCAAATCTCTTGAATCTCTGCTCGTGGAGCGCTGTGACCCTCTCGGACGAGGATAGGGAGGGCACTGCAGTCGGGCATTTAGCCTAGGCCCATTTTCGTTATGAATAGAATCCATCACCATAAAACATGTTTAGTATAGTTCTATGATTCATACTCATACGCATCATATGTATGCTTGATATGAGGAGTGACTGATCATAGCATATGCCTTCGAGTAGAATGTTCGTGGGCTCCCTGATAGGCGGAGTTGCCCTACATGAGCGCGCGGTACGCGCAGGATTGTTGCATAACTGGTAGTGTGATTCATGTACTTGCATTTGTGTGATTGTGATTATTGTATGCCCTAGCGACATCAGGGTCATAGCCTCCACAAACACATCGTGGGTGGCCGGATTGGATACCGAAAATACTGTTTCTAAGGATCGGGGTGCCATAGATGTCCCTGGGTGAAAATTCCTAAACCCGATGATACCAGAAGATGACTCCAACGTCAAGACCGAGTGGATATATGAGCGCACGAGGACCAAATACTAGGAGGCCGCGTCTCCCACTATATCGTGGTCGGTTGAAAAGGGGTGTGGCCTTACTCGCCCAAGAGTAGGGGGCAATACTAGGCTGAGTTTGATCAGCTTGTGAATGGGTCCGCTATCGACGTGCCGGATAGGTATTGGCAGACTATTGGCCAGGCAAATAGTGAGGTTTCTTATGCTCACTTGGACCGTGCGGCTAGGAGAGCGGTAGTGCCATTTGGAGTGTACTAAATCTCGATGATAATACAGAATGAGAACTGTACTGATATATGATGAGGATTGGCATGCTTGAACTACATCTTGCATCGCATGGTCTTGACATGGCCGATAGCATTCATATCTTGCACCGCATAGCCTTGGTACGACAAATTGCATTCATGTACTCATCAGCATGATTCCGCATTTCTCTGACCTTGCATTCTAAGCACGCTTATATTACGCACACACTTACACCACCCTCTAAGCTTTCTATAAGTTTATGCACGATTGATGCGTGTAGGCGATGCCAGGACGCAACTGTAGCCTTGTCACAGTTGGAGTGTGGAGCCGAGCTTTTAGAGTTTCTGTTATTATCATTATCTTGTATTTCCCTTCATACGCATTGTATTCAAATTTTTTGATCATAGTGGATTTTATGATGGTATTCTTGTGGTTATTGATCATGGGTTATGCTTATGGTTATGCTTATATTGAATCAAAATCATGCTTGAAATCCTCCTTGTAGCATCCCAGGATCAGAACCTGGTGTATAGATGCCGGGAGCCGAGAATGGGGTACTACGGAGGCTGTCGATGCCAGATTCGGCGATCGAAAATTTTGTGAACCCGGTTTCCGAGTTCGGGGCGTGACACTGATGAATGATTGGGTCGACTGGTTCACACACGTTGAAGCACAGAATAGTGATACATGAAGGCAAGTAGGAATCTATGAATGCATCAAGCTCTCCTTGCATGAATATCCAGCTAACACCTTCCTTCTTGCAGCAGTGTCAACTTTCTGGAGTCAGTCAATCAATACATTTTATTTTAGATGTGGCCCCATGGGTCAAACAATTATGCATGTATGTGCATTCACCCATCTTTTACCCTTTAGGAAGGTTGTCTATCCAGACTTTACTTTGAAGAATCAACATCCCTTCACTCTTCCAAACAAGACCAACAAGGCATATTTCATGTTCATGGCTCTACAACACAAATCTCAAGATGAAGTGGATGAGCAAGAAGACACGTATTTTCCTTTGATGTCGATTTGTCTATTCCTGTTATATATGAGTGCCCTGTAAATTACCAAGGAATACATTCATCTGGCCGAGGTGCTCGCTCAAGAACACTAGCTTGCTCTCGCCCCCTTCGTGCTCGGCCACCTTTACCACAGCATGTTTGAAGCAACTACAAAGGGATTTTATCACTCTAGCGAGTTTATCTGGCTTGTCTAGATGTGGTTTTATGAGTACTTTGGAGTAAAAATTGTTAAATCTATTCCAGCAGACGTAGAATTTACCTCATTCAATCACCACGGCATCCTCTGCCCTAAATCAGTTATTCTTTTGTTGAATATATGAATTTTCTTTTCTTTTCTTTCACCCTCGATAAGTTTAACCCTTTTTTTGTCCCTTTAAAGATAAAGAGTTCGGTCTGACCTAGTTTACTAAAAACTATGAGTTGACCAACACCGAGAAGGCAAGCCTCAAGGATGCGGCTTGGAAAAGCTATCTGATTTGCAAAGACCTACCATATGACGACACAATACTGCCTCAATCTTCTTGCTCGTCAATTTGGCTTGACTCAAGGCATCTCTTTTCCATTTATTCACTGAACTTGCAACTAACCTACTACTCATCGACCAATTGCAGACTCGGTCATCACATTTCAGCTCTCCACAGTGGGTTTGATTCCGTAAACTCTTCTTTTATGCTTCCCCTCTTCACCAACTATCCACAACAGCTAGACTCATTCCACTCCTAGTGGATAAAATACTACGAGACATTGATTAGTAGTTCCCATGAATTGATCATCGGTCGGCTTTCTTCTTCATCCAAAGTGGAAAAACCTATAGTCAAGAAGAAGAAGGTGAATAAAGAAGGCACCAAAAAATCAACTACTCCTCAGTCAATCATGTCTCCTACTTAGAGGAAGACATGATCAAGGAAGACAATATCGGTTATAACAATCGTCCCATCCCTAACACCAATAAAGACGGTCGAGCCTTCTTTCACATTAATAAGAATGGTCAAGCCAACTCAACCCGAATTGAAGTGTTAGAAGACCATAGTTGCAAGTCCAACCAAGGGAGTTCTAACTATTACTTCAATCCTAACACCTACAACTCCTTCAACAATTTTGAGGATTTGTGAGTTTAGGCCTCTCTCAGTTCCTCGCCCTCCACCGCCTGCAATGTCTGGTCGATCAACGCCAACTATTTCTTCTTCGACCAAAGTTATTGTAGACTTTGAAAAATATTAAAAATTAAATTTTGACCGTGTATCCCACCTTCAAAATATTCTTATGAGATAGAAGAGGCGTATAAGAGACATAAAGATGCTCTCTTCAATAGAGCCTTTAATAAATGGCAAAGTGAAATGAAAATATTAAACTATCATAATCTTCCTTTTGATCGACTTCTCAAGCCATATCATCACAATCCTCCTCCTTTACTTCGTTCCAACCGAGCTCTGGCTTTGGTCGTCAATCCCACCAAAATTTCACCAACAGTCGACCAATTTACTACCATTGTTGTTCGGTCAGATTTAGGTGGATGTTATTCCAACATTTTATCCTTTTCTTTTGTAAATATTTTATAATCATCTTGTCTTACTTTCTTATCTTTTTTACAGTAATCAGAGAACTCTCAGCTTCTGAAAAGTCGGTCTCTATGCCAGCTTCTCAAGCTGAGGAATCTTTCCAGACACTTCGATCAACGTTGCTCAGTCTCCTGAAGAAAGACTCAAAGTTTCTGACTCGGAAGAGACTATGAGCGACATTTGTCAATCAAAGAATCAGACAGAAGGTCAAACTCAAGAGGAGGTAATAATATATCTTGTGGAGTCCTTCAATCTCCTTTTACAATCCATAACTTCATCGCTCAGACCTGATCAAGATCAGGGAGTTGGGGAATCAATCGCGCCGACAACTTTATCTTCGATTCAGCCTGCTCCATCCACAGTACTAACCAATCAAGTAGCCCTTGCCCCAATTGATGAACACATGATGGTTCCTTTGGACAAAGTAGAAGCATTAAAAGAGGAAACATCTTGGCCAGCTGAAGTTTCTCCTAGTCGAGCTACAGAAGTTCTTGTGGTCAACGTTTCTGCCTCTCTGGCCCCATCGGCCGATATCTCACATGCCTTATCTTCTTCTTAGGAGGAGCTACTTCCCATAAAATACATCTTATCCTCCTTTGATCAGGCCTTCACGTGTGACATCCTTGTGGCTAAATCCTCTGCACCTTCATCAAAGATTCAGCAGCTACAGGAGGAATTATGAATTCTCACTCACTCTGGTGTTGTTGACATCATTTCGTCGGGATCGATCGAGAGACTTAACTTCCTCATTCATCGGCATCAAACTCTCACTCGACTGGATGAGTCTCTATCAACCAAACTGCCTATAATTTATAAATTTCTGAGCTTAATTCACGAGCATCAGGATCCAGTAGTTGTGGTCGATAGACTTCAAGCTGAGCATTTAGCTATCTCCCTTAGAATGAATAAGATCGCAACTACTAGAGAACAACTTGTTGTTATATACAACAACCTGAAAGAGTCAGACATAACCTTGATCAATCTGAAAGCTCAAATCTTGGCCATTGAGGATAAACTGAAAGTATTGAGAGAAGAAGAAGAATCTCTAACTGAGCACAGGCAAAGTTAGAAGGCCGAAATCAATCAATTAGGTGCCTATATGCAAGAGCATACTCCACTGATTAGGAAATATCATGCTCAAAAGCTAAAACCAGGGCTGCTCTCCATCGACAAGAAGCCAAGCAGTCGAAGCTTCAAGAAGTGATTGCCTCTTTTTCATCTTTTGAATTTTGATTGCTTTGTACTTTTCTACTGTCAGTTTGTAATTTTCTTTATCTTTAATACAATCAACCAAAATATTTCCTTCCACCCGTCTTGTATTAAATTAAGTACTTAGCTTTTCTTTTTTCGCTTTGTAACATAATTGTATTAATGATATGGCATATTAATGAGAAAGCATGCACCCGTTCATTCTCTCTTCCTAAAGAACGTTTCATGCAATTAATGGGGTACTTTAACCATCATGACATCTCATCTTAGGGTTTGATTATTCATTCTAAGCTCTTATATAAAGGATTCTCTGGTGCTTTCTCCCCTACACACTTAAATTTTCTCACTTCCCATCTTCAAAAACTCTTAGTTTCTCTTTTCAGTGCTTGTTGCACCCGTATCTGCTATCGATCAGGTTCAGAGGTTCTTGAAGGAAATCTTTTCCCTGGATATTGAGGCCTTCACTCACTCTACCCTTCAGTATGACATATATCCATTCGTTTGTGAACTTCGGATCACTACCAGGGATGACGTTCCCTTGACTGAACTACTGGATTCCCTAACCAAACTTCAGAGCATCGGCGAAGCATACTTCATTGTCGAGAAAGATTTGGAAAAGCTTGATGCTCATGCAAATCAATGCACTCTCATTCACAGGGAAACGAACGTAGTCTCTTATCAATATGAGTGGGCCTGGTATAATCGCATGCACTAGACTCAACAACATAATTTCAATAAAATGATATCGAGAACTCTGCAAGTTCAACACATATAAATCAATACCGATCTCTGGGAGACTGAGCGAATCTACCCATGCCCGCACTACTCCCAGATTCTTCTGAACTTCATCAATTCTCATATCAATTTTTATCAGGCTCAATTGTGAGAGAGCAGCGAACAGAAGAGAGGCTGAGCACAAATTCGACGTCATCGATCACTGCATCGACTAAGTTCTAGAAAGTGGAGAGTCTCGAAGGCTCAAAGGAAAATAGCTAAATTCATCGGAGAATGTGTTGCCAAAGAATTTGATGAGACGAAGGCTGTTTATGCCTAATTCACACTCTGCCCGACCCCTTACTTTTTCTTTCTTTTATCTCTGTTCTTTTTTATAAATAAATATTTAATCGGCCCATCGACTGCATTTTTCTTAGTCTCAGCCTTATAATATACTATTTATATTTCTGCTTACTTCATCTTTTAACCGATGTCAGTCTTTGCACATCATTTGTGATTATTCTAACCATCACTTGGCCTAATCTTTCCATATCTCCCATAGGCCGAGATGATATACTTTTAAAAATTGACCATTTATTGGATTTTTTGTTATCTTTCCATCAACATTATGAAGGATATAAGCTCCTCCATGGAGTACTTATCATTGTATATGATTCATCCCATGTAGGCAACCATTTACGAAATTCAGCATACTTAGTCCCAAGAGGTAATATCACTTTCAAAACCATATCACCCTTACCGAAAGCTTTCTTTTTCACTTTTTTATTATACGCTCGAGCGACTATGGCCTTATGTATCCTGATGAAATTTAAGGCCCTTAGCCGAATTTCGTCTAACTCCTTGAGTTTAACTAGTATAACCTCTGTGAACTTGGCTAGGGTTAAGTTAGCCTGATAGGCTACCTGTAATGATCGCACTGTGACCTCCAATGGTAACATAACACCATGTCCATATACTACTCTGAATGGACTCGCCCTCGTGCTTGTTCGAAATGAGTTGCAATCAGCCCAAGGAGCTTCTAAAAAATTAATGTGTCATTACTTAAGATTCCCATCAATCATTTTTCAAAAGATATTCTTGGTGACCTTATTACTAGCATTGGCCTGACCATTGGCCTAAGCATAATAAGGTGATGAATGCATCAAACTAATTTTATATTGATCAACCATTACCTTGACCTGCTTGGATGAAAAATGTTGTTCCTCGATTCATAGTAATTGATTCAGGAATTCTAAACTGATGAATTATATGAGTTTAAATAAACTCAATAATTTCTTAATAATATATTCCCGACATAGGTTTTGCTTCTACCCATTTGGTGAAGTAATTGGTCGCCATAATAATAGAATTGCACCCCTTAGATGATGGAGGATAAATTTTTCCTATCAAATCAATGGCCCTTTCTCGAAATGACTAAGGTTTGACAATAGGATGTAATTTGATCGTGTGCACATATTGTATTGGGCCATGTTTTTTACGTGCTTCACACCCTTTGGTATATTGGTTACAATCGGTAGAGATGCTTGGCCAAAAATATCCATAGCATCGAAGTATAAGCCTCATTTCTCTTCCGACCTGATATGCTCCACAAATTCCTTCATGCACCTCTCCCATAGCCAATATAGATTCCTTTTTGCTCAAACATCGCAACAATACTCCATCGGTCCACTTTCGATATAGCTCATTATCGATCAACACATAATTTACAGTCGTTCTTCTAATGTCTCGGCCGACATTCGTCCGTGAAGACCAAAGATATTCTATAATTGGAGTTCTCCAGTCGTCATCGCTCACTTCAACCTGCAAATTTCATCAGTTGATTCCATCTGAAAAACTGAGATTAGTGACTTCCTTTTAAATGGTCACCATTCTTTCTTCAAATCCCTAGGCGATTTGAATCCCCAATGTTAACTGTGTCATTTCATTTATATCAATATTATTTTTTTCGAGTTATATGTTTTAACTTAACCTCATCGAATCTACTTAGCAATTGTGTCGCCAAAAGATAATATGATTATAGAGCTGCACTTGTACAATTAAACAAACCAATTAACTAGTTTATCACTAATAAGAAATCCCCCATAACCAATACTTCTTTTGCTCCTCGATCGACCAACATCTTTAAACTGATTATCAAGGCTTAGTATTCGGCTTGATTATTGGTGCAATCGAACTCAAACTGGAATGTAAATTCTTATTTTCTACTGGTTAGATTGATCAAGACATTCCCTACTCCCGATCCTTTCTCAATCCTTGAACCATCAAATATCAGTTTCCACAATGACTGATAGACCACATATACATCTAAGGTTTCCAAGGGCAATCAAGTTTTTATGTCTAAAGGATGATCAGCCAGAAAATCTATTATAGCATATCCTTTTACGGCCCTTCGTGACACATAAACTAAATCAAACTCAGATAATGCAAGAATCAATTTGCCAATTTAGTCATTCAGATCGACCAATTTAACATCTATTTTATTAAATCAGTTATTGCAATTGCATTTACTATTTTGGGCCAACAAATAATGTCATAATTTTGTAGCGGTAAACTATAATAATAACCACAACTTTTATATGGCAGAATATCATCTCTCGGTATCTAATAATGTTCGACTAAGATAATGGACCACATGCTCTTTTCGATCATCGTCGTCTTGTGTTAACAAAGTTCCAACTGACATTGCAAAAGTCACAATATGCAACTTGAGCGGTCGACCCTTTACTGGTGATATTAACATTAATGGCATGGATAAATAATCTTTAATGTTATCAAAAGCCAATTGATACTCTACCTCCCATCTGAACTCGTATCCTTGTTTCAGTTTCAACAAAGGAGAAAACACATAACTTTTTTCAGCGCAATTGGAAATAAATTGCCGCATAAAGTTAACCTTGCTAAGAAACCTCTGTAACTTAGTTTTAGTTGTTGGCAGCTGAGCTTCTATGATTGCTCAAGCCTTATGGTGATGATTTCAATTCCTCTTTGACGTATCATGAATTTTAGAAATTTTTCGGTCAATACACCAAAAGTACATTTGAGATGGTTCATCTTTAATTTATAAATCCCCATTCTTTCAAATGACTTTCGTAAGTGGTCAAGATGTTCAGTCAAATTGGCTTATTTGACCACCACGTCATCAATATAAATTTTCATGAATCGATCAATCATGTCATGGAAAATGGCGTTCATGGCTCTTTGATAAGTAGCTCTTGCATTTTTAAGACCAAATGTCATTACTACCCACCAAAATATACGTAAAGGATTAGTACATCTAAAGGATATCTTTAAGACATCTTCCATTGCAATGTGTATTTGATTATATCCTTAATGACCATCAATAAAGGATACCATTTGATATACAGCAAACCAATCGATCAGCTATCACATAGGCATAGGAAACTCATTCTTTAGTGTGGCTCGATTTAAATTCCAAAAGTTAATGCATACTTTGAACTTACTGTTCGTCTTGATAATAGATACTATGTTCAAAATCTAGTTGACATATTTAATGGGTTTATTGAAACCTGCTTTTAAAAGCTGCTCGATTTATTCCTTTATCCTTTGCGTCATTTTGGCCATCATCCGCCTGAGCAACTATTTATATGGCCAATAACCTTCCTTTATGGGTAACCTGTGTTCAACCAAATTTCAATCTAATCTAAGCAACTCATGATAATCCTAAGCAAAGTAATCGGTAAACTCTTTAAGTAAATTAATAAGTTTGGTCTGTATTTGAGAATTAATCCAATAATCCACTAATAAAAATAGTCTTAAGATGTTATTTTGTCGCCAAATTTACCTCTATTAGAGGATCTTAAACCTAAGCTTGATGATCCTCTAATTTCTCTAGGGATAGTTTCAAATCCTTCATTTCAATACCATCTTCGGCTACCTAATTGGTCGGTACTACTACATCAGTCATGTCAACAAAACATCCATTATATATCATGATCTCGCAAACTCTCTTCAAGTTGCCGCACTCTGGCTGTGAACTCGGCCTTAACCGACTATTAATCCATCACAGAATTTCTTCAATCATACAGCTTATAGTCATATGTAAGGGAATGATAGTCTTCGACGACTCTTCGTTTGGTCGAATCATGGTAGCAATATATTGTACAACATTATCAAAGTTGAGTTTGGCATCAATTTTAATTGGTTTACCATTCTTATCTTATCTTGTAAATCGCATGGGTCTAATCTCATTTCCATATAATAAGTCTCGGCCGCGTTAGACATGGCTAAGAATGTTTTGTTATTAGCCAAAACCAATTCTACTATGTCTTGATTCTAAAAGATTATGAATTGGTGAAGTGATGATGGAATCTTGTCCAAGCAAAGCATTGTAATTTAATGAAGCATCAACCACAAAGAAAGTGGTCAGCACCTTCTTGGTTCCCACCATTAGTTCAACTGGTAAAATACTTTGCGTTTGTATTACACCTCTAGCAAAATTACTCATTATGACCTCAATCAGAATAAGGTCATCTTGAATCTTTTTCAATTTAGCCATCATTCTGTCTGGGAGAATGTTAACAACAACTCCATTATTGACCAGAACCCGAGTGATTGGACACCCTTTTAAATGTACTAAGATATATAATGGCTTCAAACGTTAGGTTATTATAAGAGTCGCCCTTTCAATAATTATTTTTTTAGAAGGGGATCCTGATTCGACCATCACAATCAACACCTTGTTTGCTTCCTCCTCAGAATTAAAGGAACCATGATATATGATTATAGGATAGCTTAACTCTTCCACACCTCCTTCCATCCTGTTTGGTTGAGATAGATTAGCCTGAAAACTTAATGGCAATGTTAGCACTATATTATAATCCAATGTAATTGGTGAAAACAAGAAAAAATATATGACCAAATTCGAACATTGTACCCCAAGTGTCTCTGAATTCAGTTTATTTACAAGTTCATTCTTGGTTCCTTCATTCAGTTTAAAAGAAGTTGGTTCTAATGTTGTTACTTTAGCAAGTAATTCTTTAATTAGAAGATCATCTGAGAACTCTTCATCAGTTAAGTATTCGATTGATCCTTCCATATCCATTCTTACATTATCATAATTCTGGTTTTCGACCGAGTCAAGCCCCACATGAAGCACGAACATATTTACCGATATTTGTTCTTCTCCTTCTACCTTTGGTATTACCAGGCTCGATTGAGTTGGTGAGTACTTCATTGTAGATTTGTCCCATACATCAGCCAACTACCTCCTCTTTGTTGCATGTTGCCTTTCTTAGCGTCCTTTTTTAGTACGATCATCCAGTCTGGTATTGTTAGGAATTTCAGATGATTGAGCCTTTTCCACACTCCTTCTTGGACAGGATGAGGTTTGACCCTTTGCCCTTAAATGAGCCTAGGGTGATCGTTGGCATGCTTGATGTCATACCCCAAACTCGAAAATCGGGCTCACAAAATTCCTGATCGCCAAATCCGGTGCTGACAGCCTCCGCAGTACCCCATTCTCGGCTCCCAGCATCCAATCCTAGGATCCTACAATGAGGATTTTTCAGTATGATATTTTTTTTGTATGGAGCATAACCACAAGTTTACCCAAATCACAAAGGCAACATCATCATCACATATCCACTAATATAAATATTTGAATACAATGCTAAAAGGGAAAATACATATGTCGAAAATCAAAACTTCAGAAGACCGTTGCACGCTCCTAGCTCAACGCTGTTGCAACCTAATGCCACCTGCACGTATCTATCGTGCATAAGCTTATAGAAAGCTTAGAAGGTGATAAAAGTGTGTGTAAAGTAAGTGCCAAGTATATAATAAAGCCCATAAATCATACACCATCGGAATAAGCGGAAATACTAACAAGATCATGAATCATACAATATCAGAGTAATGCGGAAACATGCGGTAAGTCCATGAATGTTATCAGTTGTACCAAAGCTAGGTGATACAAGGCATGAATGCTATCGGCCATACCAAGGCCATGCGATGCGAAACAAAAAAAGACAATAACAAATGCTAATGATGCAATGCAATATGCAAATCCTGACGAGCCATGAATACCATCAACCTCATCTAGGCTATATAAGTGCAAAAACATAGTTACCAAAAATGCTAAGTACTGCAGATTAATGTAATATGCGGTGCGAATGAAATGACCATGCTGGAATGTGGAGTCGGGATGATAGTACGTAGTATCGTAGGCTACAGGGTCCACCACAAGGGACTTCTATCCAAACCAGTCCCATACCTAAATTTGGATAGTCTGACTTAATGTGGTAAATTCCTGATCTCAGGTTAGTCGCGCGCCCAACCGAAATCCTGGCCATACGAAGGTACACGTAACAAATAGTTATGCACCACTAGCCCCAGTGGATGGTGAATGAATGAATGAATGGATATGCAATTCCCGCTCAGTAAGTCAACATATCAGTACGGTTGCTCTCTAGGGAAATCATCGGGGTCTATTTCACTCGACACTGACTGCCTCCTCCCTAGTTGCACAGCCCAGTAAGCGGAATAGACCTCACTATCCGCCTGACCAGTAATCTACCAATACCTACCCGGCTTGTCGATAGCAGACCCATTTACGAGCTAGTCATACTCAGCCTAGCTTATAGACCCCTCACTCGGGCGGATAAGGCCATACCCCCTCCCAACTGACCACGACATAGTGGGAGACACGGCCTACTGGTATTCAGTACTTAGGTGCTCATGTTCCACTCGGTCTAGATGTTGGGGCACCTCCTGGCCTCGGAGATTCTGGAATTTTTACCTAAGGACATCCTAAGTGCCCACAGTGCTAGAACTAAGTATTTTCGGTGTCCCATTTAGCCATCCACGATGTGCCTATGGAGGCCATGGCCCTGATGTCGCTAGGGCGTACAATGATCAAGTCATATATATGCGAGATACATGAGTCACACTATCCAGTCATGCAGCAATCCTGCACGTACAGTGCGATAATGTGGGCACTCCATCTTATAAGGAATCCCGTAAATAGTCTGCCCAATGGCGTATACTATGATCAAACATTCCTCATATCAAGCATACATATGATGCGTATAGGCATGAATCATGGAGTTATACTAAGCATTTTATATGGTGATGAGCTATCCTCACAGCGAAGATGGGCCTTGATGGCCCACACACAACAAGTATGGGCCTATCAATGGGCCCTAGGGAGAGTTATAATGCGGACATTTAACCAACATTATTCTTACAATGTAGACGTCAAACCAACATTACTCCCAAGGCATGGCCTGCTATAAATGTCATTACATAACTCATGGGGGAATCACACAATACAATAGACCTTCTATACATCCCATCGGGCCTCGACCCATGGGCCTCAAATACATCAAATGGGCCTCATCATATGGTCCTCATACACATCACGGTGGGCCTCAATAACAAGCCTCATACATATCAAGGTGGGCCTCAATAACGGGCCTTGAATACATCACAATGGGCCCCAACCCATGGGCCCCAAATACAACACAATGGGCCTCAACCCATGGGCCCTAATACACCATAATGGCCCATGGGCCCTAATACATCGTAATGTGCCTTAACCCATGGGCCCCGAATACAACTCAATGGGCCACGCCAAGAGGGGCCATAAATACACAATAGGTGGGCCCTACACATGGGTCTCATATGCATCAAACGGGACGCGCCAATGGGCCTCATGTACATCAAGTGGGCCGCATCAATGGACGGCATAGATGTACAATACATTCATCACGGCAGTCCGCACAAAAGAACGGTCATGGATGTAAACAAGATGAGTGGCGTGGAATACACCACATAAATCAAGTGGGCCGCATCAATAGGCCACACCAATGCACAATAGGTGGGCCCTACACATGCAGCAAATGGGCCCCACCAGATGGTCGGTGTGGATATAGAATGTATACATCAGGTGGGTCATACGTCCCACGGATAGTGTGGATCAAACATACATCGAGGCAAGCCCTGTATGATCTAGATGGTTAGGATATAATACATATCATGGTGAAGTCCTCACAGTCCCAACCTGAAGGACGGTGTAGATTAAATCATACGTCGGGGTGAACCACGTGCATAGGGTCCACGTCCAACACATGGACGGGACAGCATGGATGGAACACTTACATCATGGCCGGTCCCACATACAGATGGACGGCGTGGCTAGGACACACACACCAGGGCCCCAGTTAGACAAACGGCGTGAATATACAATGCATGTATCATGATGGGGCCCACTGTCCACGTTGGACTGAATGGTGTGGATCAAAACATATATCACATAGGTCCCATCTGGCAAAACAGGTGGATGGCTTAGGTAAAACACAGATATCAAGGTGGATTTCCATGTGGTGGCCATCTCATAGTCACACGTGTCACGGGTGTGGACAACACATAACTCAAGGGGGGTCCCACGTCAGTTGGATGGACTATGGATACAAAACATACATCATTGGGGTCCCCTGCCGTCCAGCAGCCCAGCCAAGATGGCTGGATGGCATACATAAAACACATGCCTTATAATAGGTCCCACTGTCCACTGGTGTGGACGGTGTGGTTAAAACACATACACCATAGTGGGTCCCACGTGGGGCCCACCATAACATTTGTTTAACATCCAACCGTTGATAAGGTCACACGAACCTGGATGAAAGGGAAAAACAAATTTCATATTAATCTAAAACTTCATTGACCCAAAAAGGGTTTCAATGGCAGATGGTTCAACCCCACTGTTTCCTGTGATGTGGGCCACCTGAGTTCCCGATAGGGCTGAGTTTTGGGGGGGCCACTGTCCTAAAGTGGACCCAACAAATGCACGGTGTGGATGCTGCCACACATCACGGTGGGGTCCTCGGCTGGGACCCGTGGTCCCTGCCCATCCACCCACAGCGCAGTAGCGCCTGCTGCTGACGTCAGCGGCAGCAGGTGCTGTCTATTTTTTTTTTTTGAAAAATTTAGGTTTTTCTGAGGTTTTTCATGCGTGGGGCCCGCATCGGAAGAATCCATCCTGCCCATTGGTTTCTACAGTCCATAACAAATCCATCAAGCCCAATATTGGGCATATTTCGGTGTGTAGAAAATTTTAAGTGAATTTAAATGATGAAAATCACTGTTTGCTAAGGTATGGCCCACCAGCAAGTTGGATTGGCCCCATTTTTCGGCTCAACGCCTAAAATGGTCTGGGGAGAGGGATGGACAGTGTGGATTGGGTTTATACATCAAAGTGGGGCTTACACAAGTGGCTCTCCCAAACACAAACAAAGCTAATAATATTTTTTTTTGCAAGGCACGTCTAGACGCTGACGCTGGAGTGCATCCCACTGTCTGTACACGCTTGACTTGGACCCACGTCCACTGTGAACGTGTTTTCAAGGTGGGTCCCACATGGACGTGGTCCACTCAATTTGGATCAATCTGAGATTTGTGTTTTCCCACCACCTTTTGGGTAGGGCCCACATGATTTGGACGGCCGTGGGGTCCATTTAATGGACGGTTTGGACATCACATATATTCATTAAGTGGGCCACAAAATAAAAGAAGGAGAGGAAGAGAGTGAGAGTGACAGAGACATGTGATGTTGGAGGGCTCCACTACTATGAGCCCTCCCTTTCCATGCATTCAATCATACATCAGGTGGATCCCATTACATGTGGGCCCACCAAAACAAAAATCAATGGTGGAGATCCCTTCTCCACCAAAATGGAAGGTCTAGATGACCCCTTTCAAACTAGAAAATAAACATCATAATGGGGTCCATAGAGAATGGCCCCAGCATGGAATGATAATGAGAATCAAGGTGGGCCATCGGCCACATCAAGGGTCCAAAGTGTGATCCATACCATCAATCGGTAGGCCTCACTTGGCCCATCATAAAAACATGAAACTAGCCTATAGAAGCACCCACCGTTTTATCTTCTTGGTCCGTTGTAAAGCCGATCTCCTTGTGCTCCACTTTGATGGTGGATGATGAGGAATTAAGGGTTAGGATGAAGGATTTGAAATAGGAAAGTGGGCCACACAACACTCTTTTCTCTCATGAAAGACCATGGACGTCCACATTTTTTTGCTCTCTTTGGTTGCTTGGAAATTGTGTAGAGAAAAGAGAGAGAGAGAGAGAGAGAGAGAGAGAGATGGGATGTAAGGAGAGAGAGAGTGATGGATGTGAGTGATGGGTGAGGTGATTTTGTACTTAACATGTATGGGTGTGTAAGAGAGAGGGTGAGAGAGAGTTGACTTGGTGGTTGCTTGACTTGTGGAGAAAGAAAGCATGGGTTGATTGATTAATTAATTTGAGTGATTGATTGATGGGACATGATGTAGAGATTCTCTTGGGATTGCAACCGCGTGGCATTTCTTCAAAAGAAACGCCGGCCCACATCTCTCGGCCAGGGTATCGGATCGGTGCGCGAGTCGCGGCGTTAGAACCGCGGCGACGGTGCGGTCGCAATAGTACAAGTCTCGGATTAAGCCTACTCGAATCTACAGGATATAACTTAGGGTCGCGCACAAACATTGATTATTGGTCGCAGTTTGCCGGAATTCGACGGGAAGGATCGCGGGATTCAACGGAACAGTACGGGCTAGGATACGGGTCTTACACTTGACCTTTTGTGGGTAAAAGGAATTTTCTTCTTCATAGTTTTGATTGACCGATTGTCTTGCCTAATATTTCGTTCGATAAAATATACCATTCGATCGAGTTAGCCCCGTAAATTTGTCACAAAGGCGCTGATAGTTTGAAATTATTACCTCCGGTCATGCTTTGGTCTGGTCGACCATAGGCTTAGGCTCAATACTCTTCTTGCCATCTTTTTCGCGCCTCGGCTTAACCTATTTGCACTCCAATATCATTTTTTTATCGCGGATGAACTAGACTTTGAGGATTGATGGTAGCCATATTGATCTCCATATTAAATGAAAATGGATCAATATCGATCAACATCACTTCTTTTTCTTTTTCAATGAACTTTAGCAACCCTTTGTCGATGTTGTCATGAATAACATTCCTATAAACAACACATGTGGAATGTGATCGAGTTTCATGCCATTTACAATAATTAATTTTTTTAATTCTTTGGCTGTCGGAATCTTATGATTAAAAAGAATTTTCATAAATTTTCTGACTAACATTATATCAAAGATTTTATCAACACGAAAAATATCAAAGGTGTACATTCTTTGAACTTTCTGATTACAGGATGTCGTTGCCTCTGTTTTAACTAAGACAAAACACATGAATGGTTGTTTAGCCATTACTTGAGCCACTACAACATCATTATTAAGGTTGTAATAATATATTCCTGATGATAAATTCTTTTGTCACATTGACTCCTGAAGCAGGGCCTCATACTGAGACACCTTTCTAGTCAAACCATAAAGATCCATGAATTTTATCTCTATAAACTTCTCTCGAATCTTGAATTCTATCCCATCTTGATCTAACTGGACAAATTCCGCTTCGGTCATGACTACCTTACATCGGCTTTTTACTCTCTTAAATTAAGCAATATAAATTTTGACTGATTCTCCTGGTAATTGTCGAAAATGAGTAAGATTGGCCATGAAAATTTCTTTGTCCTTATAAAAGAACTAGGCATAAAACTTTTCTTCCATTTCTTACCAATTTTGTATGGAATTTGGTAGCAAATTGAATTACCAGGTGAAAGTTACCCTAGTGAGTGAATGACCAAATATTTGTAATTGATAATACTCATTACTGGCTAACTCTCCATATTGTATGGTAGATTAACCTATGTATTCTATGGTCGATTGTCCCGTATCAGATGTAAACAATGTAAATTCAGATCGATAATTCATCGATAATGGATATTGCTATTTGATCTAGTCAGGATATGGCTTATGATAAACTAGAGTAGTAGTTTGGCCGAGAATTTGGCCTACTACTAATTGAACTAGTTGAACAATTTGATTACGCTCTCAGTATCCCAGTATTATTGTGCAGCAACTGGCGGTATTTCTGGACCAACCTGATATTGTTCTTCATTATACGTTTGATTTCTAAGCAAAGGTTTCCCCATCTGTATCCCTTGATTCCTGGCTTTAGGGATTAAATTTCTATTCTCACCTTTAGGATGCCTGAAATCTAATGGTGGTGGTGAATTTCATACATCTTGGAGAAGAATACATTCAGGACCTCCGAAATCTACCGGTATCAGTGAATTTTGCACGTCCTGGATTGGACCAGGGATAAGAATAGGTAATGTGTATTGTGGTGATGGTTGGGCCGATGGTACAGGTGTTAGATTCCCAATGTAACTAATATTGACTTGTTGCTGAGGTACAATAGGTTCTCTTTCAGCAAATAAAGGCACTAACCGATTCATGCTCTCGGCATGGTTCACCATCCACCTATTAAAGGCCCTAGTCTAAGCTTGAGAGTGTTTTGCCAAAACTCGCAACAATTCTACATTATGTTGAATTCCCATTATCTTATCGACTATCCCAGCTGACATAATCTCAAGATGTTCAATTGAAGATGTCGATAGTCTATCTGAATTTGGTAGAATAGGCACTAGACTAGGTGGTAGATTTTCTTACTCAGGCACCTGTTGAACTTTCGACTCCTCTTTGTGAGTAGGAGGCTCGTTGGCTACAACAACATTAATAGCGGCTATTGAAGTATTATAAACACCTCTTCATCTCATGATTTTAAGAAAGTACTGCATACTACACCAGTAAGTTTACTTGTGTCAAAAGTGTTCTTTCTGCACAGTTGGTATAAAATGAATATTGATGATGACTAAGTAGTTTTTTTAGTCCCATTGGGCATGCCAAAAATGTTGGCAGTCTGGTTTGTTTTCTGTCACGTGTAATGTGCGCAGGCATGCCAGAATCGATAAAGTGGCTCGATTCAAACCGATCAACTTCAACCCCAAGGCCAAAATAAGCAGATACGCCCAATATGAATGTATATGACTAGATTCTGAGAGTATCAGTCGCTTACTCAGCCACTTGCAGAATTTTATAATGATCAGGCTATAATCGAAAGGTTTGGTTCTTCCTCCAAAGATGGGTTGCTTTGTACCTTCCATAAGAAAAGACTTTTCAGAATACTAGTGGAATCAAACAAAAGAAAAAAAACTCACAATCGATCACTAGGAGCGACTACAAGAATGCGTCTCTTGAAAGAATTGCGTGATACTGGATAGAAATCAAATCCATTGTATGAGTGTGGTTTAGATTACAACTAATTATTATAACTAAGAATTACCGCTACTTGATTACCGTTACTCCTAGGATAAGCTGAGATATATATATATATATTTAAAAAAAAAAAAAAAAACAATTGTTTGATTGATTGTTGTTAGATTTGAGATTGGGTTTTTTGCTCTATAAATTTTTTCTCCTATTTATAGAGTTTTGTTATACAATTTATTCTTCCAAATCATTCTTCTATTATTGGAAAGGTTACACTAGTCAAAAAGAATTTCTTTAAAATCTTTTTTTATTGTTACATATTCCTTTTACAACTATTCCTCTTATGTCAACCAAACTTTATTCCTCTTGGTCTCCTTTTGTATCTCAAACTGCTTTAACTGCAGTTCTTTTTTCGCTTGTTAAACTTTTGAATAACTTGACCGCATCATTCTATCGACTATCCACTGAAGTGTAAAATTGGATTTTATATCAACTTTGATTTTGCAAAATGCGCTCCAATGGCACGTATCACCCTCCTATTCGGCTTTCCCATGATGTACAACAAATCCAATACTCCAATCACACATGAAATTGAAGATCCTTACGTACTCACCTTGTGGCATCACGTTTGATAGTCGACCAAGAGTAGCTTCTATTCCCCTTTAGATGGTTGTACCCACAAAATCCATGGCTTGGATCTCCATCAAGATTTATAGGTTTCGGGTTCTAAACGACCTTTACTTATGGAGAGAGAGTTACAATGAGTTACAGTGGCTCAACTAGAGTATTTTACCTGCAAATACAGATAAGAAACACTTAGTATCTTGAAAGAGAAGTGCTCAAACACAATAGTTGCGTGAGGCCCGCTTGTACAATATCTGAACCGTTTAGTAAGGTGGCCCCACCGTAAAAATGAGATTCCTTAAAAATCAGGTCGATCCAACTATCAGGTAGGCCAAATCATAAAAAACAACGAATAATCACCCAAAAACAGACGTGGATTGAGTATTACACTGCCCATTCCTGGCTAGGAACGGACAAGGACTCCGAAGGCCCATCATGATGTTTGGGTTTTATCCAAACCATCCATCCATTTTTCCCATAGTATTTTAGGGTACAGGCCCAAAAATGAGGCAGTTCCAAGGCTCATGTGTGCCACTGAGTGGGGATTAAACACACATGGTTGAAAATCTTTTGGGGTCCACAGAAGTTTTGGATCAAGCTGGTATTTGCGTTTTCCCTTCATCCAAGTCCACGTGACCTTATGAACAGGTTGGGTGGCAATTAATCATCAGGGCTTAGGAAGGTTTCAACGGTGCGTATCATTTCTGCTTCCCCTGGTGTGGTCCACTTTAACTTGGATCTGCTTCATTTTTGGACGGTTCGGATAAAACCCGTACATCACGGCGGCCCCTCAGAGCCCCTGTCCCTTCCTAGCGAGAACGGATTGGCTACTCACTGGGCCACCAGCCCCGCGGCAGATGGTCGGTGATCTGTGGGCCCACCATGACGTATGTTTTTCATCCATTCCGTTCATCCATTTTTACAGATCATTTTAGTACTTAATCCCAAAAATGAGAGGAATATAAATCTCAGGTGAACCACACCACAGGAAAACAATATTGATTGGATATCCACCATTAGAATCCTCCTAAGACCCATTGAACCTGTTTATTTGACATCAAATCTATTGATTATGTCATACAGACCCAGATGAAGGGAAAAAACCAAAGATCAGCTTAATCCAAAACTTTTATGCCCCCAAAAGGTTTTTAATGGTCGAAGTTCATTCAACACTCTTTCCTGTAATGTGGTCCACTTGAGATTGGGATATACCTCATTTTTGGTCTCATACCATAAAATCATCTAAAAAAATAGATGGACGGCATGGATGTAAAATATACATCATGATGGGCCCCACAGAGCACCGTCCACCAGCCATTGGCTGGTGGCAGGGGGAGTAGCCAATCCGTTTCCCTTCCTAGCCAGGGAAGTGCGTGTAGTATCTAATCCGCGTCCCCAAAACACTCCATGTTCGTATGTTCATATGGGCCCCATCTAACGGTTGAATCGACCTGAGATTTATGAGCCATCCCATTTCCATTGCAGGGGACCACTTCCCATGTTGGAAGGGTTGGGAACCCTTCTAAGATCACAAATATCCAGGGAGCGTGTTCCCACTCTGAGAAGGATTGTTGATCATCAGATTCATTGCCTTTAGCTTGCCTTTCTCTTCACGCATGTACTGCATTCTCTCTCTTGACTTTTGAATATCATTGCCTTTCTCTTCACGCATGTACGAATATCATACTGGCTTCTCATTTTTCAAATCTTCTCGTCTTGATTTATTGGTTCGGCAGTGCCGTGAACGACTCACAGCAATAGACTTATGATCTCTTGTTACTAGATTAGAAATCATGGACATTTGGCTATTGACCTTGTATTAAATTTCTATAGCCATCCATGACCTGGAACTTTTTTCCTCGAATCATCGCAACCCTCGAATGAGGAGTTTGCTTCTTTGACAGATATTGTAGTTCATCCATTACCGTGTTGAATTGGACAAATATCTGCTCCCTGGCTGATCTGTATCCTGGTGGATTTCAAAGCTAAAGATTGGGTGAAGTTTCTATCTTGGCAAATACGAAGAGTTCCCACATTTACAATAAACGTTATGGTGCAGTCAAGGGTGGAAAATTGAACCTTATGGCCCCTTGGAAGAGGTGAAACATCTCTCTTAAAAAACCTTAGAGAAGATAAACCAATGCAAGATGCCTACTTACCCTGTGGTTGTATTATAATACCAGCTAGGGTCAACTGGGTTGTGCTACTTGAGTTCGGTACTCATGGTACCAACCGTGCAGCTATACCACACAGTTTCTGAGCGGGGTTTCGTGGTTCAAATGGGTTTCTTTTCTCCCTCAGCATCTTTTTCACCAAGTTTGAAAATGTGAGAGTAATTCCACCTCGAAAATCAATACAAAGTGTTGACTTAAATATGTGGACCCCACCGTAATGTATATGATATATCCACACCATCCATCTATTTTATTTGAACATTTTAGGGTATGAGCCGAAAAATGAGGCAAATCCAATGCTCAAATGACCCACATGAAAGGAAACAGTGGCCTTAATTCATCCATCTTTGAAAGTTGTTTCCTTCACTGGGCCCACATTGAGGTTCTTTATCATATAACCCATTCATAGGGTCACACATACATGAATAAGGGGAAAACACAAATATCATCTTGATCCACAACTTTTAAGGGCCCTAAGAAGTTTTTTATGGTTGGCGTTCGATTCCCGTTGTTTCCTTTGACGTGATCCAGTTGAGCTTTGGATCTGCCTCATTTTTTTCTCATGCTCTAAATTCAGCTGACATAACAAATGAGTGGTGTGGATAACTCACATACATCACCATGGACCCCATATTGATTTCATAAACTTCTTGATTTAAGTGTTAAAAGAGTAAGATGTCACATGGTAAAGATGCCCTAATTACCTAGGTAAATAATTATTACCTATTTACATGGTAATTACAATTGAGCTGAAAAATCAAACAGGCCCTTAGTGAATCATGGCAATTCCATTTGTTGACTTGGGTCGTTTGGATGTCTGTAAGGGTTTATGCTTGATAAAATTATGCTAGATTTAGCGATTCAGATGATGTCACGTCGTAGTTGAGAATCTTAACAAGAGATAAATGGAATATCTTTTTTACTACTCAAATGGCTAAATGTTATCAAAATTTAAAAAGTCATAAGTAGTCCAAAAAGGATAAAAGCAGAGCCAGCAATTCACCATGGTGGCCTAATGACCGAAAACGAATATCAACCGAAACACAATTGCGGCAAGTGATGCATTCGGCCGATGCACCTTAGCATCTTGTAGAAGCTCTTATGGCTAAAATTGCTTTAAGGAGTAGAATAACAATAATGTCAATTGTTGGTTTTGTTTCATAGAATACTACACACATCCTTGTGGAAAAAGTGATAGTGCAGTATCACCAACACATGGTGTCTCGACAAAGACTCTTGTTCATATTGCAGGAGCAGGACGTGCACGTAACCAATGACAAATATGACAAATAACTACTATATGTGGCATTTCTTGATAGGCTACAACTATTTTCAAGCATAGACGATTATTTCCACATCAACAGACGTGAGAAGTGACCATGAAGATATCTTTCTAGCTACTGCCTCAAAATTCTATAAATAGAAGAATGATTGAAGAGCTCGTGACCTTGGCCAACCCAAAACAAATCAAATCTACAGCGCAATACTGTGTATCCTTTTTAATATTATCTTAATTTATCCTAGATTAGGAGTAGTGTAATCTAACATATCTACAATGCTATGCTAGATCGACTTTAACATAAGAGTAGTGTAATCACGTTGTTTTTGTTGCTACGTTGGACGGACTTAAGTTAGGAGTAGTGTAACTCCCTTTCATCTATGTCGAGCACTAGATCTCAAGGATTACCTTTTGTTTTCTTTTTCAATAATATAATTCATTTCATTTACACCCAAGCCATTGGACCAATGAAGATTTGGATATAGGCCCTTGCCATCTACGTCATGCACACTAAATCACCGATGGATATTTTTATAAGTTTTTACTTTATTTTAATTAATACAATAGAGTTCCTTCTTCTACTCACACATTACACGATTTAGGTTATCACTATTATCACAGTGAGAAAAAAGTTCTTTTGGTTGAAAGGAAAAAAAAAAACTCATTAGAAAGACGAACCATCCCCTTCACAAAACACTTGATTTCATTTATATGTAGTTAAATAGACGACAAAACTGCTTTAATTCTCGGTCATGGACGACCATTCACGGTCTCTTTATCTATCTATCTTAATGCTTGGGGTGATAAGCATTTAGTTCAAATCAAGCTGTAAAAGGCTTTAAAACACACAAAACCATACATGTAACACCCCGGCCCTCCAATACTCAGGTATTAGATGTCCTCAAGTGTTACCAATGAAATTTTGATTAAAATAGGAAGTCATGTGTACTTACACATGCATGTACTTGAAGACTTAGGGATCGCAGGTCAAAACCCGACCTAGAAGCCTGTGGCTCAATCAAACCCCATACCTTACCTGAATCAACCATATTGAATCGACAGTGGGACTTGAACTCCCCAGATCCCCACCCGTTAGTTCAGATGTCCAATCCAATAGGGTCTATCATAAAATACATCATAGTGAATATTCAACTGAAGGTTAACTTGTGAGGTGCATTCGATCAAACCTCAATGTCGGTCAGTTGAATCATCATTTGATCCCGCTGAATTAGAACTATAACCTAGATCATTAGATTCCCAATCCACTAGGCTTCAATGTGAAAGTAGCAGGTGTTGGTTCTACTTTGTAAATGAATAAGTTACTCAGTATGAGTGAATAATCAACATGACACATGGTGAACTTGTAGGACCCCGAGAATAATGAACTAGGCTGATACAGGGTAATGTGGCCTATGTCGGATCAACCAACAATATTAATATAAGAACATAACAAAATTGGTATCTGTTGGTCTGACTAACCAAACGTCGATTCCTGCTGGTCAGACTAATAGTTGTCGTCGGTCCGACCGACAACCTCCGAATTTCAAAACACTTGCAATCACCGACTTTTCCAAGTGGGGCTATAAAAAGGGCTTTTTCCCTTTTCTTTCATTTCCCAGGTTTGGAAAATGGTGAGGGAGAGTGAGAGCGTGTGAGAGTGAGGGAGATAGTGTGTGGGAGTTTGAGAGAGCTTTCGTGGGAAATCAGAGATCAAGTGCGGATCACTGCACCAAGCCATTCTTTGCCAATCCGATTCATGCGAGCCATCCAATGTCTTTTTCAATCAAAAATCCATTGATTAGCCAGGTAAGGAGTCTTCCCATGGCGCATGTGCGTCATTCCCCAATTTCTAGCAACTTAGAATGATTAGGATTAGAAACCCCTTCATTTATATACAATTTTAAAGTTTTGATGTTAAGGTTTGTTCATGATAGGATTGGTGGTCCCCACAAGCAATTTGTCGTGGCTTGTTCTCGTCCACAAGTCATAATCGAGCTCAGCTTTCTATGGACGTTGATTGTGCATCGATCTCAGGCCCTACTCATCAAATCGAGTTAGGGTTTACTCGAATCCTTAAACCCTTGTTGAAAGTTTAATTAGGTCAGAATCTAGGTAAATAATGATGTAATTGCCATTGAATTAGGGTGTAGCGCTAATTTTCCCAAATTCTTTATGTCAAGGTTACATTGGAGCAAAGAATCTTTTATTCTAAGGTGAGATTTACCCCTCAAGCTTTTCAATGATATTTTAGTCTTCTAATAGTCTTAATATTTAATAATCATGCTATAGCCCTGGTAATCTATCTTACGTACATTAAATCTATAATAAATTGTTAAAACCCATAACATTCTTAGCTCCCTGATGGAATCTGTAACATGTTTAGAATTTTGTATATTATCACATAACATGTTTAGCCTAATGCTTAGGTTGAATCACACACATGCGCTCCCTAACATGCTCAAATCTGTTTAAATCTATCACTTGCCTTGTACAATGTACGTGGACATGTAATTATGATATGTTTTAGTATAATCCACCCGTGTCGCATATAAGATGTTTGGAATCATGAATCATGGCAACCAAAACTCACTAGTGATATCTATAAAGATTATGAGTGATTGTAGATTGACTCATGCGACCCAACTACCCTATTTGTGATTTATACAGTTGTAACACATTTATGAGATTGTACCTTAAACTATTGGTAGTCCTATGTTTGGATTAAATGGAATTTAGTTGTAGACTTACCATCTTGATATATCATTGTGCCTCATTGGCTTTGTTTGGACAAAATTTTGTTTGTGCCTTGTTGCCTTTTGTTAGGAGGAACCTGTTATTAGATTGATATACTGGGATGGTAAGGCCTACTTGATGGACTAAGGTGGGCCACTAGTTGAGAGGGTTTGTGTAACGCCCCGAAAATCGGCACCCGAGTATAGAGACTTTGATCCCAAGTTCCTGAGTGTTAACTTAATAAAAATGCATATATGTCCTCATTCAGATTCATATTCATTTTATTCATAAATAATCAAAGTAACACATTTCAACTTAGCGGAACCAAAACAAGGTAGAGATAGCAAAATTTAGAAAAATAAGGCTAACACCCAAAAGTTACATTTTCAAAAGTGGAAGATTGCTACTTGGGACATTTTAGTGAAGAGCAGGTTCACGACAAATCATATTCATACATGCAATACTCTTAAGTATGTTACCACTAACGCACAAATACTAAACAAGTTACATATGTTATCAACACAACAACGCAAGTAATGATGACATAACAAACAAACAGTTTCCTAATCTAGCGGTTAAGTATATTAATGCTATGATGAAATTATGCATGCCCCTTACAATCCACCATCCCTTAACAAGTGACTTCAACGCCTATTTCGCAAAATGCCAACACTCCATTAACACACGACTTCAATGCCTGTTTCGCCACCTATCCTAAAATATGTATGATTAGCCAAATGATTATTAATCTTAGTTCATACAGCAGGTTGACGAAGTTCGAATACCTACATTATATCACGAGTCATTATCCAAATCATGTGGTTCGTAGCGGCTCCTCACCAGTATCCATTGATCCAAATCAAGGCATCAACATAGCAAGAATCATTACCCAAAATCAAGTATGAATAATCAATTTAGAGGTGTGGGCTTATCACTCAAAATTAAATCAATACAGAGAAAATGGCTCGTTACCCAATTCCATTCGCGTCCGGTCATTCGAACGGTACTCTGTCATGGAACCATCGGCCAGGTTATTTGAAGGGGGTCGTTTGGACAATAATCTATCACCTTTATCAATCCTCACTGGTCACTATGAGGAGGCTCATCGCCCCAACATAGGCTGACAGATCAAACACGGTATCCCATACCACTATGCTCGGCTCATGAGTCTTTGTAGGATTATAACGTACTAATTGTTACCATTAGACTTAATCAATAGTAATAGTGGTATCCCACATTCCATTAAATGTTATATAATCACCAAGCATAAGGATGATCGCGCTTTACATTAGACCGATGCGTTCGACTACGGAGGACTCCCAGTAAATTGGCATTGGGTGTAAAGCATCCCCATGTAGTTTCAACTACTGTCGATCATCCGTGTTCAACTTCATTCAACTGTGTAAGTCCGGGATAGCCTCTCTAAAGTTAGCTATCAGCATATTTAAATAATTTGTGGAGTTCGATCCACCACACAACAATTCAAGTTTATCAACTACATAAACATGATTGCAAGGACTTTTAATGTGACACTAAGGTATATCAATTAAATACATGTACAATTCAGTGCATTTCAATTCATATCAATACAATTCAATCATATTAACATTTCTTAGTATTTGACATCAAAGAGTTATAATATTAAGATTTTCATTACATTAGATGATGTAGAGCGGGTCGCGGACACTTTCATGTCCAAGATGGACCAGAGAAGGCCCGATCGGAGGCGGAGGTGATCCAGAGCATCAGAACCTTACAATAGGCGTATCTCGCAAACTAGAATGAGTTACTCGACGTACCATATATGATTTGGGGTAGGAGAAGATACTTTAGCTAACCAACCTAGGTATGTCGAGTTACCTATACTGAATTTGTGAGATTTTATCAGATCGATGGTCGAAAATCCATTTTATTTCCATTTTTACTATTTATAGTAAGTTGCGAATTTTTGGGACTTTGAGTTGGAGTTTGATTCTAAAACTTCTTCCAAGGTTTGCATCACTATTTAAAGGGTTGTAAATTCATTTTTATTATCTACTAATGAAATTTCAAATTTTCTAGAATTTATTTATATTTTCTTATTTTTCCTTGTGGATTCGAGGTATCTCTGTGAGGAGTCTAGAGAGGCTCCGTGGATTCGAAGTAGTTATCCCCTTGAGGAATTTCATCAAGCATGTTATCAACCAAATAGCAAACAAACATATTTAATTATTGTAAAATGTTAGGTAGAAACTTGAAGGTAGTCTTCACCATAAACTTGAAATCCTCGACACAAATGTGGTCCTAGCATCGGGAATTTGGGGAAAACACTCCAAACCTAAATTAAAGCACAAGACTATCATTAATAATATCGATTTAATCCTAATTAAATATTAAACAACTGATTATGGCTTTACTAACTTAACTGGAACAATCTCTCAACTTAGTTTGATGAATTAAGGCCTGGAATTGGCGCATAACCAAAACCCTAATGTAATTAACCTCGATTATGGCTGCCACAAGAGCATGGACTGGCCCAATCGATAACTGAGACCTAAAACTGTAACATACATAAATCCTAACATTAGGGTTTGTGAGAAATGACAAAAATGAAAGGGGTTTCTAACCCTAATGGCTCAAAAGTGTAAGAATCAAAAGAAAGAGATGGAAAAGCAACTAAGGAAACTCTTACTTAGTAAGGGATGAAGCATCTAACCCAAAATCATCGGATTTCAGCCAAAGAATGCATGAAACCAAGCCTAGAGGTAAGATCTTCTAAGATCCGGCTAGCACGGGAATAAGATGGTGTGATCCGACACCATGCCCCACCATTCCTCCCATCCCTCCTCTTCTTCCTTCTCTCTTTCTCTTTCTCACTTTCTCTTTCTCTTATTTGCTAGGAAAAATTCTTATGGGGAGAGGGAGAGCCCAAATGAGGCCCTTTTATAGTGCTAGAAGTGATTTTTTGGCCCCAAGGGTCAAGTTTTGGTGTAGCGATTCCTATGGGAGGGTGTTTCTAGCTTTTGGGGCCCACTAGAAGACATAAGGGTCAATCTATGCCATAGGATGAGTGCCCCAAGTGGAGATCTATACATGATACGATTGACCCGCCATTTGGATACACCAATTGATGAGTATAATTAGAAGCCAATTCGACGATCACCGATCATCAATCGGGACTATGGCTATACGGATATATCAAAGGTATTGTTCTAAGTTAGTTTCTTAAATTTGATCAAGATCTAGTGGTCCGCAAACCACAACTTAGGCCAAGAGTGAAAAGGACATTTAACTTAAGTTCCTAACAGACTCTAAAGGTATTCACACAACACATGCACTTGCCTTGCAAGCTCAAGTTAAGCGATTCAATATGTGATTTTGGCTCGATGTCTCGCGATGGATGCCAAGGCCGCTAAGATGAACATATTCCTATACTTTCAAGTTTAGTGTCCCACTAATGAGTGACCTAAAGCTAGTTTGGTTAATCAAGGCACTTCTAGAATAAACTGGGCGGCAAGATTTCTTGTGCACGACCAATAGGGTTTAGATTAGCTAAGTTTATAGAGCTTCATCTTCGCAATTAGCAGATAAGGTGATTCAGCTCTAATCACCCTAATCAAAAACCCTATTTTGACTATACTAGAAACTACCCGAATTGATAAAATATAAACTAAAGCACTCCCACGAAATCAAAGGCCTTAACCCGATCGTGAGGCCCAGGGCGGCCGTAGTGGCCTCGTGCCTGCGACCCTTGATCCATCTGGGTTCGTCACTCCCAGTTGAACTCATATGAAAGGCGGGTTTATAAACCGAATTACTCGTGGTCACTACGGGAAGGCTCGTCACCCCAGCGTAGGCCGACAACTCGAACACAGTGTCTCATACTACCATGCCCGGTTCTCAAGACTTACGAATCATATCATTGGCGGTTGTAAGTGAGCGTTACAGGGGCGTAGGGTGTCCCAAGTTCAGACAGGCGTGAACATACATGGTGAGCACACATGGTTGGTCAGCTAGTGGACTAATTCGGTTGACTCAGATGAACTACGGCGCAACCGGTGTCACGCCCCAAACTCGAAAAATAGGCTCACAAAATTTTTGATCGCCGAATCCGGTGCTAACAGCCTCCGTAGTACCCCATTGCCCATACACCAGATTCCGATCCTGAGATCCTACAATGAGGAGCATAACCACAAGCATAACCAAGTCACAAAACAACAACACCACATATCCACTATATCAAAAACTTTAAGTACAATGCGTAAGAAAGGAAAATACAATATAATGAAAGTAAAAGAAACTCCAGAAGCTTGGTCGCACGCTCCAAGCTCAACGCTGCTGCAACCTAACGCCACCTGTACGCATCTATCGTGCATAAGCTTATAGAAAGCTTAAAGGGTGGTGAAAGTGTGTGTAAGGCGAGTGCCAAGTCTACAATATCAGAGTAATGCGAAAATATGTGGGTAAGTCCACGAATGCAATCAGTTATACCAAAACGATGTGATGCAAGGCATGAATGCTATCGGCCATACTAAGGCCATGCGATGCGAGGCCTATGTAACCAAATGTCATATGCGAGATGCAAAGCAAGCGTGCCAGTACTCATCAAGTACACATATCAGTACAGTTCCTCTCTGGATATCACCGGGGTCTAGTACACTCACACTGACTGCCTCCTCCCTAGCTGCACAGCCAAGCAAGTGGAAGAGACCACACTATCCGCCTGACCAGTAGTCTGCCAATACCTACCCGGCTCGTTGATAGCGGACTCATTCGAGAGCTGGTCAAACTCAGCCTAGCTTATAGCCCCCTCACTCGGGCGGATAAGGGCACACCCCCTTCCAACCGACCATGACATAGTGGAAGACGCGACCTACTGGTATTCGGCACTCGGGCGCTCGTGTATCCACTCGGTCTAGACGTTAGAGCATCTCCTAGTACCAAAAAGGTTCTGGGACTTTCACCCAAGGACATCCTAAGTACCCACAATGCTAGAGCCAATATTTTCGGTATCCCGTACGACCATCCACGATGTGCCTGTGGAGGCCACGGCCCTGATGTCGCTAGAGCGTGCAGTGAATCACGACACATAATGCGAAATGCATGAGTCACACCGTCAGTCATGCAGCAATCTCGCGCGTACCACGCGCTCATGTGGGGCACTCCATCTCATAAGGAGTCCCGTAAATGTCTCAGCCCAACCGCTAATGCTATGATCAAACATTCCTCATATCAAACATACATATGATGCGTATGGGCATGAATCATGGAAATATACTAAGCATGTTACAAAGTGGTGAACCATCAACAAGTATGGGCCTACCAATGGGCCCTAGGGAGAGTTATAATGCGGACATTTAACCAATATTATTCTTACAACGTGGACGTCAAACCGACATTGCTCCCAAGGCATGGCCCGCCATAAAATATCATTACACAAACCATAAGGAATCACACATTGCAATGGACCTATATACATCTTATTGGGCCTCGACCCATAGGCCTTAGATACATCAAATGGGCCGCCTCATATGGGCCTTATATAAATCAAGTGGGCCACATCAATGGGCCTTGTGCACATTGCAATGGGCCATAACCCATGGGCCTTGAATACAGTACAATGGGCCTCACAACATGGCCTTACATTCATATCAAGGTGGGCCTCAACAACAGCCACAAATACATCAATATGGGCCCCATCACATGGGCCTTTTACATATAAAGGTGGGCCTCAACAACAGCCACAAATACATCAATATGGGCCCCATCACATGGGCCTTATACATATAAAGGTGGGCCTCAACAACGGCCACAAATATATCGATATGGGCCCCATCACATGGGCCTTATAAATATCAAGGTGGGCCTCAACAACAGGCCACAATTATATCAAGGTGGGACTCATCCACATACCAAGGTGGGCCTTGATGGATGGCCACAAATAAATCAAGGGCCTCATTCATATACCAAGGTGGGGTCCATTTGAACTATAGATCTATCTTATTTTTAGCCTCAAACCTATTAAGGCAAGCTTGCCAAATGGCTGGACCATTTGGATGCAACACATGCATCAAGGGTGGGGTCCACCGAGCTATGGATCTAGCTCATTCTTTAGCTCATATCATAACATGAGCTTTTAAAATGGATGGATAGGTTGGATGCAACACATGCATCATGGAGGGGGGTTCACATGAACCATGGATTTGATTCATTCTTTACCTCATGCCCAAAAATGAGCTTGCAAAATGGATTGACGATTTGGATGCAACACATGCATCATGGTGGGTCCCACCGTCCAGGTGTGGACGGTGTGGATAAACATATAAATCATGGTGGGGCTCACTGGCCGTCTAGTCGCTGGACGACATTGGTAAAACACATACATCTGGGTGGGATCCACCGTCCATAGCAGTGGACGGTGTGCCTGGAACACATACATCACTGTGGGTCCCATGTGAGGCCCACCATAATGCTTATATGCCATCCAATCTGTTCATAAGGTCACACGTACCTGGGTGAAAAGGGAAAATAAATTTCATCTTGATCCAAAACTTCTGTGGCCACAAAAATGGTCTCAAAGGCAGCCGTTCAAACACCGCTGTTTTCAATGATGTGGGCCACCTAAGCATCAGATCGACCTGATCTTTGGCTAACTGGTGTCAAAACTTCGTGAGCATGATTTCAAAACTGAGGCAAATTTAAATACCAGGTGGACCCCACAAGAGGAAACGGCAGGGATTGGACTGTTGGAAACTTTGCTGGGCTGCAGGGTTTTGTTTATTTTTTTAAAAAATCGTGATTTTTCACGGTTTTCCATACGTAGCGCCCACTTAAACTGAATCCACCCCAGCCACTAGATTCCATGGCCCGATACCATCCAAAGGAGTCCAATATCCAGTATATTATAGCTCAAGGTGGGTCCTAGTCGATTTTTAACCGTAAAAATCAATATTTTGTATGCTATGGCCCACCAGAAAAATCGGATTAACATCATTTTTTGACTCAACGCCTAAAATGAGCCGTGAAAGGGAATGGACGGAGTGGATTAAATACTTGCATCAAGGTGGGGCCTACACAAGTAGCCCACCCAATAAGCTTTGGAAAAAGCTAATATTTTTGTTTTCTTTTCACGTCCAGCATCCCTAGACGCTGGACGGTTTATGCATAACACATGCATATGAGGTGGGCCCTGCTCAGGTGGGCCACCAAATGGCTAAATGGCTTGGGTAAGACACACATATAAAGTGGGCCCCACCCGCAAATGGCTTGGATAAAACACATGCTTCATGGTGGGGTCCATCTAAGTGGGCCACACGGCCATATCATCACACACAAAAATAAATAAAAAGAGAGGGAGAGAGAAAGAGAGACACGTGATGATGGAGGGACCCCGGCATTATGGGCCCTCCCTTACATGATCTATAACATACATCAAGTGGGTCCCATTTCAAATGGGCCCACCGATCAAAATAAACGGTGAAGGTCCTTCCTCCACCGAAATAGAGGGTCTAGATGACCCATTTTCAAGCTACAAAATAAACATCATGATGGGGTCCATGGAGAATGGCCTCATCATGGAATAATTATGAAGATCAAGGTGAGCCATCAGCCACATCTTAGGGTCCAAAGTGAGATCCATACCATTGATCGGTAGGCCTCACTTGGCCCCTCATAAGAACATGAAAATCTAGCTTATAGAAGCACCCACCATTCGATCTTCTCGGTCCGTTGGAACGCCAATCTCCTTGTGCTTCACTTTGATGGAGAGGATGAGAAATGAAGGGCTAGGATGATAGATTTTGGGGATGGAAAGGTGGGCCACCAAAATCATTTTTTTTCTCACTTGGGATGGCTTGGACGTCCATTTTTTTTCTCTCTTTGGTTGCTTGGAAATTGTGTAGAGAAAGAGAGAGGATGTAAGGAGAGAGAGTGATGGGTGATGGAGTGATGGATGTGAGGTGAGTGATGGGTGAGGTGAGTGACGGGTTGACTTTGGTGGTTGCTTAACTTGTGGAGAAAGAAAGCATGGGTACTCTTGTACTTGACATGAGGTGATAGATAGATTGATTGATTGATTGATTGATGGGACATGTTGTAGAGATTCTCTTGGGATTTCATTGCGCAGTGTTTTCTTCGAAATAAACGCTGGCCCACATATTCCGGCCAGGGTATCGCATCGGTGCGTGAGTCGCGGTGTTGGAACCGCGGTACGGTGCGGTCGCACTAGTACAAGTCTCGAATTAAGCTGACTCGATTCTACAGGATACGACTTAGGGTCTCGCGCAAACGTTGATTATACGTTGCAGGTTGCCGAAATTCGCCGGGAAGAATCGCGGGGGTCGACGGAACAGTATGGACTAGGATACAGGTCTTACAACCGATACTGGGTGCAAGCATCCCGTGTAGTCCATCTATTGTCAGTTGTCTGTCTTCGGCCTGGATCAATCGGATTGGCCCAGGGCAGTTGATCCAATAAGGCTGACCTTATGAGTTTTTCCAATTTTCTGGCCAATCCAATTGACTAATAGGCTACAATTTTATAGCATGCTACAAACACATTCTATTTCAGGCATAGGCAAACATACTTGTCAAAATTTCAAGATATTCCAGTTAATAGCGGCAATCAAATGGACATGCGGGTGCAATACACAATCATAGCAGAATTTACAACATTAAGATAAAAATGCATGTATCAGGGAACAATGTAGAATAAAAGGGCAGGCATTTCAATAAGCTCAATCTATTCAAGCATTGGTTTAAAAGTGCAGCTATGCTAGGCATGATTCACAATTCATGGAGGATAATCAATTAAAGGGGTATTCACTGATTTGCGTGCAATCACAAATTCACTACACAATCATTATTTGCGGCTAGGGTTGTACATGAACCGAGCTAGCTCGGTTAACTCGCTCGACTCGGCCCGAAAAAGCTCGACACAGCTTGACCCGGAACTGAGTTTGGTCCAGGACAGGCCATTTTCTTCAACTCAAAACTGAGTTCGGGCCGAGTTCGAACAGGTCCCAGTTCAGACCGACTCGATCCAAAACCCGACTCGACCTGGTCGTTCACCCACACACACACACACACACACACACACACACACATATTCCTAAATCCTTACCCTAACCATTTGAGATAGAGAAGTGAGAACGCCGCCCGACCCATGAACTTACTGTAAGGTCCGAACTCGGCCTGAACTTGCCCGATTGCTGACCGGGCCGAGTTTGGGCTAGATATGTTGGCCCGGTGACCGGGCCGGGCCAGGTTCAGGTTGGGTTTGGCTGGTGGCCGGGTTGAGCCCAATTCGACTCGGTTCGGCCCGATGTACACCCCTATTTGCGGCATAATTTCGATATTTAGCAACCTAAAGGTAGTTGTCCGCACCTAGTGGTGGTCAGATGATTCTCTAGCGAGCTCCTAAGATACCAACCGAGCAATTGACGGATTGACGCCCTATGTCAAATAGGTTAGCTCGTAAGGGCGCATGCAAAAGCCCGCAAGGCTCAAATTTCTAAAAGGGGTTAGAGGCTTAGCTTTCTATTATCGTCGGGCCGTTCTCTACAATGGGGCATGGTAGCGGCTCCTACGTGGGCAGTAGCAACAGGGAAATCCCCCAAATCAGTTCCCCAAGGAGCTCCCTCTCTCACTTCTCCCCACTCCCTCTCTCCCTTGCAATTGAAAATTTGTATGGGAGTGAGGGAGTGTATATTTGGGCTTTATATAGTCCAATTTTTGTGTCTAAATAGCCCTGCGGGCCCTTTTTCTAACATGCATGCCCCTTGTGAGATGAATTTTGGCCCACAGGGCTCCTTCAGGAGCCCGTTGGCCCATCCGCGCCTTGGGGCAGGTGCCCCATCATGGGATCCGCAATTAGTCCCAATTAGCTAGAGATGGGATGCCTCGATCGACCTCGGGGACCCTTCTTGCAATCGACAACTATCAGTGCTCGATCGAGGCCATAATTATACAGATACAAGTAGGGAAATATCCTTGACTCATGGCTCGAGTTTAGTTGCATTCCAACGGTCTAAAAGTCACAATTTCACAAATGAGTGGCGGGGCCTACTTCACTTTAGTTTCATATTCAGGTTTAACAGAGTTGCGCATTTCAAGCACCTCCTTCCTGGCCCAAGTTATGCAGTTCAGGGCATGATCTGGGTTTGCTGCCACAATTCATGCCCAGTGAAGCCGATAATTTCCTATAGTTTCGGACTTAGCAGAACTTCGATAGGAGGCCCATGCTCATTTTTATCTGTTAGAGCGGATTTTGGGAGGGCCAGCCCTCGCGGTCTATTTCGGGTCCCGGTCATACCTAGGACTAGTTATATCTGCAATGTTACCCTCTTAGAATTTTTGGAATGTGGTCATTTGACCTTATTCACTCTTTCTTCCCGAAGCTATGCACATGTGTCCCATAAGGGTTGTCTAATACGGTCCTAAGGCAGCTCGCTAGTGGACGCTGTAGGGTCCAGTGTCATTTTGGATCAGATGTTACATATTCATTATCGGAAGTTTTAAATTAGGTTCATTTATAACCTATACAAGCGTACACTTCCACCGAAGGCATATACATGGACTTACTCACATACTCACCTATGTTGGTGGCCTACACAAGGACTTACCACATAACACCCGTGTCGATGGCCTACACAAAGACTTACACATGTACTCACCCATGTCAGTGGCGATATGGTCCTACTCAAGAATCTACACGAGTTTGGATTACAAACTCTACACTTAGTCCTACATAAGGATGGAGTATAAATGCTCTCTTACAATTGACAACTTAGTTGCCGGATCAAGCCCCCTTTTTATAGTGACGTGCTTGAGTCACTCCTTCAAAGCTCTCTCATGCTTGAATCTTCTCTTCAATCGCTCCACTGAATGGTGATGTCAATGCTTCAACTCATATGGTAGTTTGCCTTGCATATGTTATGCCAATTAGGTGACCAACGTAAAGGAGGTTGGGTGAATTTCCTACAACGTATGAGAATGTTTTAATTCCTACGGGATTCATCTAGAAGGTTCTTATAGAAAGTTTAGACAATGATTTGACTATAGCCATAGTTTCTAATCTTTATAAATGTGAGAGTCTAACCATATCTTCGAATAGGAGGATGGAATGCTCATTAGAGTGAAGTATCATAAGAAGATTGCATGAAACTCTTTTGATTGAGGTTTAGGATGTGTGGTATGAATGGAAAAAAATATAGCTTATATTTTGCACAAAAAAATCACTCTCAATGACTAAGAACCGAATGCCCTTTTATAAAAGACTTTGTTCCAACAACTAGTTAACGGCTCTGTCGATGGGATCGAAGGTCCTTCAATAGGATTGAACTATCCGTCGATGCCATCGAGAAAATTCAGAAAATTATCTATTGGGTTATTAGAATGTTTCTTCAATCAGATCAAGTGGTCCTTCGATGCCATGAGACCCATCGATAAATTATTGATTGGATCGAGAACCACTCGAAAACTACTGTTTTGGGCAAGTATGATTACAGCAGCTTCGCACCTCTTCTAGCCTTAATTATCATATTCCAATTAGGCTCCTAAGGCTAAGGGATAATCAAATAAGGTTTATCTATTAAGCCATGATCATCTAGAGGTTAATGATTGTTTTGGGTTAAGGTTAGGGTTACCAAGGCACCTCATATACCCGTTTTTTGCTCATTCATGCTCCAATCTTCATGTGCCTTCGGTCTTCAGCTTCCAAGAGCTCAAACAAGGTGCATAAATAAGTGTACTAACAATGTCCACATCCTCACTTAGTTCCACTACTACGTTGGCTTCCTTCGGCGCTTCATTTGCCTTATCTCCCTTTTGAGTTTTAGAATTTAAGCAATCCTTTTTCATATGCCCATGTCTTCCACAATTCCAACACTTCATCTTTCCCTTGCCCTTAAATTTAGACCATAAACACAACGAATTACCATTCTCCTGCTCTAAATTGCTTCCTCTAGCTCCCAATGCATTCGTAGAGGAACTTGCACCGTTGTCCTTCTTTCTCAACACCCTTTATTGAAGAGCTAAGATGACATAATCAACATTAATGGTTTATCTACCGTGGATATAGTATCTGCGAAGCTATCGTAAGACTCTGGAAAAGAATTCAACAGAATTAGGACTTGATCTTCCTCACCCATATTCACTTATAATCTTCCACCTTTGTTAATTTACAAATGATCTGATTAAACGCATTGATATGTTCATTAAGATCTGACCATTCTGCTATCTTAAGATTATAAATTTATTTTTTCAAGTACAAATTATTCGACAATAATTTCATCATGTACATGTGTAATGACCCGAAAAATTTTGTGCCAAGACCTGAGTACTACCTCTATTCTTTCCTTAGTAGCTTTTTGGGGTAATTAGCGCTAAACTCGATTGCTTGTGAAATTTGCATCAATCACTTTAAATTTGATCTGCATGACTTAAAATCTGTAGAATAGTTAGCCCTAGGTTACTCTGAAATCTAGGATTCATCGCTAAAACCAGTTGCTCTTGAAAATTTTTAGAAGTTCTGGATCGGACCTGGACCGCGCGTCGAAAGTCCGATAGCGATGATCTTAGGCTGTTGCGGTCACCATGTTGGGCTTGACCATCACCTCAAAAATCTAGTCCAGATGATATTCTGGGTCGATTTGATTGAGTCCAGAGTGAAGAGTGTGAGAACGGTTGGAAATTTAATAAGATTTTATGAAATCTGAGTCGTGTCGCTTGTGCGACGATTTTAAGCAATCTGATCGTTGGATTCTGACCCAATTTCACCCTCTGATCAGGAAAGGTGGCCCAGGCATGTCCTTATGCTTGTGGACCTGATCAAGATTCAGTGACCGTTGATTTGAGTGTGGTCCTCCACGGCTGATCTGAAGATCCGGTCAGTACGAAAATTCAGCCTGACCAAGATCCATGGTCAGTGAGCTTAAGTCCGACCTTTCGTGATAATAGGCCCACCGGAAGTGCTTCGTTGGATCGAGAGAGGCCTGTTTTGGTTATACCCTAAGTATACCTTGGCCCTGGCGTTATTTTCATCAATGTTAGGCCTATATATAGACCTTAAAACCCTAACTCTCTTTTCCATACGAATTTCCTAACCCTAGCCAAGAAAGAGAGAGGAAAAGAGAGAGAAAGTGAGAGAGAAGTTAGTGAATTATCTTAGATTCTTTTCTGTTCTTCTTCATCCTTAAACCTTCACTTTTGAATCGTTATTCCGGCGATTCTAAGTTCATCTTTGGGTAAGTTAACCTAACCCTAATCTGTGTTAGAACTTAGAATAGTCCTTGTGTTGTTGTAGCTCATTTCTATTCTTGCTATAGGTTATCCTGTCGCCGTTGACGAAGACTTATCGTCTGAAATCAGTTCGGTGTTCTTTTCTGGATTAAGGTGCGAACTTTAAACATATAGGTTATGGTTTTTAAGGCTTTCAATGCCAGTGAATGGTTTATTCTTGCTATGGATGAGATTCACATGACAAATGTTATGTTTATTTTGCGTTCCTGATATGCATGTGTTACATCGAGATTTATGTATTCTATGTGTATGTATAAAGTACCGTATGCGTATAAAATATGAACATGTGATTGCCATGATTATTTGTCGTATACTTATGCTTTTTGTATGTGTGGCAACTCCTTGGTAAAAGGAATTGTCCAATGCGTGTATTTCAACATACGTCATGTATGTTGAACTATGTATTCTAAGTGTTTGTAGAAATGCCTGAATGATCTAAAGTGTAATATATTATACTATTTGCGGGCGTTGAGAAGCGATTCTCAACACTCCTATTGATGTGTAGGATTTACTTCATGCAAGTTACATTCCTTGTTGTTTAATTTCAAGTATTACTTATGTGAGAATCATGTTAAGTTGATATTCTTTAAATGCTCATGTACCATATGATTTGAGTTGTTGTTCCATTACTATTCTAAATTGCTGATATCAATATCTGTTGTAGTGGAATGTGTGTGGGACTATGAATAATCCAGAAAATCGGTAATCGGCCTTGAGAGTGTGGTTGAGGTTGCTTTCACCACGTAGGACGTGATTAGACGAACCCGAGTCGTATTAGAGTTCTCGGCAGTGGTTTGGCCACGCGGAGTGTTTGCGCACTCTATGTCGTTCAACCCAACGTGCGCTCGTGCTAGTCGAGTTCGTCAAGTAACCCGATTGTCCGATGTATGTTCACCATGTATGGACGCTACTGTTTGAATCTAGGTTACCAAACTTACCGATGAAAGCCTGTTAACCATGGTACCTTGATCCGCTAAGACTCATGAGCCGGACATGGTGGTATGGGACACCGTGATCGAGCTGTCAGCCTACGCTGGGGTGACGAGCCTCCCCGTAGTGACCAGTGAGCAACCAAACTCGTGAGCCGATTATGGTGGTATGGGACACTATATTCGTGCCGTCGGCCTACATTGATTGGTGACGAGCCCTTTGTAGTGACCTCGAGCATGCCTGGATACCACATTGAGGTGACGAGCCTTAGTGTAGTAACGAAGGTGTGATAGGCGTGCATTGATTGGTGACGAGCCCTTTGCAACGACCTGAAAATATATGATCGTATGAGATTGTCTAGGACTGACGACCCTAGAATGGATCACTGTTTGGATAGTGATATGAGGAAGGTACCTTAGCTTCCCAATCCTGCTGTATGAAAAGGACTAATAACAACTTGGTAATCATGTTCATGCACTGCATTTGCATGTGCTTTGTAGACGTAGCACACTTTGAGGCGATGTCATGCGTAACGTAAGATGAAGACGCTGAGGGTGTACGCGTGAGGGCACGCATCATTCTGCATACATCCTTGCATTAACAAGAGTACTTAGGACATGTTTGATTGTTCTGCTTTATCATTACTGCTTGAATGAACTGATAACATGTTAACCTTTGCTTTATTGTTCCACTGAGTTGATCACTCACTCCCACGTTCTGGGGCGGTGTTAAACACCCACTAGACTCTGTCTTAGTTGTTGATGTTGCAGATGTTGATAAACCTTTGAGGCAGAGCCGGAGATCGAGGATGATGAGGCTGCTTTCTCTTTTATGCAGTTTTCAGACGGGTTCTAGTGAGCCTTATTCTGATGCGCGGGATGCTGGGATTTCTTTTGGAATTAAATAATGTAATTTGATACTTGTAATTTTGATAGTAACACTTGAAATACGACCTGGTATGTATATGTATTTCAGGGATTTGCACATGTACACATATATTTTTGTAAGTCTTCCGCTTGCGTTCTTCACTTATCCCTGAACTATATTTGCTATTTGGCTTAATCTATTCCATGTTTTATGCACTCATACAGACAACATACATCCATCATTCATTATGTTGCATAAGTGATGTTTTGGAACTCGGGAGCTGAGTTATGCTCGACCCTCGAATTTCAGGGCGTTACAACATGTTATCCAATTTCTTCTAAACTCCTGCGGTAGTCTTTTGATCAAAGACATTATAAAGGACATCGTCCACCAAACATAGTTAAACTGAGGCTTCTCAACACCTATGAGTGCATATTGTAGCCCTAGCTGAACTAGAATGCCTCTCATCTTCGCCTTTTATAGTTCAAAGTTGTTTTTATGTTAAAAAACCCTTACGGGAAAAAACTACGGTACAAAGTAACAACGAATCACTATGAAAGCAAAAGTATAAGAGATGGAATCACTTACAAAGTTCAAAAAATCCTCATTTTTACCTCCTCAAACTCTAAAAATGTTTAGTCCTCGATTAACATATACTATAATCCCACTTACACCCATATATATAGTGTCACACACGAAATAGGAAACAATCCTTGCAATTCTATAAAATCGTGTGTGCCATCAATCGAAGCATCGATTGATCGATATTTTTTTAGCAATCCTTGATTGATCGAGCCAGCGTGTTCAAGTGATTGAACATACCCAAAAGCGTCTAGAGAGTTTAAAGGTATTTCTAAATCTTCGTTGGTCGATCTACCCAACAGTTCGATCAATCAAAGATGTCCAAAACTGTCAAGACACCAATGTGCATAAGTCGAAATTCACTCGATTAATCGACGATCAAAACTTTATTTCATGTATAGATTTAAGACATCTCATAATAATACTTTCATTTCATGCTAATCATTGGGATGAAAGAGACCTTCAAAAAATAATTTTATTCCAAAACTAAGGTAGGCCATGCCAGGTTTTAGGCATGGTTTTACATTGTTTCCTACGATGAGGCCCACCCGAGTTTTAGATGGGTGCTATATTCCGGTCCAATGCCAACAATTAGATGGTCCACCGGATGGTCGGTATGGATCGCATGCACATGAAGTCATTCACCCACAGAAGTAAGAGGCGGGCTTACACTAGCATTTTACCTTCTTTTTTTATTTTTAGAAAAACTTTGATACTTTGCTAGAGTGTGATGGATGATACTCAAGCAATTACTTAGAAATTGCATAATAATATATAATTAATCGGAATTAAACTGTCCAAATTATAATTCTAATTGAGATGCTTCATGCAAGTGACTGACTATCAAACTTGACGTAGAGCATGTATCTAAACGGATGTAGATTGCGTACTCAGCAAACTCTGTGGGGCACACAGTGATGCGTGTATCTTATCCACGCCGTTCATATGTTTTATCAGCTCATTTAATGTAACGAGTCTAAAATTGAAGTATATTCAAATCTCAAATGGACCACACCACAGGAAAAAGTGTGAATTAAACCCCTACTGTTGAAAACTTCTTAGGGGCCACATAAGTTTTGGATGAAGCTGATATTTGTGTTTTCCTTTCGTCTATGTCCGTGTGACCTTTTCAACAGGTTGGATGATAAATAAACATCATCGTTGTCCTTAACAAGGTTTCAACGGAAGACCCCATTATCCCCGCTGTTTACTGTGGTGTGGTGCACTTGAGCTTTGGATATGCTTCAATTTTTAGATCGTGCTCTAAAATGAGCCGCTAAAACGGATGGACGGCGTGGATAAGATCTATACATAACGGTTCCCCCGCGAGAGTTCTACTGAGTTATGCAGTACGCTACCGGCTTACGATCCAGACAGGGGGAGCATGCACATTATCATCTCGCGTAATTTAGGCAGAAGCGTCCATTTGACGAATGAATCTGACATTCGTCTAATCATTTCCAGCGTCTTCGTTGCTCTCTTCTGACGCCGTTTCTCAACCCTAGAGAAGGGGGGAGAGAGAGAGAGGAGGGGAGGAGCTAGGGTTCCGATTTCCTCCATGGAAGCTCGCCTTCGGATCTTCTCTCCTTCTTCCCTTCTATCAAGGTACTCATCTCCTCTCTCTCTCTCTCTCTCTCTCTCTCTCTCTCTCTCTATCTCTCTCTCTATCTCTCTCTTTGTATTTTGATGTTTTATGGCATTTTCGGTTGCATCAAATTTCATGAAAATTTCCACCAAATTAGGCACATTAAGCAGGAACTATCCTGAAATTTCATGATATTTTGTGCAACGAAATGGACCCTTAGTAATTTTCTGTTGGTTTCGATCAATTGACAGTTAACATTATATGTCATTCAAATTTCGAATCGCTTGTTGTTTCTAGGGTTTGATATTGTTACAGGAGTGATTTGAGTGGGATTTTTTGTTGTTGGAGGTAGAAATGCGGATTTTTTTTTTCCTTTTTTGGTTTGATTTGTTTGATTTGGTATGCATTTGGTTGGACCAAATATCATGAAATTTTAGACCAAATTTAGATTAATTAATCATGAAATTTTGATGATGTTTGGTGTAACCTAACGCACTGTTAGGGATATTATTTTTAGGGTTTTTTAATTTTAACGAGAAATTTGGGTTTTTTTATTTTATTTTGTTTTGTTTTATTTTATTTTATTTTTTGTGCATGGTTGGATGTTGGTATTCTCAAGTTTAGTGCTTTCTTCAAAATTTTCTTTTAATTTCACTGTTTTTCTTGTGTTCATATCTGGTTTTTTCATAATTAGAGATTGAGAATAGCAAGTTTTAGGTTTTAGTTTTATTTTCTTCAATTCATTGGTTCTGATGTCTTCAATTTTCTAAGGGGGCGTTTGGCAGCCTGGATTTGGAGGTAAATGGGTGTATTTCGAATCCAAGTAGCTACCTTTTGCGTTTGGCAGCCCCAGATTCGGAGATAAGTGGAATCGGAGGTATTTGAAATACACACTTTTGGTGTGTTTTGAAATTCCAACAAAATGCTATGATTTGGGTGTAATATGAGTGAAATGCCTTTTTTGGCTCCCTTTTAAAAGTAGGAGATTCGCTCGTGTAACAAAGGTGTTGCTAGGCTACTAATCCGTTGTACATGTGGCACGCTGATGATGCGCCAAAACATTCCAATTATCGACTGCAACTCTAAAATCACATTAATAGAATCATTTGAACTATCCAAACTTCGGCCATCCAAATGGACGGTTAGAAAACATCGGTAGTCGTTAGTTTGTGATCCTTTCATTTGTGGCCCACCTGAGGCTTGGAATTTTCTCGTTTTTCGCCAAAGGGTATATTTCAATGGGCTTATTACAATCATTCTATCAAATATCATGTGTGCATACTAGTTTGGGATATTATCATATTAAAACTGATTTACTTAAATCAAATTCAGGTCCTATGAATATACTAAAGAATTTTAATGTATTCCAAATACAAGCTACCAAATGGAAGGTTTGGATTTCACTGCATTCCAATCAAACACAACTGATGATTTAGAATCTCCTTGATTCCAATGTTATTGTAATTTGGATTCCAATGCATTCCAAATACAAGCTCCCAAATGGACCATAATTGAATTCAGCAGTTTTACTGTTTTTTGTGTCTTTAGCAAGTTAATAAACTTATAATTTCTTGCTTTGCTGTGTTTGGACGAAGTTTTTTGCATATTTCAAATTTGATTTGTGTTTTTTTTTTCTTTTCTTTTTTTGTTTCTTTTTTCTTTTTAAAGAATCAACAACAATCAGATTGGGGTATTCGGTTGATATATTGTGTTCTGGAGCGTGCTTCTAATATTTTGATTAGGGATGGACATTTTTTTTTTATATGTTATTGATTTTGAGGAGAATTTTGATACTGGTAGAATGCGATGGTTGATATTGTCACCAAATTGTGGGCCAACAGATATGATCAGTTGTGGAGGTATACCCATCGATGGACCTACAAGAGCAAGGGAGATATAGACAGTGGGGGGTGCCGGTGACCGACTATGGACCCTCCAATGCCTTAAGTTAGGTTGAGAAACTTGGGTTAAGGAGTAAATAATGAGTTTTCTTGCTTACCTCTTCTAGTTTGGGGTATTTGTATTTATAGGGTTATTGGGCGATTCTGAAACCGTCATGTTTTAATGGGATATGCTAGAGAGTCCCTATTTGGATAGGAAACTGTTCTGAAATTGTCGATGGGCTTGCTAAGCTTGGGTTTATCGTTTGCTGGCAAAGACGATAGCTGAAAAGTCGGCACCCGATGCGGAAATTGAAGGGGCATGATTACTGTCACAGGGCATGAGGAGGCATGCATTAATGACAGATCACCGTTTGGATTTTGGACGAATGGCAGCTCAACAGTTGTCACCCGAGCTGTCATGTTTTTGCTCGGACGAACCCCATGCTACCACGTGGAGGGGCACGTCAGTCGAAGCGTCTCCTCGGGCTCTCGTGCTGACATGTGGCACTATGCAGGAGTAAATGTGCTGTCATACGAATTCTATAAATATCCCGATCCCCCCTTTCTATTCATTTGTTTGTTTTGCGAAGTCCGAGCTCTGCCAACTAACATCTAGTCTTCACCGCAACCTAACGGTTTTCTCTACCTGGTGTCCGACAATCCGAAGTTCCCATGCCGGGGCTTTTTTCCGGTACGCCAGAGTCCATCTCCCTTCCTCTTCTTTTCATTTTTCACTTTTTTTTTTACTTACTTTGGTTCTCTTTGTTGTAGGAGGTCCTCGGGATCATCGCCCTTTGCCAATTTTTCCTTGATCCAGAGGTTGACCGCATACTAAACTCTGCCCGGACCAACCTCGAGGCAAAGGCCTAGGAGCTAGTGTCGGCCACGACAACCCTGGAGGAGCTTCGCGATGCCCTTCACGGATCCAAGGAGGGACAGGAGGCTACTCTGTCCCAACTGACAGAACGCTAGCAGAGTGTCGCACTAATGGCCAGGGGGGGCCAAGCAGGAGGCCGAGGTGGCAGAGGTAAAGACTCGGGCAGCCAAGGCAGAAGTTGGTATCCTGGCCAGAGAGGTGGCGGTAGTGGAGGCATAGGCCTCCAAGGACCATCAAGCGGAGTTGGAGGAAGTTTTCAATGCCGGCTTCGCTAACTACCTAGAAGAAATCTAGGGTCGATTTCTTAAGCTTAGCATGTTGTGGCTAGATGAGGAGGCAGACTCAGTGGAGGGCACTGCTGCGGCCGAGGTTGTTGTTGGTCGTATCACCATTGAGCCAGAGAGGCCTCCATCAGTATTTGTGTGTTTTTTTAAAAGATATTTTGTACAAGTTTTCATTATCAATGAAATACTTTTTTTTTTTACATCTCTTAAGTCTTTGCGTACTTCAAGTCTTGTGTGTATGGTTGCTACTCCCCCCACTTTCGAGCTTGGCTTGCTCGCGCTAGAACCCTTTACAAGTCTCCTTGAAAATATTTAATCCTGAGCACTTCGGTCAGTGTCGAATATTTGTGTTCGGGTTGTACCCCTTGGATCCGTTGCCTTATTAGGGTAATGAGCTCAACCAGAGGGTGCCTTTCTTGGCCTCCCCCTCTCTCTTTGGCTTTCTAGCCACCGAGCCTTTCATAGTTGGAAGGGTACCTCCTCGGATTTGGCCCCTTCTCAGGCTCTCTAGCTGCCGCGTTTGTCACTTATAGACAACAAGTTGTTGATGTAGAAAAAATGTGTTCTTCCTTTTTATATATATAAAAAATTACAACTAGTTAACACCTAAGGTGTTTTGTCAACCTGGCACGCCTGAGGTGCTTGCAGAATTCCATCGGATCAGTTTCTACTGATAATAGAACTTCAGGTTCTCTACATTCCAGGGATGAGACAGGGCTCACCCCTCTATGTCCTCTAGCCGGTATGTCCTAGGTCGGGCTATACCGATGACTTTGTAGGGTCCTTCCCAGATCGGTCCTAGGGCTCCCAAGCCGGGCTCCTTGGTACTCAGGGAGACCTCTCGAAGTACTAGGTCTCCCACCCTGAATCTTCGCTGCTTGACCCTTGAATTGTAGTGCCGAGCAGCTCTGTGCTGGTAGGCGGCGACTCTTACTTGGGCATTGTCTCTGAGTTCCTCAAACAGGTCGAGGCTCAATAGCATTTGCCTGTCATTTTCCTCTATTTGGAAGGGTTTAGTTCGGCTTGATGGCATTCCGATTTCCACTGGGACCACTGCCTCTGTGCTGAAGGCTAGTGAAAAAGGGGTCTCTCTGATAGTTGTTCGCGCAGTGGTCTAATACGCCCATAGGACATGCGGCAACTCCTCAGCCCAAGCCCCCCTTGAACCCCTCGAGCTTGGTCTTGAGGTGGCTCTTGATGATCTTGTTAATCGCTTCCACCTGGCCATTGACTTGCGAGTGCCGAGGTGAGGCAAAGGTGTTGTGAATGCCTAGCTTCTAACACAATCCTCAGAACTTAGCGTTGTCCAATTGCCTACCATTGTTGGTAACAATAGTGTGGGGTGTGCCAAATCTGCAGACGGTGCTTTTCCAGATGAAGTCAGTCGTTTTCTATTTGGTGATCCGAGCTAGAGGCTCGGCCTCGGCACACTTTGTGAAGTAATCGACAATGACGATAACGAACTTGGTCTACCCCTTGCCGGTTGCCAGGGGTCCAATGACGTTAACTCGTTGTGTGAAAGGCCAAGGCCCACTCATCGGGGTTAGTTGTTAGGGCGGTTGTCGTGGCACTACCACGAAGTGCTGACACTTGTCACATTTTCTTGCAAACCACTTAGCATCCTTGTACATAGTGGGCTAATAGTATCCCTGTCAAATTGTTTTGTGTGCTAGGGCTTTCCTGCCAGAATGGTTTCCCCACACCTTTATGGATTTCTCTCAAGACATACTCGGCCTCATCCGGTCATAAGCACCTCAGGTAGGGTAGTGGGAACCCTTTCTTATATAGGACGTCCCTCAGTATCGTGTACCAAACAGATCGGTATCTTATTTTTCGGGCTTCCAGTCTGTCATCGAGCAGGTCACCCTGCTGTAGGTAGCGCATGATTGGATATATCCAGCTCGGTGTGTGGCTAACCGGGAGAGCTACTCTCTGGTCGGGCTGACTGATGCTCGGCTCAGGCAGGAATTCAATTGGGATGGTCCTGACAAGGTCGGCATTGATGGCCGCGACTAACCTGGCTAGAGAGTCCGCGTTGGAGTTCTCAGATCTCAGAACTGGTGCGATTTCGTACTTTTCAAATTCGTCGAGTAATTCGTGAGCCTGGTCAAGCAGGCAATCACCTTTTCGCCTTTGGCCTGGTACTCATTGGTCACTTGGCTGACCACTAACTGCAAGTCACTATTGATTTTCAACATGTTAGCTCCCATTGCCTTGGTTAATCACAGACCTGCCAGGAGCGCCACGTATTTGGCCTCGTTGTGTGAGGCTTAGAAGCTGAATTGTAGCGCGTACTCGATCTAGACTTAGTCGGGCGAGGGCAGAATCAGTCTCGCTTTGCTTCCCTGAGCATTCGAGGACCCGTCTAAATAGATGGTCCATGTTGGTGGTGCTACGCTCTGCTCAATTGCCCCTGTGGGTGGCGGGTCTGTAGGGTAGGTGAATTCTGCAATAAACTTGGCGATGGCCTGCCCTTTGATTGTTGTCCGAAGTCGATATATGATGTCAAATTCACCGAACTCGATTGCCCACTTGGCGAGTCGCCCTAAAGCCTCGAGTTTCTGCAATACCTGGCGAAGAGGCTAATTGGTCGGGATGATGATGGTGTGAGCTTAGAAATAAGGCCCGAGTTGTCGGGATGACGTGATCAGGGCCAGGGCTAGCTTCTCTATCTCTGGGTAGCACATCTTTGTGTCGGCCATGGCTTTGCTCACATAGTAGACAGGTCCTTAGACGCTTCCCTCCTCCTTCACTAGGGCTGAGTTAACTGTTGTTGGCGAGATGACTAGGTACAACAATAGCTCTTCCCTTTGTGCGGGCTTCGAGAGTAGTTTTTTTTTTTTTGGGGGGGGGGGGGGACCCCAGGTAAGCCTTGAGCTATTGGAATGCCTGTTCGCATTCCTCTGTCTATGTCGGCTTTTTAGTCTCATTCAACTGCTTAAAGAAGGGTAGACACTTATCTGTAACTCGAGATACAAATCTATTCAACGCTGCCACTCTGCCTGTGAGGCGTTGGATCTCTTTTGTTGAGCTAGGCTAGCTCATTTCTATGAGAACTCAGATTTTGTCGGGATTCACTTCGATCCCTCTCTAGTAGACCATGAAACCTAGAAACTTGCTCGAGTTGACGCCAAAGGCGCATTTGCTCGGGTTAAGTTTCATCTAGTATCTCCTCAAGATTCTGAACATCTCTCTCAAATTCGCCACATGGTCCTTAACCACAGTGCTCTTGACGAACATGTCGTCGACGCAGACTTCCATAGTTTTCCCAATCTGCTTGGCGAACATCTTGTTCACTAGTCTTTAATACGTTGCTCAGGCATTTTTCAACCCGAATGGCATTACTCAATAACAATACAACCCTCTGTATGCGATGAAGGCGGTCTTCTGCTTGCCATGCTTGTGCATGCCAATCTAGTTGTACCCTGAGTATGCGTCCATAAAACTGAGTGCGTACTCAGCGGTAGCATCTACCAATTGGTCGATCCTCGATAGTGGAAAATTGTCTTTTGGGTAAGCCTTATTCAGGTCGGTGTAGTCCACACAGACTCGCCATTTTCCGCTGGCCTTTTTCACCAGTACCATATTGGCTAGTTAGTCGGGATAGTGCACTTCCTCGATAAAGCCGACCTCGAGGAGCTTGCTAACCTCATTGATTGTTGCGTATCTTTTCGAATGCTCATCTTTTTTTGTTGAACGGGCTTATGGTTGGGGTCTACGTTCAGTCGATGGACTACGGCTCTCGAGTCTATCCCAGGCATGTCATGGTGAGACCATGCAAATACATCGGTGTGTTCTCTTAGCAGGTCTATTATCTCTACTTGGAGTTGAGGTTCGAGGAGTGACCCGACTTGGACTGTCCGGGATGGGTCGGCTTTAGAGAGTTGTATCGAGACGAGGTCTTTTGTAAGTGATCCCCTCTTGGTAGTCTCACCCCTAGGATCGAGGGCATTGACTTGCATTGTCTATTGCTCTTGCGCCCTTCCTCGGGGAGCTGTCAAATAACACTGTCGGGCCTCATGTTGGTCGCCCCGGACCATGCTCGGTCGGGAACTTCATGGCGAGGTGATAGGTATAGACTATGGCTCGCATGGCGTTCAATGATGGTTTGCCCAGAATTACATTATATACTGAAGGGCAATCTACCTCGAGAAAGTCTATGGTGACCTAGTTGAAGCACTCTCTTGCTGTCACCTATAGCAAGATGCTTCCTTCCAAGGTCACCTTCTCTCCTGTGAAGTCAAGCAGAGGGGTCCACACAGGTCGCAGTCTCGATCTCCTGACACCCATTTTGTCGAAAGTGGTTGCGAACAGGATGTCTGTCGAATTACCTGTGTTGACCAGCATCCAATGTACCTTGTGGTTGGCAATGTTCTTGGCGACCACAAGTGCGTCGTCGTGGGGGTGCTAAACAAGGGAGATATACCCACCGATGGGCCAACATATATGATCGGTTGTGGAGGTATACCCACAGATGGACTTGCAAGAACAAGGGAGATATAGACAGTGGGGGGTGCCAATGACCGGTTATGGACCCTCTGATGCCCAAGTTAGGCTGAGAAACTTGGGTTAAGGAGTAGACAATGGGTTTTCTTGCTTACCTCTTCTAGTTTGGGGTAGCGGTATTTATAGGGTCCTTGGGTGGTTCTGAAACTGCTATGTTTTAATGGGATACGCTGGAGAGTCCCTAATTGGATAGGAAACTATTCCAAAATTGTCACCGGGACTACCTCTGTCAGCGTGTTCTTCGGACAAAATCAGGTCTGGTCCTCTTTCTTTGGACCTAGGGTGTAATCCCATCTTGGTTACTTGTACCATCATGGCGGTGGGTGGTTGGATCAGCTCGGAAGGCCGGGTGAGTTTGGATCTCGAGCTCCTTGCCTTGTGGGCACTTCGCCTATGCTGTAGATGCTCATGGTGAGACAAATCCTACCCCTCTTAGCTCTATCCTTGGACAGCTCTGCTCAGAAACCCGTCTTGGGCCTTCGACTACCTTGGTTTGGATTCTTTTATAGTTAGTCGATCGTTTTTTCCGTGCAAGGGACCAGTTCAGTTTCCCCATAACAGTTGATATGTAATTGCTCAAAACTTGCACTCGTCAAATTAAATTAACCAAGCTGTGTGCACGACTTGGATGGGTTATAAGTAGAACATTATAGTGATTTACTTAGAAAGCTGGCCAATTGGTAGACATTTAAGGGATGGTTGAGGTGAAAAGGATCCAACCGTCTGAATTTGTCTAGAAAGTGCCCCCTGAATTAGAGGATTATGATTGTACAACCACTCTGATTTTGGAACAATGACCTATCTAAATTGGGTCCTACGATTTGCACAGTTTCAATTTCATTTGACGCATGCCTGTGCATAATTTATGAGTGCTTGCATATCAACCAAACTTGGGGGGTTAATGAACTTGTAATTTCTTGCTTTGTTGTGTTTGGACGAAGATTTTCGCATTAGTAAAATCTGATCTGTTTTTTTTTTTTTTTTTTTTTTTTTTGAAGAATCAGCTGCAATCAGATTGGGGTATTCAGTTGATATATTGTGCTCTGGAGGGTGCTTCTAATATTTTGATTAGGGATGGACATTTTTTATATATGTTATTGATTTTGAGGAGAATTTTGATACACTGGTAGAATGTGATGGTTGATATGCAGTTGCTCAAAACTTGCACTCATCAAATTGAACTGACCAAGTTGTGTGCACGACTTGGATGGTTTATAAGCAAAACATTATAGTGATTTACTTAGCTGGCCAATTGGTAGACATTTAAGGGATGGTCAAGGTGAAAAGGATCCAACCGTCTGAATTTGTCAAGAAAGTGCCCCTGAATCAGAGGGTTATGTTTGTTCAACCACTCTGATTTTGGAACAATGACCTATCTAAATTGGGTCCTACAATTTGCACCATTTTAATTTCATTTGATACATGCCATGTGTATAATTTATTAGTGCCTGCATATCAACCATCAACTTGGGGGGTTAATGAACTTGTAATTTCTTGCTTTGCTGTGTTTGGACGAAGATTTTCGCATTAGTCAAATCTGATCTGTGGTTTTTTTTTTTTTTTTCCTTTTTGAAGAATCAGCAGCCATCAGATTGGGGTATTCGGTTGATATATTGTGTTCTGGAGGGTGCTTCTAATATTTTGGTTAGGGATGGACAGTTTTTATATGTTATTGATTTTGAGGAGAATTTTGATACACTGGTAGAATGTGATGGTTGATATGCAGTTGCTCAAAACTTGCACTCGTCAAATTGAACTGACCAAGTTGTGCGCACGACTTGGATGGGTTATAAGTAAAACATTATAGTGATTTACTTAGATAGCTGGCCAATTGGTAGACATTTAAGAGACAGGTGAGGTGAAAAGGATCCAACCATCTGAATTTGTCAAGAAAGTGGCCCTGAATTAGAGGGTTGTGATTGTTCAACCACTCTGATTTTGGAACAATGACCTATCTAAATTGGGTCCTACAATTTGCACCGTTTTAATTTCATTTTATGCATGCCATGTGTATAATTTATTAGTGCTTGGATATCAACCATCAACTTGGGGGGTTAATGAATATGTAATTTCTTGCTTTGCTGTGTTTGGACGAAGATTTTCGCATTAGTCAAATCTGATCTGTTTTTTTTTTTTTTGAAGAATCGGCAGCAATCGGATTGGGGTATTCGGTTGATATATTGTGTTCTGGAGGGTGCTTCTAATATTTTGATTAGGGATGGACATTTTTTTATATGTTATTGATTTTGAGGAGAATTTTGATACTATTGTAGAATGCGATGGTTGATTTGCAGTTGCTCAAAACTTGCACTCATCAAATTGAACTGACCAAGTTGTGTGCACGACTTGGATGGGTTATAAGTAAAACACTATAGTGATTTACTTAGATAGCTGGCCAATTGGTAGACATTTAAGAGACAGGTGAGGTGAAAAGGATCCCACCATCTGAATTTGTCAAGAAAGTGGCCCTGAATTAGAGGGTTGTGATTGTTCAACCACTCTGATTTTGGAACAATGACCTATCTAAATTGGGTCCTACAATTTGCACCATTTTAATTTCATTTGATGCATGCCATGTGTATAATTTATGAGTTCTCGCATATCAACCATCAACTTGGGGGGTGAGTGGTTGGTTTTTCCACCTTTGTTACCTCAGGTGGCTAACCTCAGGTTTGCCGGAAGCAGGGACTTTGTCCACTGAAACCTCCCCCATCCTGAGATTAGGTGCTGGGAGGTTAAGTTTCACTTACTCCTAACCACTAGGCGGCTTGCCCAAGGTACAAGGATCACTTTGCCTTGGCCGTTCACCTAGTGAGCCATTTAAGGCAGCTAGGGAAGTACATCTCAAAGTCCCCCAGCTAGCAGTTTAAGGACATGCTTAGGTCCCTATCAACCATCAACTTGACAGTGTGATAATGTAAAAAAACTAGGGCTATATACAGCTCAGTTATTGCAATATATGACCTGTATGCAACTTGTATTCCAACATCTGTATTTGGCTTTTATCCGACTTTTCTAGACTATCCAAATCTGTACCCGTGTACGACAACAAAGTGGATATCCGACCCAACATATAGGCTTGGCCCACCTAATTAATTGGTTTTCCTGATTTTCCAAGATAGGTGATCTTCGTGATAGGGCCTAGCAGTTATATGGCAAGATTTCCTACATGGTCGCATTCACCATCACCGTCACCATCATCAATAAATAAAAAAAGCGATTAATTCATTCACCATCTTGATGATAATGAGAACGGAGGGATTCAAGATAGATTGAAGCTGAAAGATCAAGAGAGTTCGGGAGCGAGAAGGCAAAGCAGGTCACAGATGCAAGGTAGGTCTTCAGATAGAGCTTTGGCTTAGATCTAGGAGAAAATCAGGATTTCCTCATGTGACTCGAGGCTAGAGTTTCAGAGGGAGATGCAAAAGGAGAGGTCAATGAGAAAATTTACATTGGTGAAGCCAATCGAAAGGGTATCTCTCACGACCCTTCCCGGGGATGTTTGAATGGTGGGGGCAGGGATGGTTTCACAAGAGAAACATCTGACCAGGGGGAAAGGCATGAGAGAACCGAGGGCTATAGGGAATCTGAGAAAAGGGGTCATCGGGGAGGAGGAACAAGGAAAAGGAAGGATTATGGGGGGATGATAATGAAGAAGGATCAACGACGAGGTTTCATCCAAAGGTCATTAAACATGTATGGGAATCTCTCTGGAGGAGTCTGGTGGCACATGCAAAGGAAGGAGCCTCCATGGAAAAGTTCCAGAGTGGCTCAATGAGAATGGAGGAGTGTTGAATGATCGGTGTATGCTCAAGTTCCTATCCATGAAGGAAGTGTGGATGGCCCTCAGCCTAGAGGTGGAGGTGGGTAAGCTTCTCATGGCGGGGGCATTTTTCAAGGGAGGAGTGATGAAGAGCATATGCAGATGGGCAGACTAGGCGCCGATGGAAGTCTAGTTTATGGAAGTTGTCGCCATGGTGGGGTCCTGTGTGGGCGAGGTATTGGCAATCGACCTCGAACCATCAATGGCGGATAGAGTGGAGGTGTGTTCGGTGAGGGCGTGTTTGAAGAAAGAAGGTTGTGCTAGTTCCAGAGTCAATTGTTATTGTTGTTTGCGAGGTTAGGATTTCTATGGAGGATAAATAAGTTGTGAGATCTAATGGTCAACCATGATGGACTCATGTTTGTGGGTGGCGTTGCATCTCCGTTGGATGGTGGATCACGAAAGCTATACACATGTGGATTACCAGATGGAGAGACGTTACATGCCATGCGGAGATGGGTCGAATGGCATCAGGCGGCAAGGTCTTCTCTCTCCAGTGGATGCGTGGTGAGAAAGGTGACATTTCCTACTTGATGTCACCACCTGCACCATTGGCGGGGGAAATCTCGATGGCTAAGACACATGTAGGCTCAGACTGTAGGCTTAGTGGGGACATGGTCCATGCTGGCAAGGTTTGGGTGATTGAAGCTAACCAGCACATGGGTTTGAAGGTGTCAATCTCGAGCTGGCTTCGTCAAGTGCCATTGATGGTCTCAGTACATGTGTTCAGGTCAAGATGGATATGCAGACAAGTAGCCCAAATCATGCGGAATTTTCATCTCATGCGGAGTTTTGCTTTAGGCCACACGTGCGAAGCTTTTTTTATCCTTTTTCTCAAGTCAATCGAAGGTTTCGAATCGTTAGCCACTCGTTTGCGTGAGAATGAACTGGGGAGTGCTCGTTGGTCGGGGAATTTATGGGTCAAGGGTGGTTATCTACTATCTCTCCTACTTCCTCTGATGTGGCAAAGCAGGTAATGGTGTGCTCATTTCAAAGTGGAGGTTTAGAAGCTAATGGCTTCCTTCTAGAGTCAAGTCCTTGTAGCTCCAGGGACATCATCTCCACCTTCAAGGAAATTTTGGAGGTGGCCCCTTTGTGTATGGCAATCGCTTCAGAAGGGGTGTTGGAAGGTTGTCAGGTTCCTACCGAGTTTCCCAAGGTTCTAGAAGGTAGCAAGGTTGCCAAGTAAGTTGAGGTTATGAAAGGGAAAGATGGATAAGAGAAGCCTTATGTCATGTGGGAAGGCAAATTGGAGTATCATTTGGGAATAGGGACGAGGATTATTATGCTCTCACCCACTTCATCAAGGATCAAGGAAGACAATTACACCGGCCAATGTCCCCAAGGAAGCCTCAACAATCATGGCCATGGCAAGGAATGTGGATTCCGCTAAGCATAAGAGGAAGGGTTGATGGGGGAGATCAGTTCCCAAATGAAGATTCTTTCTTGGAACATCCGAGGCTTGGGGTGTAGTCAGAAGAGGGTTCATATTAGGGATACATGCAAAAGATCTAAAGCTCAATTTATCATGCTTTAGGAGATCAAGATGCAGGCTAATGGATTCTCTATGGGGGTGAAATCATAGAAATGGGTCACCCTGAACGTTGTTGGTAGTACTGGGGGGATCTTGGTGGCTTGGGATTCGTCAATTTGGGTGAAGGAATCTTAGCAAGGAGGTACCTTCAGTGTTTCGTTGGTGCTGAAAAATGTCTCTGACGTGTTCTGTTGGCTTTTCACAGTAGTATATGGTCCAAATGTGCCTACTAAAAGGCTTGAGATGTGGGCAGAGCCATCTAAAGCTCACAAGTTGCTCCAGGGGCCGTGGCTTCAATGTCACCAGATTTACTTTCGAGAAATCCATTGGGGAAGAATCACAAGCATTATGACGGCATTCTTGGGCTGGGTATGATAGCATGACCTTGTAGATCTTCCATCGGGAGGGGGAAGTTTTGCTTCGTCGAATGGTCAAAATCAGGCCATCATGTCAAGGCTAGAGAGGTTTCTTGTATCCCCTGAATGGGTGGAGAGGATGTCGTTGGCTTCTCAACGTGCCTTGCCTAAGCTTGAGTCGGACTACTATCCAATTTTGTTGGAGGAGGAGAATTGGGGTCCCAAAGCTTTTAGGTTTGAGTTATTATGGTTAAAGGTCGAAAGCCTCTCCTCTGTGGTGGGAATCTTTAAGGTTTTGGGCTACATTGGGTTTGTTTTATTTCAAAAGTTGAAGCTCTTAAAAAGGAAGATTCTGGATTGGAAAAAAGAATTGATGGGAAAGTGATGGGAAGAGGTGGACTTCATATTGAGCAATAGCCAAGCTCTCGTCATAAAGGCGGGAAGGAGATGAGTTGTCGAATGAGGAAAAGATCTTGAGATCTAAGTTAGCCCAAGACTACGCTAGTCGGCTAAAAGAGGAGGAGACAAAATAGAGGCAAAGATCGTGTGCCACATGGTTGAAAGAGAGGGATAAAAATACTAGTTTTTTTTTTTTTTTTCCATAACATTGCTAGTGCTCGAGCTAGAAACAACAAGGTGAGCAGTATCGTGGTGGAAGGTGAGAGGATAGAGGAAAAATTAGGGTAAGCAAGGAGGTGGTTAAGTTCTATATATATATATATATATATATATATATATATAGAAAGACCAAGAGTGGATAACTTGTTTTCCAGTAGGTTCTCTTGGGAGGATTCGATTTTGCAAGAGTGGAGCACCCTTTCTCAGAGGAAGACGTGAAAAAAGTTGCTTTCTCTTTAGGGAGAGATAAAGCCCCGTGGCTATAAGGTTTTCCATGAGCTTTCTTTTAGGAGTTTTGGGACATGCTTAAAGATGACGTGATGAAATTCATGCGACAGTTTTTTCGCTAGGGGTCGTCTTTCCTCGGAAATGGGGGCCTTTTTTATTGTGATCATCTCTAAGATTTCCAGAGCGGGAAATTTGAGGGATTTCCAGCCGATTAACTTTATTGGGGGGCCGTGCAAAATTCTTGTTAAAGTTCTTGCGTCCAGACTTTGCGGTGCTCTTGGCAGTGTTTTCTCTAAGAACAAAGGCACCTTCGTTGAGGAGAGTCATATCTTGGATAATGCTATTATCACTCATGAGTGCGTCGATTCAAGACACAAGAAAGGGCTAAAAGGGGTGGGTTTTTTTTTTATTTTACACACGCACACACAACTCTACACACTCACGCCTTAGTGGGATTTCACCACCTATGGATACTCGAACCCTTCACTGGGTGTTGAAACTCCTAAAAGGGGTGGTTTGGAAGTTAGATATTGAAAAGGCTTATGTCCATGTGAACTAGGGCTTGACAGATTACTTGCTCGGTAGAATTAGTTGTGGTATATGTGGATAGGATGGATTAGGGGATGCATTGATTTTGCTAGGTTCTCAGTTTTGGTCAGTGGTTTTCTTAAAGGTTTCTTCAAAAGCTTGCGAGGTATTAGACAAGGTGGCCCTCTTTCCCGTTCCTCTTTGTTGTGATTGCCGAAGTGTTGGGTAAGATGCTTACTAGAGGCCAGGAGGTGGATCTTTTCGAAGCGTTCAAAGTGGGAAGTCTGAGCCCTCCAATTTCCCATATCTAATATGCAGACAATATGCTTCTCTTTTGCAAGGCTGATGAGGCGAAGGTTGACAATTTGAGTATTGGGTATAAGGTGTTTCGCAGTGGTCTTGTAGCAGAGGGTAAATCTGGCTAAGTGCAAGAGAGATGCTTGGAGTTAATTTGTAAAAAGAAGAAATTGGGGACCTGGCCTGGTCTTTTGGCACTTTTTCCAGGCACATAATCCTTACAAATCTTCGGCCATATTTCCTCTAATAAATCATGGATTTGTTCATTGACATTCTCAGATTCTCTGTTAAACTTGGGCATCTCAAGTTTTCCATCACAAGTGTAGTCAAGGTCCTCAAATTGTTCATCTCTTCTTCCACAAGGATGAATGGATGAAACATCATCAAAACCTAGTATTTTTCCTCAAATTGTTCATCTCTTCTTCCACAAGGATGACTGACGAAACATCATCAAAACCGTTATCATCTGATTCCAAGATGCTGCCACCTTCTCATGCACAAGGAGGCACTCTTTAATGTTGTTTTGGCTTTACCAAATTATCCCGTCAACTCCAAATCTTATGGAGCATTCCCTTCATATGATCATAACTCAGGTTTTTTGTTCTTCCTCTGGTGACTATTATTCCTCTTTCATTCAAACACCTCTTTATCTTGGAGGAGCATTCCTTTTGCTCACCCTCGCACGCATCAGCTGCTGGTTTTGTTGGGTGGCATTTGGTATCCTTATCTTTTCTTTAGCTTTCTATTATCATCAGTTGGCCTTTGGGGTGCATGCTCCACCCCTCCCCCAAACCACTGGAATTCGACTAATCGAAAGGCGAGGTTTTAGTGATGGTGAGCCTCGGACTTATTTTTTTCCACGACATTCCTCTCATTGCTCATCATTGATCTTATACAAGCCCATAGATGAGCTTGCTGTGCCACCAATTTGATGTAGGTTGGATGGAAAGAATGAGAAGGGGAGAAAAACAGATTTTTCACACACCACACAAATCAAATGGTTGATTCTATAGGGTTTTCTCTCTCCACAAGAGCATACTTCTCCCAGTATTTCTTTTCTTTTCTTTTTCTTTTTAATTCCAATCTTCATTGCCCTAGGGCATCTACAAAGACACACGCACACACACACACACACACACACACACACACACGCACACGCACACGCACTCAAATCTCAATAATCCTAAAGTAAGAAAGAATCCAACACATTTATGGACATAAATCTCTTACTTTTATCCTCTTATTACTTATCTTACAAAGATCTCCGAAGATATTAATATATCTTATTAAAGATACCAAAGAGATTTATATATCCTATTAAATATCTCCCAAGACTCGAGTCTCTCGAAATAGAAAACTATCAACAATGTTCCTTTCTACATTCTTTAATTCTTTACTAAATAAAGACCTCAAAGAATCAAGCTAGACCACACAAAGGATACCCATCTCTTAAAAATCTCTAAGCATGACTTCAACATGTGGGGGGCACAGGGCAGAGTGTAGGATATGCAAATTGGGCTTTTGGGACCCACACCTCCATTGGATGCTTATTCTGAACGTTCATGCTTGCATTACTTTTCATTTGTTTTTGGGCCATTACTGGCTCAGCCAGTGCAACTTTTGGGCTCTCTTTTCATCTGGAGCCCACCACCCACCAGATGGGCGGTTCATATTTCTTACATGTGGCCATGGGGTGGAGATGGTGACACAAACTATATCAGACTTTCGAAGAATGCAAACTCGTCATTTTTTTTACATGTGGCATAATCTTTCTTTTTTCTTCCCCCCTTTGGTTATGATCTCTCTCTTTTTATATTTCTTTGTTCATCTATTTACTTCTCTGCTTTTCTCTTTTAGTTGTTTGGTGATGCTTGGTTAGAAACAGGTTCGGGAGCCGAGGTTTGGTTTTCCATTGCATTTTTGTTGTTGGGTTCTTTGGAGCGTTTCCGAAGAGGATCTGACACTGATAACGAAGAGGAGGAAAAGAATGTCAAGTGGCAGGAATACACACTGGTGCTACAGATGCAGGCGACCAGTTCGCATCCGGGGGCGAGACACAGCCTGCCCTAGTTGTGATGGAGGCTTTGTGCAACAACTCAATGAGATGGAAAGTGTTATCACTCCGGATTCCTTTGGTCTGGATGCTGACGATGATCGTGACCAGAGGATTAGGATGATGGAAGCTTTCTCAGCTCTGATGAGGCAGCCAATGTTACCGAGAAATCGTGAGGTTGATGTTAGAGGGAGATCCGGGCTAGGATTTGATTCCAGTCCTTGGTTAATCTTCCGTGGCCAATTTCCTTTACCCATGTCTGAAGGTGGGATTGAAGTTCTCCTCAATGGCGGTCCAGGTATTGGGTTGAGGCGAGCTAACATTAGCGATTACTTTGTGGGCCCAGGGTTAGACGAACTAATCGAAGAACTCACTCAGAATGATTCCCGGGGGCCACCTCCTGCTTCCAGGTCTGCAATTGATGGGATGCCGACTGTAAAGATCACTCAGAGGCATTTGCGTGGAGACTCGCATTGTGCTGTTTGTAAAGAAAGATTCGAGTTGGGTTCTGAAGCACGAGAAATGCCATGTAACCATATATATCACTCCGATTGTATTATCCCATGGTTGGTTCAGCACAACTCCTGCCCTGTTTGTCGTCATGAATTGCCGCCACAGGGCTCTAGCAGTTCTCAAGCAAGATTGAGTAGTCAAAGTTCCAGCAGTGGCCGTAGAACCAGTGGTGCAAACAGCACCAATGGCAGAGATGGAGAGAATAGAGGGAGGCGCAATCGGTTCTCCTTTTTGTGGCCGTTCCGTTCAACAAGCTCTAATTCCCGTAGAGAATCAGGTCTCAGCACCCATGCGCGGGAATAATGAACCAGGTGAGTCATTCTCAATGGCCTTTTGATTGCTAAGCTCATGTCTCTCTATAGCTTTTCCTTCACTGGTACTACAAGTTCAACTCGGCATGAGTTCAGAGTGAAAGTTATTTAAGACCTTGGCGAGGAATGTGAAGATTGTCAGAAGCCTGAAGCCGTTGATTCTGTTGTTCAATTTGTGTATATGATGATGATGTGTTCTTTGTCATTACATCTGCCTTCCGTGGTTGCCAAGGAAGCTATCAGTTCCATCAATTATATATTTTTAAAAATGTATTATTTCGAGAAATGACAAGTTGGATTAAAGCGTTTGGAAATCTTCCCATGCACGTAGGGACATTTGGATGTGGACTGTTCATTTTGCCTGCCTTGATGAAATTGTCCTGATTTGAGTGACTGAAAACGCCCATTTTGTGGGTTGTGAAAAATGTATGGACGATTATTTGGAGGAGATAGGTCTAGTAATGGATGTCTGGGACCGCCCAATGCTTTTGAATTTTGCACAAAACTGGAAGAAGATTGAAATGGAACTAAAAAAGAAAATGGACGGTCATGATATGGATGTCTACACGTCCAAATGCAACGAGGTCGCATGGGAAGGTTTCCATACACAGCCTGCTGGATCATTTCTCATATATTTCTCTAGCTTGCAAATGCTTCTAGGGTTTGCTCTCAAGTCCCGTCATGTTGTTGAACATTTTCGTCAGTGTTGGTGTTGCTGTTTTAATTTGATGTGCCTTTGTAACGTTATTCATGCCCATTTTTTTAATTATGCTGTTGCCTTTTCATATGGCTGATATAGTTCATGTGGGACACCTTTTTTAAGCCCAATTAAGGCTAGCTTCGTTTGGTAGCCAGGATTTGAGGGTATTTGGATGTATTCTGAATCCAAAACCTATCGTTTTTGCTTTTGGCAGTAAAACTGGGGGGAATGATTTGGAGACCTTCAAAACTAAGATGGAGAATCGCACGTGCACATGGGCCCCACCATGATCTTTGCAGGCTCACTTTTGTGGCCCACCTAAGGCTTGAAATTACCTCAATTTGAAGGTGGTGTATGTTTTGATCGGCTAATTACAATGGCTATTTATAATGTTATACATGTATGCCATTTTGAAATATTGTAGATGATTTAGCTAATCAAATTCAGGCATCTGTGATTATAATTCACAATGCAAGTTATTATACAAACTTTAGATTCCCGTGCATTCCAATTACAGGATGCCAAACACAATTAAGGATTCCAATTTGAAATTTCAAAACCAATGCTTTCTAAATATACGCAACCAAACGAGTAGGATCTAGCCCAGCCATTTAAAAACAGAAACACACGACTCTATGACCAACATGGTCAACCAATCCATAGATGCACAATAGCTGCTCCAAGGTCCACCACCTCCATGAGGAGGGCAACACTCAAAAACAAGCATTTGCTTTCTCATAGGCATTCAGAGCAAGAGGTCCACCTCACTTTTAACTGTTTAACTTTAATGGAATTGGATGACCCGTTATGATTCCTTAATTCATTATCGTGAAAGTGAAACCCATAGTTACTCAATTTTATCGACTAGAAAACCACAAAGCGGATGGAAAATCAGCTACATGCCTTGCATCGTGTTAGAATGGTGACCCACGGCTAGATTCCCCTCGCTTAGCCTTGAAGATGAATGGCTCCGATCATTGCTCCCACTCCCACGTGCCACGCTCACCTAGTCCCTAATTCTCTCTCTTGAGTGTGTATTAGAGATAGGTAGACTTTTAGGTTTTTGAGCTTGGACAGAGAGGACCAATGATCTCTTTTATTCATATGATTTGGTGTTTAAAACATTGATATAAGAAATCTTTAAACTAGAATAAATCAATGAAATATATAATAGCACACCTGTTTAGACGATTGCGAAAGCAATAATCCTAGTCGACGAAAAAGCTATCTTCATGTTGGATGAGGTGCGGGCTTAGTTGAATGGTTCACGTCCCGGTAAAATTTCTCTCATGCGGTAAGTTTGCAGCTCACTATCCTTAGAATACAGTCTCCAATGTTTCAAAAAACACCACCATACATTCTTGACGAAAGGGGAACAAAATTTAGAGAGAATTTTCTGATTTTTTAAAGTTGCGTAGAGCTCCAGTGACAAAGTCAAGCCCATCTTAATTTAGAAAAACCAAAAGAAAAATAAAAAATAAAAAAATCTGCACTTAATAGAAAAAGAGACAAGATTGGCGGCTAGGATCTTCCAATCCAGTTGATTTTTGCGGCATCATCCATCCACATGGGAGTCCAACAGATTAATTGAATGGATAGGAAAAACATGAGGTCCACTTCGATAATCTAAATCCTGAGAACGGTACGGCCTAAAGTTTATTAATTTGGAGAAAGGCTAGTACACTGTCCATCTCATTGGATTGAGGATCATATAATCACCACTTTCAAGGAGTGACAATTGGCCAGGCTAACCCGTGGAGCCAGGGCTTGGCCCTTAAACTTGACCTAAGGTCTGATCCCAGGCTTCAAATCTAGGCCCAGCGTGGCCAACAATGAATAGGCCAGCCCAGACCATTGGCCTAGTCCAGTCATCAAGTGGGTCACTGTTATATAAAAAGAATGGCCGATTTAGATACACTAGTTGGTGGTCCTAATCCATGTACATGTGTAAGTTAAAATCACTTTTAGATTCAAGGTCATCTTCTATTATGAAAACCACCCATACAATGAGATTCATCATCAATGGAAACTGCAAAAGAAATTCTTAGATTCAGACTATTTCAAACCTCTGGTCATGACACTCTTTTATCTTACAGGGCCAGGGCCCGAGGTGGAGGCCTTCTTAGGCTTAGTGCTGCCAGGACTCGAGGGATTAGCTGGTTATAGCAAGGGCGATTAGACCAGGGCAACAGTGGCCCGGCACTAGCCTGGCCCATTGCTACCCCTAACTTCAAGACGGCCAAATTGGAAGGTTAGAGAGAGTGCAACCAATTGCATTGAGGTTGTGTTAGATCCCAGCCATCCATCAATATTGATCTTTTTTTTTTTCTAATACATACATTTTCATTTTATTACCTGTTGCTCAATCGCTGGACAAGCCTTTCAGCGAGAAGCAGCTACATGGTGGGACCAATCCCACAGTTATAGCTTGTCTCATACATATGTGGCGTGCATTCATGGATGATAAGGCCTAATAGGAATCAAACAAGCCTGTAGAATTAGCAAAGCAGGGTTATTTTAACCGTAGAGTTCGACACAAGCTTAAAGGGCCACAAAGATTGGACTATCATACCGTAAGGAGAAATCCACAACCCACAACCTGATAGTCCAAGTTCAACAGCTACCACCAGCTGCCATGAACATTCATGACACAGGCATCCACAAGTTCATCTATCGATTGGGCCACATGCAGGGAGGTCTCGTCTTCTAGAAAGGTTACCTTTGTCAACATAACACTACAAGTGAACAATCTTTGGCCTGATTTTCATGCCATGGCATCCACGCAGTGGATCCCGCCTGGTATTTGATCTCTCATGTGCCGCGTGTGGGTAGCAAAACCTTCAATTCCAAAGGCTCAAAAGCATTTCATAAGTCGCATGAGACCACTATTCACAGTAGAGACAACCCATGTACACATCCTTTCTGTCGTCATAAAACCCAAAAAGGGTAGAGAGTAAGCTGTACAGCTCCAGAAAACAGGGAAATAGTTCAATGGCCCCAAACAAAAACATCAGTATGATTCTGCATTGCGTAGAGGAGAGGCTTGAAAACCAGTCAAACCACTAGCTTCCCCAGCCACCACCGCCACTGCTGCTGGCCCTGCCACCAGTTCCAGACCACCCACTTCAGCCTCCCCAACCACTGTTCCCGCCACTATTATCTCCACCACCATGCCCACCAGCACCATCTCCCCAACCACCAACACTACCACCGCCACTACTGCCTTCCTTATTGCCACCAGCCCAACCACCACTTACCTGTCCACCACTAGCTCCGCTGGCCCCACCATTATTACCATCGCTGCCACTGCCCCAACCACTACCGCCTTCATTGCCCCAACCACCACCACTGCCACCTCCGCTGCTACCCCAATGGCCACTACCACCACCACTGCCACCACGACTGTTGCGACCTCTGCCGCCTCCACGACCCCGACCACCCCTACGACCTCCACCACTATCACTGCCACCCCAACCACCATCATCTCTACCACCAGCATCACCACCGTTGCTAATGCGGCCGTCACCATCACTATTGCCGCCACCCCAACCACCACGGCCGTTACTCCTACCACCCCGACCCCTGCCACCCCGACCCCTATTGTTTCCACCACCACCCCAACCTCCACTTTCATCACCACCCCAGCCAACATTGGCCCCATCATCAACATTGCCCTCATCACCACCATCACTATTGCCGCCACCCCAACCACCACGACCATTACTCCTACCACCCCGACCCCTATTGTTTCCACCACCACCCCAACCCCCACTTTCATTCCCACCCCAACCAACATTGCCCTCATCCCCACCATCACTGTTGCCCCAACCACCACGGCCGTTACTCCTACCACCCCGACCCCTATTGTTTCCACCACCACCCCAACCCCCACTTTCATTACCACCCCCACCAACATTGCCCTCTTCCCCACCATCACTGTTGCCCCAACCACCACGGCCGTTACTCCTACCACCCCGACCCCTATTGTTTCCACCACCACCCCAACCCCCACTTCCATCACCACCCCAACCAACATTGCCCCCATCGCCAACATTGCCCTTGCCACTGCTGTCATTGCCGCCATCACCACTTCCCCAATCACCATTGCCCCTCCTACCACCACGACCCCTACTGTTGCCACCACCACGATCGTTGCCACCCCTACCACTACTGCTGGTATGACCACCACCCCAACTACCACCACTGCCGCCACCTTCGTCACCCCAACCACCACCACTAACGCCGCCCCAATCACTACCACCATCCCTATTACCACGACCACTGCTACCCCTACCATAGCGACCTCTATTGCCGCCGCCGCCCCGCTCACTATTGTGCTTGCCGCCACTACCAGTATAACCACCATCCCTGTAATCTTTCCCCCCTGCTCAATCAGAATGCAAAATGCAAATATCAGTTTCCACGCATGCGAATCAAGCAAATCTGAGTATTCATGTGTGCAAGTAGTTTGCTTTGGCATCAAGAATACAATAGAAGAGTGAGGGCAAAACCGGGCCTCAAATGTAGAATAGGTGTAGGCTATGTAGTAGAGAGAGAAGAAAACTCTATAGTTACTCAACCTTAATCAATACCTATTCCACAACTGTCACAAAATGATAAACTATGCCCTGTTCCATCCAAGTTTTACAAGCTTTATATACAAGAAGCATTAGGGCATATAACTTGCATATATTTGTAATAAAACAATTATGATTTACAAGTTTGCATGAAGAGAGCATAACTATTTCCTTTGGAAATGACGATAAAATTGGAAAATACAGAGAAGATTAGCATGGCCCCTGTGCAAGGATGACACACATAAATCAAGAAATTGTCCACAAAAGAACCCCTTTATTAAAAATCTCAGGCATCTTTCCTTGATGATCCTAAAACCTTTGACTCCCAACTCAGGTGATTGTAATATACGAAACACCATTGGCTTCAGCCTATATCTTCTGTTTCAATGTCAAATCTCCAGAATGTAATTTTTCTTTTCAATTCCATGTCAGTTCACCAAACAATGATACACAGTCAACAATGCAACAGGAAGTGTGGTGGTTGATTGGCTTGGTGGACCGTTTAAGGGTTGAAATGAATCATTGTGGGCAATGTGACTATTTGGGATTTTATGGGGCCTGTGGAAGGAGAGATGCCAAAATATTTGAAAATAAGGTGGCACCTTTTTTCCTTTTTCTTTTTTCTGAACAATAAGGTGGCACCTGTTGAAATCATTAATAGATGGAATCACCATCTGATTGTAACTTGTAGCCATATCAGATTCACAACAACAACAAACAACAACAATAAAAATAATAACACAATGATTTTCAAAGATGGTCGAAAGCTGAACTCGTCTGAGTTAGGAGAGCTTTTTCTTTCTTTTTTTGATGACGTCAGGGTGTCCCTGCCCAATTAAAGGCAAGACTATTCGCTACGGATGCACACAATCACCCGCAAACCACATGCATTGGGTAAATCCCAGGGAGGGGAGTCGAACTCTCGTCTATAGGGAGCACACCCACGACGCTTGCCGCTCCCCCGAACCCCGCGCAGGTGATTAGGAGAGCTTGTAGCCACATAGTGGCAATACTAGTTTCAACACTTTCCCCATTTCCTTTATATAAATGTTTTGATTCATGAAGAATATCTTTTCTCCCAAATTCCTTTGATTTTTCATAAGCCCATGAGATCCTTTTCTTAATTTCTTTCTACTATTAGCATTCAAGCACTGCATTGGACTTGTTAAAACAAACTTAAGTTTCCATTTGCACCACGCAAGAGAAAGCCAATAAATTGAGGAGTGTAGGGACATTAGAAAATTTAGGTAAGAGGATTTGAGGATGTGAACGGTGTAAAGTGAAAGATACTTAACTAAAATAGAGATGAGAGAATAAGAAGGAAAAGAAAAGAGAGAGAGAAAAGGAGAGAGAAGAGTAGTGGACCGCTGGACTATTGAAAGCCTTCACACATCCCCCCTCCCTTTTTTTTAATAGGGCTTTCACAAATGAAGAATGAAATTACAAGTATGCCCCTCTTGCTTAAGTAACAACTTGAACTCTTTAAGCAATGGGCCCAAACACCCCCAAAACCCATACAACTAAGACCCAACAACACTCCAGACACTACCACTCTATAATTTGACAGATGTAACACACCCCCTCAAGTTGGAACCAGTGTTTTAAGTATCAATGATATCGGCTAATATATCCCAAGATATATCCTGTATCTCACATGTGTGATATGAAACACACAAGTAGTGAAATATATCCCACATATTCAATCACGTGAGCATTTTTTATTTTCGATTCTTTTTTTCTGTAAATCATGTTAAATCAGAGTCAAATTGTTACAAATCCATGATTTTTCATGTTTTGCATGAAAAATCATAGATTTGGAGCATCGATTTCGAGGAGATGGACCGAGTTGCGGAAATTGGAAGGAAAAAAAAAAACAAAATTTTCAATTTCTCGCAAATTGATTATAATTTATGTCCAAACATAAAATCAAACATGTATGTAACCTAATTTAGTGATTCTTCTTTTGCTTTTGAATGTATTGCTTGTGTTTCCACACGTGTTCTTACATTAATAATTATATGAATAGACTTTGAATATACTTACATCAATTCAATTAGACAATGCATAGATTAGGACCCCGTATGAAGAAAACTTATTATGTGCACTTTTTTTGTAATGTTTTGATTTATAAGTGTGTATTGATGTCTTTTTTAACAATCATTGAAGTTTCATTAAAAAATTCAACCAATTTCCCAATGTTTCCCTATGTTTCCAACAATAGTAATACATTGCGTGATACAACCGACATATCCCATATGATAACCAATACATATTCGTATCCCAAGAGTGTGATACATAACGCGATACCAATATTTAGAACACTAGTTAGAGCATAGATATCAAACATGCCCAGCTTGGATATAAGTTTTTCAAATTGAAATTTTCCAAGAACTTTGGTGAATAAATCTACAATTTGTCCATGAGAGGAGAAGTGTGAATTTCCTTCGCAGAGACCTTATCTCGGGTGAAATGGCAGATGACCTCAATATGCTTCTTTCTCTCATGGAATACCGGAATGTTGGCAATATGTATAGTAGTTTGATTATTACAATGTAAAGATATTGGATCTTGCACGACAAACCCTAATTCTTCAAGAAGAGATTTAAGCCAAACAAGTTCATATGTGTGTGCCATTGATCTGTGTTCCCGCTCAAAACTTGACTTGGCAACCACATTCTGTTTCTTACTTTTCCAAGTAACCACATTGCCACCAAGGTGCAATAACCTGTAGTTGACCGTCTGTCATATCTTGACCATGCAAAATCTACATCAAATTAACTTGCTATCTAGAGATGACCATGAGACCTATGCATGACGCCTTTACCAAGCATACCCTTCAAGTACCTGAGAATTCTCATAATTGCAGCCAAATGAGGTGCTCTTGGACTTTGCATGAACTGACTAACCACGCTAACAGAGAAGGCAATGTCTGGTCCAGTGACAGTCAAATAGATACGTTTACCGACAAGCCTTCTGTACATGCCAAGATCTGGCAGTAACTCTCCATCTCCAAGCTCAAGTTTAACATGAGGATCCATTCGAGTATCTGCAACATGGTGTGCCGTAAAGGATGCTACATGACCATAAAGGACATTATGTAGAGGTGACAATGGCAACTGTTACATGTTACAGGGTCGTATAGGTCATAACAACTGTTACGAAAAAAAGACCCGTAAAGGCCATTACAATCCTATAACAGCCCGTTACGCCCCCTGTAAAGGTCGTAAAGCGTAACGGTATGTTAAGGGGGCCAATATAGGTTTTTCATTTTTTTCAATATAAAAGAGAGACCGTGACGGCCGTTATGACCCCCGTAATGGCTGTTACACTCCGTAATGTAAAAGTAATAGCGGTGGTCGTTACAGCCACCGTTACCGTTACGGAATACATTGATCCGCAAGCTTGGCGCCCAACATACCTGTCTCTTCCAGTAAGTCGCAAATATATTTTCTTTGACATAGATTTATTTCCAGCTTTGGTTCTTGCCACTTCAATGCCTAGGAAATATCAAAGACCAAGATCCTTTGATTTGAAATTGAGATTGAAGATATAACTTCGGCATCTTGGTACCTCTAAGTCATCACCTGTCATTATAATGTCATCCAATGTTTATCTTATCGATATCGCACCCTTGGGATACGGATACATATCCGTATCTATTATCGCATGGGATATATCAGTTGTTTCGATGTTGTTGGGAAACATGGGAAACATTGGGAAACTGGTCGAATTTTTCAATGAAACTTCATGGATTGTTTAAAAAAATAAATAAATAAATAACATTAATACACACTTTTAAACCATTTTTTTTAAATGTGCACGTAATAGGATTCCTTTGTATAGGGTCCTAAGCTATGCCCTGTCTGACTGAACTAATGCAAATATATTCAAAGTCCATTCATATAATAATAAAATACAAGAAGACATTTATGGAAACACAACCAGTACATTCAAAAACAAAAGAAGAACTAGAAATTTAGAAGTGGAATTTCTCTCTCTCTCTCTCTCTCTCTCTCTCTCTCTCTCTCTCTCTCTGTGTATATATATATATATATATATATTAAATTTTAATTTTTTCCAGAAAAGTATCCAAAACAATACAAATCAGTAGATTAGGCCTTGTACATGTTTGATTTAGTGTTCGGACAGAAAAATTGGAACCAATTTGGAAGAAATTGCGGAATTTTTTATTTTCCCCAATTTCCCCCAAATCGGACCACCTAGCCTCGAATATCAAAATCGAAGGTTGAATTCTTGATTATTCATGTAAAACATGAATAATCATGCATTTCTAACCGATTGACACTGATTTAATATGATTTTTTTTTAAAAAAAAAAAAAGAAGATGAAAATGCAAAAATATTAATTGAATCGAAACCGGCCCTAAATCAAAATTGATCTTGATTCTGGTATGAAAATGCGGTTTTCCTTCAAAATGATCAAAGAGGATGGATTGGAATCCACTATAGAAGTGTTCAAAAAAGGAAAGAATGGAGGAAAAACAAGAAAAATTGAATTTTTGGGGTTCTTTTTCACTTCACAGTCAATACTTAAGAAAAAAAAAATAAAGGAGACTAGCGATAAATTGCAATATATCGCGATATCAAGTGATACATTGTGATACATTAAGCGATACCATGGATTTTGGATACTCCATAGGGGTATGGTGACTTGCGATATCAATAATATCGCCGATATCGTTAATATTGTAAACACTAATATCACCAAGTTATCCCGAATCGGTTACATATCGGCTGATACGTAACGGCCCAGACCGTTACGCGATACAGGACCAAAACGGACACCCCCCCCCCCCCCGGATTCTGTGACCGTAACGACCGTTACAAAGCCGTAACATATGTTACAGGCTATAACAGCCGTTACGGGCCTAAAGAAAATAAGGGGGGGGGGACATTTTTTTTTTTTTTTTTCCCCTTTCTTTCCTTCTTCTTCTTCTTCTCGGGCTGCGGCTTCAGCTGCACACCCCCCATCAATTTTTCCTGATCATTTCAAGGTATGGTCCCTAAAATGAAGCAGATCCATATCTCAAGTGGACCGCATAGTAGGATTGAATGCCCACTGTGCACTTGCATTGTTTTAGTGCAAGTGGCCCACCTCGATTTATGTGTTGTATTATATATACATGCCACCCATTAGTTTTTCATAAACATTTCAAGGCATGGTCCCTAGAATGAAACAGATCCAGATCTCAAGTGGACCGCACAATAGGATTGAATGCCCACTGTGCACTTGCATTGTTTTAGTGGCATGCAGCCCACCTTGATTTATGTGTTGTATTATGAATCCATGCTACCCATCAATTTTTCCTGATCATTTCAAGGCATGGTCCCTAAAATGATGCGGATCCAGATCTCAAGTGGGCCGACCGCACAGTAGGATTGAATGCCCACTGTTAAAAACTTATTATGGCCCACTGTAATGTTTATTTACCATCGAAACTACTCATAAGGTTGCATGGACTTGGACCAAGGAAAACAAAAGTCGCAGCTTAAAAATAACTAATAATAATAATAAATAATAATAATAATAATAATAATAATAAAAGTTTTAATTGTGGGAATTCAATCTCCACTGTGTGGTCCACCAAAGATTTGGATTTGCCTCATTTTTTGGACCATGCCTTAAAATGAGTTGGCTAAAAGGATGGACAGCATGGATATGCAACAAATGCATCAAGAATTCAAGGTGGGTCCTATGTTCAGGGCGTCATTCACTAACGGTCCACCTAAGGTTTAAATCTGCCTGTTTTTTTGGATCATGCATTAAAGTGAGCTGGCAAAATAGATTGACGACACGGATATACAAATAAATTCAGGTGGACCCCAATTTCAAGGCCTCACCCACTAGTGGTCCACCTTAGATATGTATCTACTTCATTTTTGGACCATGCCTTAAAATGATTTGATAAAACAGATGGATGTCATTGATATACAATACATACATCGTGGTGGGCTCTATGTACATGGCCGTAAAAATTGTCCATGAGGCAAAATTAATAAATTAAATTATGGCACTATTGTTGCCATGTCACAATTCCAAAATTAAATTATTTAAATAATTTTCACCGTTAATTTGCAAACACTTGTTTTTCTGAAATAAGATGATTTGATATTTTTCATTCATCACTGTTCAATAAATATCCACCAATCCATTAGTGAGATAAGTGTCAATAGATTGCATGAATTTAATGTTGATTTGGGGCATCAAATGGTCCACCAAATCAGCTCTAAATCGACAAAGCTATTTACTTAAATATAATTTCAAATTTTTTCTTAAGATTTATTGGGAAAAATTATATTAATATGTTAGATATATGAATTATATAATTAGACATAAAAGTCCCTACATTGTATGTTGAAATAAAATGTACACAAGTCACAAGGTATGTAATACACCAATACCTACAAATATGAGATATTTTGGTATTAGATTCATTCTAATTAATTCATATTGATATTATATAGTTAGATAATTAAATATAAAATATCCATAGCCAATACAAGGTTGTCTGATTCATAAATTCATCAGACAGTCCGGTACAGCTTCTCACCAAAGAGTGGATTGTTACACCACCATAAACATGTTCCAATTTATAAATGAATGCATATTTGGAATGCTTAGAATATTTTGAATTTTATCCATATTTTTTGACAAAAAAAAATAATAATAAAATTGCACCGTTACGGGCCGTTACGCCCCCTTATCACCGATACATCCCCGTATCGGTATCAGTGAGCACCGTTATGCCAATCGATATCGATACGGGATACCTTGAATGTCACCCACATACACAACAAGTACAATATAACCAGACTTACTACACTACTGAACTTTTCAAACCAAGCCCACAACGATTGCTTTAATCCATATATAGACTTGCTTAGTTTGCAGACTTTTGAAGATTTCCCCCTGAGCAACATACCCTGGAGTAGAGGTGGGCATGACAACGCCGACGACGACAGCATGACAACACGAGCATGACAACGCCGACGACGACAGCATGACAACGCCGACAACGTTAGCATCGCCAACGACAACAACTGGATTAAAATGACGATGGTAAGGGAGTCGCATTCTCGCCGCTGTGGCGATTCATCCTCTGATGAATCCAGGAGGGTTACTGGTGAAGGTTCAGATGCGCCAAATAGAAAGTTGAAAAACGTTGAGTCGGGAGACGAGGACGTCGAAGGTTTTAACAATAGCGAATGGAAAGAGGTTCGTCGCCGGAAACCCACTTCCATTGCATCCGCGGCCAAAACGAGAGCTACCTATCCAACCTTGTTCGTGAAAGGGTTCCCGAAAGGCTGGTTTCCTCTTAATATCGAAAGGATCTTCAGCCGTGCTGGTGCAGTTATGGATGTGGTTATGCCCAGAGACCGAAAGACGGGAGTTTACAAGGGCTTTGCACTGGTTCGGATATCCTCATAATCGAGCTGGCTAGAGCGGTTACAATGCTACACGGAGTAAAATTCGCAGGTTCCCCTCTTCTGGTTCAGCGGGTTAGATTCGGGCTCCATCCTTCAAGGAGGCCCTAACCCACCCTTATCCTTCCACACACACCCCCCCGTGCCGCCTGCTCCCTTAGTTTTTCCTGCCTCGCTCGACCCTTTCTGCTCGAAGATGGGTGTTCCCATAGCTGTTGATCCCGAACTGTTTCATAGGTCCAAGGAACATCTTAAGGAGTCAATGGTCATCATCTCTAAAGAAGGTGCTTCTACGTCTCAAGTGAGGGATTGGATATGAAAAACTACCGGATTTCATCCAGGGAATTATATCATCAAACCGCTAGGTTACAACAAACTGTGGATGAAGGTTTGTCCAGGGATCAACTCGGAGATGCTGCTAATGGCAGGTCATCTTCATTCAAGAGGACCAGTGGCAAGGGTGATGAGATGGGAAGAGTTTTCGACATTCAGCATGGAGAATGTGTGGTTTCAAGTCTGGGAAATCCCTCTGGAACTATGGTTCGATGAATTTTTTTATTGTCGTTGCCGCCTATCTAGGCTCCTATTTAGAGTTAGATGAGAAGACGAAGCTCGAAGAGGAGGTCGATGTGATTAGAGTGAGAGTCAGAAGAAGGGTGGGTCTTCCTCTGCCATTATCGGTGAAAGTGATAGTCGAAGACCGATGCTTCGATTTTCCGGTCATCATAGAAACGAACGGAGTTCCGGTTCCTCATTGGGGTGACCTTTGGAGAGTCAGAGGACCCCCACCAGAGCAGACGGCGTTTCGTCAACCTTCTCTGGAGGAAGGTGCACATACCACATGTTCCAGCGGACTACCGTTTCCGATCCCTGTCAATACACCTGCAACTCCCAGACGAGACGTCCCCTCCTCTTTCCCCAGTGCGACATGTGGAACAACCATGCCGCCTTCGCTCTCCCCTCCAGCTGCCTCGCCTCCTCGTCTGCCGCGGCATCAGACGAGTATTGAGGAGGATGTGACACGTGGCGATTGCGCCGAATCGAATCGAGTGAAGGATCTTCTGCCTCCTGATTATCCAGGAGATTATTCAGACGCTCTCTCTTTTAGCCAGCACTGTTCGCCTTTTAACCGGTCCCTCCACCAGCCCGCGCCAGGTGCTGATCTATCTGCCTTGTCTATTGTGACACGTAAAGTGGGACGCATGGATGTCGAGGAGAGAGGGAGGATTTCTTCTTCAACAAGCAACGTCTCTCCGTTAGAACACGTGGACCGTCTTGATCGTTGTTCGGGTACTGCCTCGGGACAGTTGGCCAAGTCCCATCTCCTTTCTCCCAGACTGCGTAATGCATGTAGCGATGCGCTTAAGCAACCGGACCCACTGGAAACTTCTCGTATCCTCCCGAATATGGGTTCCTTAGCGATCACCTCCTCCTTCCCTTCTAACTCGTCGCCATCTTCATGGCCCGCAGACACAGCGTCAATTGACCGCCATCTATCTGACTGTAGCCAGGCTGATCTTCAATTGCGGCCTTCCTCGCCTATTTCCCATTCCTGCTCATCTCCTCATGTTGATGCCTTAGATATGGGACCGAATACTCTTTTCCAAGACAACGATTCCTCACATATCCTTATGGCGGAACCTCTGCAAATGATTGCAGACTCACAGACAGATCTGCAACTGTCCGACTTGAGCAGAGCCGACTTAATGTCAAAAATTCAGAAGAAACGATGGATCAGAGAAGCCATCGGTAAGGTGGGGAGATCCCTTGGACTCTCCTTCGGGGACAGATTGGCGGATTACGTTGCTTTATTCCAATGCATAGAAAATAGGGGTAGACCTATTGAGAAATGTCTTTCTTCGCCAAGGCACTTACTGAAGATTTCAGGTAGCTGTGAGCTTCAATGCCTAGAAGCGAGTCCTGGTTTTATAGAGGCTTCTGCATCAAAACCAAGGCGCCAGGGTAATCGGGGAAGTGTGGTGAGTCAATGAAGATCATTTCCTGGAATGTTAGGGGTGTGGGCTCCAAACTCAAAAGGAGCCTGATTAAAGCGTCCATTAGCAGAAAAAAAACCAGATGTAATTTGTTTTCAAGAAACGAAGGTCTCTCGATTTAAAGATTATCTCCTGACTTCTCTTTGGAAGGAAAGGGATGTTAAGTTCTTGACGTTGAATGCGATCGGTAGCTCGGGTGGGATCCTCATTGCTTGGAAATCTTCCAAGTGGGAGCTCGTTTCCTCCACTGTTGGCACATTCTCGCTTACAGTTATTCTCCAAGATAAGTATTCTTCTGTTAAATGCTTACTCACTGTTATCTATGGGCCTAAACAATGACTCTCTCAGGTCGGATTTTTGGGATGAGCTCACTCAGGCTAGAGAATCTTTCTCGGGGCCTTCCTGCGTGGTTGGCGACTTCAATGTCACTCGTTTTGCGAAGGATCATTCCAGAAGTAGAAGGCCTTCCCCAGGAATGTTGCGCTTCTCTGAATGGATTCAACAGGAGCAGCTCATCGACTTACCCCTTTTGGGCGCCCGATTCACTTGGTCCGATGGGCGGGCAAATACTATCCAATCTCGGCTTGATAGATTTCTTGTCTCTCCCGAGTGGATTGAGACGTTCCCGACTGTCAAGCAACTTGTCTTACCCCGTACTAATATGTGGCATATGTGGCATATGTGGCTATGACATATGAGCGATAGAAGCATGACAAAACTCAATAAACAGAAACTGTTGAAGAGAGTTAAGGCATGCAAGGTAGATTTCTGCGAGCATTGCATCTATAGGAAGCAGTGGAGGATAAGGTTCAAGCCTACCACACATAATAGCAGTAGGGTGCTCGATTACATACATTCTGATGTCTGGGGGCCAGTGAGTACCGTCTAAGAGAGGATCACAATACTTTGCGAGCTTCATAGACAATTACTCAATGAAGGTTTGGGTCTACTTCTTAAAGCACAAGTCTGAAGTGTAAGCCAAGTTCAAGTTATAAATGGCGGAAGTAGAAAAGCAAACCGAGAAACGGGTGAAGTGTCTAAAGTCAGATAATGGAAAAAGTACATAAAAGAGGAATTCATGAAATTCTGAAAGGAACAAGGCATCACAAGGCACTTCTTAACTCCATGGACCTCACGGCATAATGGGGTGGCAGAGAGGATGAACAGAACTCTATTAGAGAGGGCAAGAAGTATGTTGTTGCATGCGGGGCTGCCAATAATCTTCTAGGTAGAAGCGGTTAACATAACATGCTATATTGTAAATTGATCACCATCTACAGTGATGAACTTCAAAGTTGCGGAGGAAATCTGGATGGGGAAGGACATTGATTACTTAGGGATGAAGATCTTTAGGTGTCCAGCATACGTTCACGTGCAGAGTAGACAAAGGATGAAATTGGATCCTAAATCTATAAAGTGCATCTTTGTCGAGTATGAGAAAGGTGTCAAGGGTTACAAGCTTTGAGTTACAGTTTCTCATAAGGTGGTCATTAGCAGAGATATCATCTTCGATGAGGCATCAATGCTGAAGGCCAACAAGAACGTTGCCGATTAGTCAAAAATACATGGTGATGCAGAGTGATTGTTGGTGCAGGTGGAGTAAGTTAAGCCGATTACTAAAGGCAAAATTCAGCGAGAGCAAGAAATTGACTGAAACAATTAGCAGAATACACAGGAAGTATAGCCAAGAACAGGAAGAGAAGAACCATTAGAGGCCCGGTTCGATATGGGTTCTAAGACATGGTTTCTTTCGCATTGTTCACGGGGAGTGAAGATCACTTCACCTTTCAAGAGGCCAAGTCTGGAAAGGATGACAACAAGTGGATGTCATCCATGGCGGAGGAGATGGAATCTTTACACAGGAATCAGACATGTGAGTTGGTGGAACTTCTAAAAGGTCAAAGGGCTATAGGATGTAAATGATTGTTCAAAAAGGAAACATTAATAGAAAAGGAGGGCGAAAAGTACAAGGCACGGCTTATAGCAAAAGGGTACTCGCAGAGGGAAGGAATAGATTACAAGGAAGTACTCTCCGGTTGTGAAACATAAGTCAATTAGGGTGGCGCTAGCTATTATAGTGGAATCCAATTTGGAATTGGAGCAGCTTGATATGAAGACAGCATTCCTTCATGAGAACTCGAAGGAAGTTATTTACATGAAACAGCCAGAAGGATTTGAGGAACTTGATAAGGAAGATCATGTGTGTAGGCTGAAGAAGTCATTGTGTGGGTTGAAGCAGTCTTTGAGGCATTGGTATACGCAGTTCGATTCCTACATGGTGGAGATTGGTTTATATCAGATGTAAGTACGATTGTTGCATATATTACAGGGTGCTTGAGGATGGGTCTCACATTCTACTAATGTTATATGTTGATGATATGATAATTGCTGCAAAGGACAAGAAGAAGATACTCTTGCTCAAGTTTGTAACGCAGGGAGTTTGACATGAAGGATTTAGGCGCTGCGAAGAAGATCCTAGGCATGGAGATTCACAGAGATAGAGTCTGGGAAGTTGTGGTTGTCTCAAAATGGTTATGTGCAGAAGGTGCTAAAGAAGTTCCATATGGAAGGTGCTAAGCCAGTTAGCACGCCTCTAGCGGGTCACTTTAAGTTATCAACCAAGTCATGTCCAAACATAGAATAGGAGATTTCGGACATGTCATGGGTGTCGTACGCGAGTTTAGTGGGGAGTCTCATGTATGCAATAGTTTACATGAGGCGGGATATCTCACAGGCAATTAGTGTGGTCAGCAGATATATGGTGAATCCAGGAAATGAGCATTGGAATGTTGTTACATGGATTCTTGGGTATCTCAAGAGCACAATCGACACTAGGATCATGTTCAGGAGGCATGGAGCTTCAGGTGGAGTTGTAAACTACATGGATTCGAATTATGCAGGAGATTTGAACAACAGGAGGTCCACTATGGGATATGTTTAAACATTAGCAAGCAGACCGATATGTTAGAGATCTACGTTAATACTCTACTATAGTGTTGTCTACAACCGAGACAGAATACATGGCTGCGACAAAGGAGTTAGAGGCATTATAGTTGAAGGGTCTAATTGGAGAACTAGGGTTGAAGCAGGAGGCGATCCATTACATTGCGATAGTCTGAGCGCTATCCATCTAGTGTTGAATAAGGTGTATCATGCGACAACCAAGCACATCAACGTGAGGTTCCACAAGATACAAGAACCCATTGATGGATAAGAACGTCGTGGACATGTTGACGAAGCCGGTGACCACAAATAAGTTCAAGCATAGCTTGGGCTTGATCAATCTCACCAGCCATTAATGAGATTGGCCACCCTTGCACAGGCGTGTGGATGGAGCTGCATTGCAGGTGAAGGATGCAAGGAGCGGTCCACGCTCAAGGTAGAGTTTGCACGGGAGATCTTCATGGTGACTTTGTAGAATACAAGTCAAGGTAGAGATTGTTGTGCGAATGCATTGGATTCTGCATAGCCAAGGGGTAGTTGCAAGGCTCTATCGATCGGACCAACACCTTGTCGATCCGACTTACAGAGTGGTCGTTTTCTCGATCAGAGATCTGTGCAGAACAGGGTTCTGTCAATTCGAGTCAGTCCAACGAACGGTGCAATCAGTCCGACCGATGGACTCCAATTTAGTTTTGCGATTTTGCAAAAAATGGGGCTAGAGTTTTGCAAGGTGAGAGGGTTCTCTACACTTGTAAGGGCTTAGGAGGGATTTTCTTAAGGGGCTAGGGTTTTCCTAGGTGCACATTGCAAGGTAGGATCCGGTGATTCTGTAATCAGAGAAGGTGAATGGTGTAAAAACTCTTAAGGCTTTTGATTATAGTAGAGATCTTTGTCGCTTTGTGCCGTGGTTTTTTCCTGCAAGAGTTTTCCATGTAAAATCGGTGTTCTGTGTTTGCTTGCTTGATTGTTTTATTATCTATTTGATTGTTATGTCTTCGTTGAACATGCTTCCACAAAGTGCACAGATTAACGGTGGTATTAGATCCGAATTTCTAATACCTAGGGATGATTCGGGATTGTTATGGCTCAGAATTACAACATTATCATCGATACTGGGGAACTTTCATAAGGGATTCTTCCTAAAATACCCCTAATAAACTATTGAAAATATTGGCAATATTCGAACAATTTTAAACTGCCAGGAATTACGATATCGTTAGCCTGCTGATATCGGTAATGTTGATGATATTAGATAATACAGTGTTTTAAATAGCGAATGGTGTGTAGCATAGCATTCACCCCTTAGAAGCGTGAGGCATAAGCTACATAGCGCATAGTGTAAGCTACACACTACTTGTAGATTTTTAATCAAGGTGCTTGGTTACACTAGCGTTATGATATTTTGTAACAAATTAGACTTATTAATAATGAATTTAACAAAATTTCTTGATATTTGGTGCAACAAAATGCAATCTAAAGTAATAGGAAAGGACAATGATTGAGTATAAAGGTAAAGAAAGGGTATCAAAACTGATTGTGTGTCTCATCTCTGAGGTCATGGATTCGAGAACCCATGTGTGTGTGGGGGGGTGTAAGAGTGTGTGTTTCTCACCTTTCAAAATAAATGTTATTTATATTATTTCACTAAAATAATTTAAAATGTTAACTAATTTTTTTACTAGAAATAGAAAAATGTAACAAATCATTGAAAACATCATGTGAGCTACATAGCATGTAGCATAATCTATGTAGTGGGTAGCGTGTGCAAATTATCCCGTAGAGAAGGCTACATGTGACTTAAGCTATTTTCATGAGCTACATAGCATCAAGGCTATGCTACGCTATGTAGTGTAAGCTACATGCTACATAGCGTAGCTATTTAAAACACTGGATAATACCAACAATGTTTGGAACACTGTACAGCACAACACAACACGCACATATAAACTATTTAGCAGCAGCCATGGAAGATGCTATTTGAAAAGGAGGGAAATGTGAATAAATTTCTTGGTAAAACCCCCACTTTGCTAGGCCTTTATAACAACTTCATGAAATGACCACAATGTCCTCAAGGCAAGATAGAAGTTTACAGACTTAACAAATAAAGTATAGATGGCCAGTGCCTCTTATAAGAGTGATTCATGTGAACAATGTTGAAAGCACAAATTCAATAGACAGTCCGAAGACCCTCCAATTCAACCCATGACTCAAAGTCAACCAAATTTTAGCTAAAACCAAGCCAAAACGGCAGAACCCTCACTCTATAAAATAAAAGGGTTGACTGAAACAACTTTTATCAAGCTCTTGCATAGTGTGTTGACTCCCCCAAGTAGAAAGAGACTTGTCGGAGCCTTGTTTCCTATTATTAAAACTTAATTGATTCAATCTTGTTGAATTGCGACACAACATATTTGACAATCCAAAGATACCCGCGACCAAATTTTAAAATGCGGCCAAGGCCAAACAGCCAACAGACCAGTTTGGACTAGAAGCAGCAACACCCGTGAGCTAAACAATATGAGGCACTCTTCATCTACAAACAAGTTCATCGTCAACATTCAAGCCAAACAGCCAACAGACCAGTTTGAACTCGAAGCAGCAACACCCACGAGTTAAACAATATGAGGCACTCTTCATCTACAAACAAGTTCATCGTCAACATTCAAGCCATATACCTAAAAGAGCTATTCCCAAGTTACAGATGTGACTCATAGTATTAGCGTCTTGTTGATAAAGGATTTAAGGATGAGACAACACTAAGCATGATCAATAATGTGGGAACAACCTTGGTGACTCCAACAACGCTCAATGCTAGGGCAAACTCCGGCAAAAGGATGGAAACCCCTCAAAAGTTGGGGTTTCCAGGAATCCTATGAGCTTAACTGAAAGGCTTAGAATGCTGGTACTTGCAATTGAGGCACATGTAGATTTTTGGAAATTTTCCAACCATCAAGTTGGGGCTGTTATCAGTAGTGATTAAAGGAAAAGAAGAAAGGAGAAAGCAAATAATATCCCAGGGATTTATTTTTATTTTTTTAGTAGTTTTGATACTTTAGAAGGAAAAAAAGAGAGAGTAACTTCTAGTTGTCTTTTTTATGAAGTTCACTCGTGCACGTGTGTGTATTCTTATTTACCAAAAATGAATAGACCCCTCACCTGATAAAAATTTTAAGCGGGCAGAATCAAGTACAAGTCCCGAGCTACCAAACCTTGTTGAAACAAACCTCATCAGCATCAAGGGCATACCGGGATAATTTTTGGTACTCCACCAGACTTCAAATGGCAGTAACATGATTATTCTTTGAATTCTATCAACATGATTGAATTTTCATGCATATTAAAATGCAGAAAGTATGTATTATTTGCTTACCTGTTCCAGACCCTGGCCTAGAAGATCCATCCCAGTCTGAATTTGTCTGACCTCTCCCACTACCATCATCATTATCAGCTGCAGAGCCGCCCCAACCACCACTAGCAGATCCCCTGCCAGAGGAACCCCCAATTCCAGGGCCTTTCATTGAGACCATGGCAGCTACCGATCCGGTTGTTGGCCCAAAATCTTCAACATGTCTCTGAAAATATGCCACAAGCTTGTCGATGCTATTATTTCCAGCAAACATCTGTTTTCGAAACTTGTAGCCATTGTGGCACAGACCGATAAATTCATGATGCAGATTCGTACTCCGTATATATGATAAAATAAAGGCTCCAGGATTTTCGTAGGAAATGCCAAAACAGTAAACTATTCTCATTGGATGTTCTGCTTTCTCCACCCTTAAAAGCTCATCAACTTCTGCTTGTGAGCCCCTCTGGAATTTGCGGTACCCAAGCATAACTTTCAGGTAGGCTACCAGGGGGTCAACATAGCGATCTACAACCTGCCAAGAATGGAAGCAGCAAACAAGAAAAATATAAAAAAGATTAATCCATGAGTGAAGCTGTTTCGAAGTAAACTGCCTGAAAGTAGCAAGCGAGAACAAAGCCATTAAATACACAAACATTAAAACAGTAACTGATTTGATTTCACATTCTCCCATGATTTGAGACATGCCGAATTTCATGCATTCGTGTATTGTCAAACTCACAACAATTCTCTAATAAGAGAACATTAGTGCAGACAAGTTCTACTGTACCAAGATCAAGCATTTTTTAAACAAGATAATAGCAGGTTCTTTTTTCTCTCTCTCTCTTTTGAAAGATGGCAAGCACCAAATTTAAAATGCCAAAACCAAACTCCATGACCAAATGCCAAAACAATCTATTTTTCATTCAATGACATCAAAATATCTGACGCAGGACAGCCCTAATTATGATGCATGCTCATGGAGATAATTAAACAGCGGAAATAAAAGGAATAAATGATCTAAAATTCTAACAATAATCATCATAACTGAGAAAATCATAAAGGAAACATGCAATGGAGCGGGCCATCACTACAACCATGGAGTATGGAATTCAATTACTACTTAGGTTGGATCCGGCGAGGGATGAGACCTCCCGATCTTGCATGGTCACACCCAATCGATCAATGAAGATCACTAGTCCGAAGAACCAAGAAGTTTCTCGGATTAGGGATTTGAGAATTTGGGGATTTAGGGTTTAGATCGGTTCTCAAGATTTTGATCGTAGAGGAATTAGCCAAAACAAAAAAAAATAGAAGAAAGAAAGTTATTACCTTGAGGAAGTTGGAGGGGCACAAGAAGAAATTAGAAGAAGAAGATCAAGGGGAGAGAAGAAGCACCATTAGAGAGAAGAGAGGAAGGAGGCAACCAAAGGGTTTGCTTTTCATTCATCAATAGTTGAAATTCGTGTTTAGGGCTTTACCCCACTTAAATAAGCACATAAAGACATAAAATTACTAAAATACCCCTAGGATAAGCAAATAAAGATATAAGATTACTAAAAGACCGCTAACTAAGTCAAAAAACGTGCAAATAACATAAGTATGGGAAAGTTTGGGCGCTCGGTCCTCTTTCTCCAATCTTCCTTCACATGTGTCTTCCCTAAGTGGGGTCTTCTATATGTCCAATCACATGTGAAAGGTCTTCAGCTCCTCAATATTCGCCTATCCACAAGGACGGCACTTGTGGTTGGCGCTTTCTTCGTTGGTACACCTTGAATGCACCTGTGTCCGCATCAATTCCCCTCGGGTGAGAAAAACTCGACCCCGACGAGTTGAAACTTTTGTAGCGCTCAAGTAGATCTGGATCAATACCCTGCAATGCGTCGCCCGACAGCCACGTAGATTCAGACGATGGTTTGTTCTTCCACTTGACAATATACCTTTGTAAACCCCCATCTCTCGTGTATACTATCTCGTCATCCAATTTTTCCTCATTTGCTTCTTTTTGGTTATTGGGTGGTGGTGGGGGTGTATGGGGTTGGGTAGCAAACTCAGAAAAAGGCCATGAAAGGGACGATGTATCAACAATGGGAGTATGGGCACGGACTAGATCTTCCACATTAAAAGTTGGATTAATGCTCATTTCAGATGGAAGGTCAACCCGATACGCGTTGGACCCAACCTTTTGTAATATCTTGAATGGTCCAGCACTACGCGCTTGTAATTTCTTTGCAGATCCTTGATAGAATCGCTCTGGCCTTATTCGCACCATTACATAGTCTCCTTCTTGAAATTCTTGCACTCTACGATGAGAATCAGCTGAAACTTTATAATCATCATTGCTCTTATTTAACCGCTGTCTAATATGTGTATGCAAATCATGAATATGGCGTGCGAATGCATCGGTTGACTCAAAAGACCTTTGGGTAACAGACATAGGTAAGAGATCTATGGGTATTCTAGGTTTATAACCACTTACAATTTCAAAAGGACTCAACCCGGTAGATCTATTAACTGACCCATTATAAGCAAGTTCAGAGTTGGTAAAATTAGGTCCCAAGTCTTAACATGTTCACCCACTAGACAACGTAGAAGATTTCCAAGGCTACGGTTTACCACTTCAATTTGACCATCTGTTTGTGGGTGGTAAGCAAGAAAATTGCAAATGAGTTCCCATAATGTGCCACAGTGTCTTCCAAAAATAGCTAGTAAATCGAACATCACGATCAGACACTATGGTTTTAGGTAACCCATGGAGACGCACCACACCATCAAAAAAGATACGAGCAACATGAGACGCATCTGACGTCTTCGAACATGGGAGGAAATGCGCCATTTTAGAAAAAACGGTCCACAACGACAAAAACGGAATCGTGCTTTTTTATAGTCTTGGGAAGCCCGAGCACGAAGTCCATACTAATGTCCTGCCACGGAGCATGTGGCACTGGCAATGGCGTGTACAACCCGGTATTTTGCTTTCTTTGCTTTGCCAGCTGACATGTTCGACACTGCCCTAAAACTTTGGCTACGTCTCGCTTGAGGCTTGGCCAATAGAAACGATCTTCCACGAGGGCAATGGTCTTATCACGACCAAAATGGCCAGCTATCCCTCCTGAATGAAGCTCCCAGATGAGGAATTCACGAAGGGACATACGGGGAATACAAAGTCTGTCTCCCTTGAAAAGAAAGCCATCTTTAAGAACATATCCACCCATAATATGCTGGTCACTAGAGAGCGACGTGTAAGTACCCCCAAAATCAGGACATATGGGGTATTCATCTTTCAGTTGCTCAAATCCGACTACCTCTACACTCAAGGAGTTGAGCAACGCCACTCTCCTACTAAGGGCATCCGCTGGTTTGTTTTCAACCCCGGCCTTGTGTTTCAAAACAAACGAATATTCCTGAAGAAACGCTACCCACTTGGCATGCCTTGGGTTGAGTTTCTTCTGAGAATGCAAATATCTCAAAGCCTCATGGTCAGAAAACAAAACGAATTCTTGCGGTAGGAGGTAGTGTCGCCAATGTCTCAGGGATTGCACTACCGCATAAAATTCTTTGTCGTAAGTGGAGTATTTTTGTTTTGCCTCATTCAATTTTTCACTGAAATAGGCCACTGGGTGTCCTTCTTGACTCAACACTCCACCTATACCGACACCAGACGCATCGCACGCTACTACAAAGACTGTAGAAAAGTCAGGTAGACGCATGACAGGAGCTTCCACCATCTTGCCCTTAATTTCTTTAAAAGCCTTGACGGCGGCTTTAGACCACACGAACTCTCCCTTTTTCATGCACTCGGTAATGGGAGCCATGATCGTGCTAAAACTCCTAATGAACCGACGATAAAAAGTTGCTAGGCCGTGAAAACTTCGCACCTCATGAATGTTCCTTGGTTCTGGCCACTCAACTATGGCCCTGACTTTTTCAGGGTCTGCGGGCATCCCTTCAGATGACACTATAAATCCTAAGAACACAACTTGGCTAGACATGAATGCACATTTCTTAAGATTAGCGTACAACTTTTCCTTCCTAAGGACACTACAAACCTTCTTTAAATGTTCAAGGTGTGATTCCTTAGTGGTACTATAAATAAGAATATCGTCAAAGTACACCACTAGGAATTTTTCCATGAACGGCCTCAAAGCTTGGGTCATCACCCGCATGAAAGTACTGGGTGCGTTAGTCAAGCCGAAGGGCATGACCAACCACTCATACAACCCATCTTTCGTCTTAAACGCCGTCTTCCACTCATCTCCTGGGCGTATACGAATTTGGTGATATCCACTCTTGAGGTCTATCTTAGAGAATATAGTGGACCTGGCCATCATGTCAAGCATATCATCAAGTCTAGGTATAGGGAACCTATACTTGACAGTAATTTTGTTTATGGCACGGCTGTCCACACACATGCGCCACGTGCCGTCTTTCTTTGGCGTCAACAATGCAGGCACGGCACACGGGCTCATACTCTCTTGGATGAAACCCTTTTGTAGAAGCTCATCAACTTGCTTCTTCAACTCTGCATGCGCTGCAGGGTTCATCCTGTGGTGAGGAAGGTTCGGTAGAGTAGACCCTGGGACAAGATCAATGGCATGTTGTATGTCCCTCATAGGTGGCAACTCATTCGGTAAGTCTTCAGGAAATACATCACTGTATTCCTTCAGGACCGAGATCACCTCACAGGGCAACTCTGATGGAACCTCAGGTGTAATTTCTCTAGCCACAAGGGCATACACCATAGAATCCTCCTTAGCCTCTTTTTCAAACTCTCTTGCGCTGATTATATGTAAAGACTTAGGTTTGGATTTCCCCATTTCTCTAGGCTCACTTGCCTTCTCATCCTTCTTCTTTCCTAGTGTATTCTCAGGTGGCATGGGATTAAGTTTGATCTTTTTACCATTATACATAAAAGTACACGCATTCGAACGGCCAAAGATCGTGACATCATTATCGAATAGCCACGATCTACCTAGGATAACATGCCCCACATCCATAGGTAAAACATCACACCACAGGGACTCTTTGTATGACCCAAACTCGATGGGGACTAGACATTGCTGGGTGACAGGTAGGGATGTCTTGTCAACCCAAGAAACTTTATACGGGTCTGGATGAGGTGTGGATTTCAGTTTTAAGCGATCTAAGGTGCTAGTGGAAATCACATTCTGACAACTTCCACTGTCCACTATCACCTTACAATTCTTTTCACCACACTTGGCAATAGTGTAGAAGATAGTGCTTCGACGCCAGTCAACACTACTTCTAGACTGAGCTAACACACGCCTAACTACTGCAAGCGTTGCTTCTCCATCCACTTCTTCATCAGTAAGTCCTCCTTCAGGGTGATACTCTTCAACTTCATAATCACCCTGGTCATCTCCACCCTCGTGGGATTCGCCTATAACTAAGGCTCTCCCACGGCTCTTCGTAGGACACTGATTAGACATGTGGCCAAGGTTGCCACACTCATAGCACCTCACTTGGCTCATGTTACTAGGACCGGCACCAAGAACCCCTTTGCCCTTGTCCTCCCTAGGCCTAGGCGGAATGGTCGCCTGTGTCCTAGGTTGATTACCAATATTAGGTCTAGTTCCTTGGGAACTAGATCTAGTATTGGAGTCTCGGGAGTCTAAACGACGAACGACAGGAGCCTTCAGACTGCTCTAACTCCTGCACGACTTGATATGCTTCATCTAAGTCCGTTAAGGGCCGAGTGATAAGCTCGCGCTGAAGATCCGCACAAAGGCCCGTCTTAAAACGCGAGAGCGTTACTAGAGGGTCTTCTCGGATATCACATCGCATCACATACTCTTCAAATTTAGCGATGTAGTCAGCGGCAGACATTGACCCTTGGCGTAAGGATTGCCATTGGTCAAGGAGCTTCTGACGGTATGAGAGAGGAAGGTACTTCTCCTTCAACTTCTCTTTCATCTCATACCAATGTGTGATAGGGGCTCTACCAACTCTCTCTACCCTACGCTCGGTGTTGGTCCAGAAGAGCTTGGCTTGACCCACAAGCTTCATCTTAGCAAACCGCATTTGACGGTTTTTCGACATGCCATACCACTCAAAGTAGTGGTCCATGTCAACCCAGTCAAGGAATGCCTTGGGATCCAAGCGTCCATCAAAACTCGGGGCCTCAACTCTCACACTCTTCATCGCACGCTCATCTGGATCATAACGGTCTTGATGACCGCATGTGGCTCGTGCCTCTCGCACCACACCACGACCGTTACCACGATCTCTATCCTCACTACCACCACGTGTGGCAGCACGTTCTTCAATGATTCCTTCCACTTGGGAGTGCGCATCTTCCCCTACAGCGGGATTTTCCTTTTGGGACGCCTCTAGTTGCTCCACCTTAGTCATGGTGGTGGTAATTTGGTTCTCAAGGCGGGCAAACTCACGCCTTTGACCCGCTTCTAGGGCGGTTATCTTTTGTATCAATTGAGCAAGTTGCTCAGATAACTGCTCGTTATTCATGGTAGGTTGAAGTCCGAAACCTCTACCTCTTCTCGTGGGCATACAATGAAGACTTGAACCAAACTCTACCTAACTAGACTACTAGGTGTTATGACTTTCAAGATGAATGCGATGAATGCAAAACTACTATGAACTGACACAATTAAGTTGAAACAGGAAACAACTCAAATTTGAAAATTTTCCAGATTAGGAACTTTCTAAAATTGGAAAGTTTCTAAAATTGAAAACTTTCTAAACCTGAAACTTTCCTAAGTTAAACCTAAAAATCAAAACCCTAATTTGATAACTCGATCTAGACAAAAACCATGCAAGCCTAGGCTTTGATACCAAATTTGACGCAGGACAGCCCTTATTATTATGCATTCTCATGGATATAATTAAACAGAGGAAATAAAAGGAATAAATGTTCTAAAATTCTAACATTAATCATCATATCTGAGAAAATCATAAAGGAAACATGCTATGGAGCGGGCCATCACTACAACCATGGAGTATGGAATTCAATTACTACTTAGGTTGGATCCGTCAGGATGAGACCTCCCGATCTTGCATGGTCACACCCAATCGATCAATGAAGATCACTAGTCCGAAGAACCAAGAAGTTTCTCGGATTAGGGATTTGAGAATTTGGGGATTTAGGGTTTAGATCGGTTCTCAAGATTTTGATCGTAGAGGAATTAGCCAAAACAAAATAATAGAAGAAAGAAAGTTATTACCTTGAGGAAGTTGGAGGGGCACAAGAAGAAATTAGAAGAAGAAGATCAAGGGGAGAGAAGAAGCACCATTAGAGAGAAGAGAGGAAGGAGGCAACCAAAGGGTTTGCTTTTCATTCATCAATAGTTGAAATTCGTGTTTAGGGCTTTACCCCACTTAAATAAGCACATAAAGACATAAAATTACTAAAATACCCCTAGGATAAGCAAATAAAGATATAAGATTACTAAAAGACCGCTAACTAAGTCAAAAAACGTGCAAATAACATAAGTATGGGAAAGTTTGGGCGCTCGGTCCTCTTTCTCCAATCTTCCTTCACATGTGTCTTCCCTAAGTGGGGTCTTCTATATGTCCAATCACATGTGAAAGGTCTTCAGCTCCTCAATATTCGCCTATCCACAAGGACGGCACTTGTGGTTGGCGCTTTCTTCGTTGGTACACCTTGAATGCACCTGTGTCCGCATCAATATCAATTTCCCAAATGGTTTGCATATCATTCCACTGTTATTTCAGAACTTCCACAGGTCCAATATCCATGAACTGAAGGTAAGAAAATGAAATAAAAGGCATTTCCAGTTTTTAGGTATATTAATTTGGATAATGAACTAATTTCTGCATTGGTATCCATACATGGAGTCTGTTAGTTCTCCTCTTCTTCTTCATCTTCATCTTTTTTGTGCTTATGCAGAAAGGTTTCATGAAGTAACACGTGCAGAAAACACTGAGAAGAGTCCAGCTGTAAGTTGCTTACAATATTCCAAGGGGACATTCCTCTCCACTCAAGATAATTTAGACAGCATTAGGACCAATGTTGTTTCTAAATTATCCAAGGTTTTTAATGAGGACATCACTTCACGTACACTGAGAGGAGTCGGGCCGCACCGATTTCCCTGTGGCTAGGCAAGTACCCGTGATCGTGCTGAAGACCTCGTGTGCATGTACGAGCATCTAGAAGACCCCACACTGAGAAGATGCACATGGGCTGCTTTATGGAGTGATCCAGACCGTTGGATTGGAGGGACGTGACGACCGGGCCATTGATCGTGGATCGTCCACACTAGTTTTTCTTAGACTTTATCAGCTTATAGGATTTAGTTTTGTTTATGTTATGTTTAGACACCATTATGAATGTTCTTAGTTGATTTTATTTATAGCTATTTTCTTTAAAATTCACAAAACAGGGTGGTTATTGTAATTATTGAAACTTCCTAGAGCTATAAAAGAGGGTGGGCGTGTGACTCTCTCCCTCGTTAGATTTTGTGAAAAACAGAAAAAAAAAAAAAAAAAACAAAAAACAATGAAGCTTTGCTCCTTTTCTTCTTCTTCTTTCATCATCTTCATGAGATTTGAAGATACTTCCATGTGATTTGGAAGGGAGATTAATGTGAGGCTAATCTTCATCAACGGAGGTGCGAGGTCTCCATCTATCCCCATATCATCATCCATTTTTCCTCCATCAAGGTTTTTCCTCGAAGTTCTTTGATTCTCTCATCTCAAATCTTCATCTTCTCCTAAACCTAACTTTCACATACCCATCTACAATCCAAGCCCTAAGAGACCTAAACCCATCCAACCAAGCCACATGTGTGACATTACGACCACACATGTGAACCACTCGGGTTGGACGTACAGCCACACCTTGTCGTTCTTGGCTTCCCATTACCCTTAAAATCAAAACCCCCTTTTCTCTTTTCCAAAACCCCAACCCTAAACCTAAAATCCATAACTTTCCTACTTTCCCAAATTACCAAACCCTAACTTTTCCTATTATTCAATTCACCCAAAATCCTTACACACCTTTTATCCAAAACCCTAATTCCCACATCCTAACCCATAAACCATTTATCCAATTTGAAGATATTTAGGGTCCATTTGGGTATGGGATCCTACTAAATCAGGATTGGGCTCTAGCCTTCCACATAAGATTCGTTGCTGCTTTCCTCCACATAATTGTAATTACCAATGTTTTTTTTTTCTTTTTTTTTGGGGGTGAAATGCTACTAATTGCATTTATGCGAAAGAAAGTTGCACTTTAGTGCCGAGGATCCTATACAGTGTTGTCATGTGCGATCGCACATGCCATGTGCCATAATATGCGATCGCATAGTTGTCAATGGTCAGAAATCTAACCGTTTTCTGACCGTTGGAAATTTTATAAATAAAAAAAAAATTAAAAATCATGATTTTTTCTCTATAAAAAGGGATTTTAAACACTCCTACATGCACTCAAAGCTCAAACTCTCTTTATCTCTATTTTGCTCTCTTACACTCTCTCTTACACAATTCCAACCCTCAAGCTCCACTCCTCCATCCATGTTTCTTTCAAGAATCAAGATTGAGATTGAAGTTTCAATCAAGGGACAAGTACATACATCCACAAGGATTCAAAAATCAAGAATCAAGAGACATTACAAGACAACCAAGCTCTTCATCCATTGAATTGAACTCTCTTTCTAGTTTCTAATTTTTCCAAGTTATAAATATTCACACAACACCCACCACTCTCTCTTTCTAGTTTCTAATATATTATCTATCTCTCTTTCTATCTCATTCTCTCTTAAAGTTTAATAATATCCAAGTTCTAAGTTTTCTAACAACTTCTAACATTTTTTTTTAGTTTATTTCTTACTTTGTTACAAGTGACAAGTTAGTGTTGTGTTAGTGACTTAGTGTTACAACTTACAACTTACAACAACACAACTTTACAAGTCTACATTCTACATAATTCTAGAATCAAGATCAAGACTCAAGTCAAGGGTCAAGGACTCAAGGCAAAGAGAAGACAACTTAGACAAGAAGTAAAGATTGAAGAATTTGAAACCTCTTCTTAAATTTGTAATTGTAATTTTGTTTGTGTATATATCTCTCTCCCCTCTCTTTTCCGCAAGCCTACAAATGTAACTCAACTCTCTCTCTCTCTCTCTTGCTCCTTTTCTTTTCTCTCTTCTTCTCCCTTTCTACAAGTGTAACTCAACTCTCTCTCTCTCTCTCTCTCTCTCTCTCTCTCTCTCTTATCTCCTTTTCTTTTTCCTCTCCCTTTCTAGTTTCTACTAGACTACTACTAGTCTACTACTAGTGTAAGTGTGTAAGTGTGTGTGTGTGTAACTCTCTCTCTCTCTCTCCCTCTCCCAAGTCCCATCTCTTTAGTCTCTTACTTTACTTTAGTTTTTACTTTTTAGCTTACTTTCTAGTTACTTTTTAATACTAGGCTACTAGCAATCAATACACATACAACCAACATAATGTCTTCTTCCCAATCTTCCTCTTTGAAACCCAAGTCGAATGACCCGGGTTGGAAGTATGGGCACTACCGTAGTGTTACGGAAAAGACTCACATAGTATATGAGTTATGTGGGTATGTCAGTTCCAATGGCATTACAAGGCACAAGCAACACCTTGCACATTTACCGGGGTCAAATGCAAAAGCATGCGACAAAATTACTCCAAAAATCCGAAGGGAGATCATGGAGTATATGGAAAAACAATCAAGAAAGAGATGCAATATTGCCCTACGTCAGGAGGAATATTTAGAACAAGATGCATATGAAGATAAAAATGTAATTAATGTAGATGAAACTAGTCTCACTCCCCCTACTTTAACAGGCCAGTCTAGATCACAAATACAATCAACGGTCTCGAAAAGAGCCCGGGGGCATGGGCCCATGGATAGATGGTATAGACCACACCCCGAGGATGTGATCGACTAAAGGGGTAAAGGCAAAGGGCCGGCTAAAACAACTTTAGAGAACCGGTATAAACAAAAAGATAGAAAAACCACTATTCAATATATTGCTAAGTGGTTTTACCAAACCGGTATTACTTTCAACACCGTTAAATCGAGAAGCTTCAAAGTAATGGTTGAGGCTATAGGTCAATTTGGACCTGGGCTTTAAACCTCCTTCATATCATGAAATGAGGGAGACATGCCTGAAAACTGAAGTTGAATATAACGATCCTTCATAATTGAATACAAGGAATCGTGGAAAACATATGGGTATTCACTAATGGCCGATGGATGGACCAATAGATCCGGTCGGTCTCTCATTAACTTTTTGGTAAATTGTCCAGCTGCGACAATGTTCTTGAAGTCCGTGGATGCATCGGGCCATTCGCACACAGGAGAATATTTGTTTAGCTTATTAGATAATGTAGTTGAAGAAATAGGTGAGAAATATGTTATACAGGTAATTACAAACAACGCAGCCTCGTCAAGGTATCCCGTATTGGTATCGGTTGGCGTAACGGTGCCCTCCAAAACCGATACAGATACGGGGGCGTAACGACCCGTAACAACGCAAATTTTTTTTTTCCAAAAAATATGAAAAAATATAGATTAAATATGGAATATTCTAAGCATTCCAAATATGCATTCATTTATAAATTGGAACATGTTTATGGTGGTGTAACGGTCCACTCTTTGGTGAGAAGTTATATCGGACTATCTTATTAATTTTTGAACCAGGTAACCTGAATTTGACTACAAAATTCATATATTTAATTTTCTAAATATCTAATTTATATACTTAACAATTTAATATCTTTCTCCCAATAGTTCTTTAAAAAAATGAAATTAAATTCAGGTAGATGGCGTTGCCAATTTCGGGCTGACTTGGAGGACCAATCTATGCACCAAATTAGCCTCAAATTCATGCAATTTATTGCCATTATCCCACTTATGTATTGGCGGACATTTATTGGATAGTGAATCATGAAAAAAATCAAAAGGCCCTATTTCAAAAAATAAAAGTCCACAAAATAACAATTAAAACTATTCAAATAATTTGATTTTGGCATTGTGAGTTAGCAATTGCAGTTCATAATTAAATTGGTAAATTTTAAGTTAATATGTCTCGTGCACAATTTTTAAGTGCCCGAATTAGGCGGGACTCGGATTGTGAAGTGTAGCACACGTGTCAAAGTTTTTTGGGCCCCACCCGTGATGAATGTGTTATATCTAAACCGTCCATTCATTTGATGAGATCATCTTAAGGCTTGACATAAAAAATAATACAAATCTAATTATCAAGTGTACCACACTGCAAAAAGCAGTGGGGGATTGAACGTCTACCATTGAAACCTTTTTTGGGATCACAGAACTTTTGGATCAATACGAAATTTGTTTTTCCTCTTCATTCAGGTCCTTTTGACCTTATGAACGGATTGGATGGAAAATAAATGTTATGGTGGGCCTACGAATTGTTTAATGGTGAAAATCATCATCTCCGCTGCTATTTTTGGTGTGGTCCAGACGATCTTTGGATATGATTCATTTTTTGGGTAATGCTCTAAAATGATATTTAAAAATAGATGAACGGTGTAGATATAATAAATACATCACTGTGGAGCCCATATAACTTTGATCTCCTTTGAACTGTTCGTACAACTCAGAGCTCGAGGAGTGTCAGCGCTCGTCTTAGCGTGACACGTACCTACAGCAGCTAAGCTGGTGTGTGGTACACATGGAAAAAAAAAAAAGGGGAGAGGGAAACCGAAAAGAAAAAAGAGAGAAGAAGAGAGAAGAAAAAAGAGGGAAAGAGGGAAAGAACAGAGAGAGAGAAAGAGAGAGAGAAGAAGAAGAAGAAAGAGAAGAAGAAAGTTAAGTTTTTTCTTCTTTTTTTTTCAAGGCCTGTAACAGCTGTTACGGGTCCGTAACGGCCATTATGGCCCATAACGGCCCCGTAACGGCCGTTACGGTTACAATATCGGCCCATCGCCTGTTACGCCCCCGTATCGCGTAACAGGCCCCACCATTACCGTTACGTATCGGTCGATACGTAACCGATTTGGGATACCTTGAGCCTTGTATTTAGTGGCCGGTCATATTCTTATGGAGAAGAGGCAACGTTTATTTTGGACCCCCTGTGAGGCCCATTGTGTTGATCTTATGTTAGAAGACATGTAGATTATTTATAAATGTGATTGCAAGGGCTAGAATAATCACGGTCTTTACGTACAAACACGCCCTTCTTCTCAGTTGAATGAGAAAACACATTGGGGTAACTTGCTACGTCCAGCAGTCACCCGTTTCACTACAGACTTTTTAACACTACAAAGATTACATGCAAAAAAATTGGAACTTAGAAGCTTTGTAATGTCGGCCGATTTTACAAGTGGGCCTTGATCAAAGAAGGCTGAAGGGAAACAGGTTCAACAAACAATCATTTCTCAAAGTTTTTGGACACAAATGGTAAATGCGCTAAAAGCATCCGAGCCCTTAGTCACTGTGTTGCGATTGGTGGACGGGGATGAGAAGCCTGCAATGGGCTACATATATGATGCGATGGAGATGGCGAAAAATAAGATTATGGACCATTTTAACTATAGAGACCGTGATTACAGACCAATTTTAGATATTATAGATAGAAGATGGAGCAGCCAAATGTCATCTCCATTGTATTTGGTTGCTTACATCCTTAACCCAGCCTGTTTATTCGCTTCTATTGATCCAGGAGAAGCACTAACCATGCATATGGTTGGATTTATTGATGTCTTGGAAAGAATGATTCCAGATAGAGGAGAACAGGACAACTTTGATGGACTTCTACACAAAAAGTGAGGGGATATTCTCAAGGGATATTGTAATAAGGCATCGGACAAACAAATTACCCAGTAAATACTACTATGAATGTCAGTCTTAGTGTCTTACAAATAGTTTTTATGCAAAGTGTCTCTAACCTATTTAAACTGTTTTTCTCAGCTGACTGGTGGGCTACCAATGGAGTGGACCCGAACAGGAAGGATCCAGCTCTAAAAAAGCTGGCTATGAGGATTCTTGGACTCACGTGTTCTGCCAGTGGTTACGAGCGCAATTGGAGCACATTTGAGGCGGTAAGTTTAAACTATTTAGTAATTGTAAACTTCAATTTTTTAGTATAAGGCCTAAGCTAAATTAATTACCTGAATAATTAATGTCAAATGTGCTTTCTTTCTTACAGATTCATACCAAGAAAAGGAATTGCCTTGAGCAAAAAAAGCTCAATGACCTGGTTTTCGTTCAATACAATCAAAAATTGCGAGAACGATTCCAAACTAGGAAAGTGAAGCCCGGTTTCTTTGACCTTATCTGCTTAGATGAGTTGGATGTAGATAACGAGTGGCTCGTAGAGACGGAGGACCCGGTATTTGCTGGAGAGAACCTAACATGGGCACAAGTTGAAGATTCCGCATACGGATCGATACCTAGTGAAGGTAGTACCACTCGAAGGCGAAGGATGGAGAGAGCCGGGAGGAGAGTAGTAGCCGTCAACCCGTTGAAGAGATTGAGGAGATGGAAGAAGGAGATGGTGATAATGATGATCAAGATGAAGATCTACCATTGGATGTTGATGAAGCATTAGTACGTACAGATGATGAAGAAACAGAAAAAGAAGAAGTGTATGTGGAAGAAGGAGATGACTCGAATGATGATGGTGGTGGTGGTGATATGCCACAATGCCAACTAGATCAATGTATATAGTATATGATTAGATAAATAATAAATAAATAACTTCATTTTGTTTACTAAGTGTGTTGATGTTGATTGTTGATGTATATGTAGTTTTGAATGTCGAATGTTGATATTTCATATTTGTTAAATGTTAACTATATTGTAGAATGTAGAATTGTTGATGAATGATGACTTAATATTTAATTCATTATGTAATTGGTTTTATTTTACTTAAATTAAATGTATTTCAAGGGCCAATGACATATACTAATTTATTCTTTTTTTTCTAAATTTATCCCTATTTTTCTGATTTTTTTTAATTTTTTGAAAAATGTTTTTAAAAAAAAAAAAAATTGTGCGATCGCATATGCACACAGGCATATGCAATCGCACACGATCGCATATGCTATTTAACAACATTGATCCTATATGATGGGCATGGGGCCCACTAAAATTGGATATTATGCTTAATCCCAATAATATGGGACCCCTAGCCCAAACGGACCCTTTATCTACTAAGTATTTTTTGCATTTGCTGGATATTCAATACATTTCTGTAGTTTCATTTAAATATATTTTGTGGTCTTGAGAAAATTGATCAGCTTGTAATCACAAGAAAATCTAACCATTATAAGCAAATTTAACGATATTTTTTCACCAATAATAAAATGAATAGGTGTATCATGATATCAAAGAGCCTTTCCCTTGCTGTAATCACACATTCTTTCAATAAGAAACTCAATCCAGCTATAACAACAACAAAAAAAAAAAAAAATGGTGCATTACGATCTATGATGAAATCTAAACCCTAGCATGGCCTGCTCCAACCAACAGTTCTCCTTAAGCAAATTGCAACAAACAGTATTTTCAGGGGTTAGACAATGTAATTATTGCCTTCTGATTACAGGTGGTGTGCTACCTTTAGTGCAAAAACAAAAGGAGATGACAACAAAGAATTAAAAAATCAACAAAAAGTTAGCAACCTCGTCCAGATCCTCAAAAGTATCTTCCCCTATTTTCAATGTTTTCCCAAGACAAAGCAAGCTTGTGATGTCCTTGTGATCTTTTCCACCCTCGACTATCTCCTTGTGGGTATAGACTCCGTCATACACTTTCAGAGTCAGAGTTAAATAAGATGGCCCTCTAGCACTTGGATGGATAATGCTTTCACCTGGATCCTTGTCTGACAGGAACTGTTCAACACAATATATAGGCACATGCTTCAGGGCAATAAGCAACACAATTATGATAAAAGAATTGGTAAATCCTATTTCTATGAAAATGCACCTTGATTGCCTCATCAGCTGTCAAATTTTGAAAACGGTGATGAACAATCATCCTTCGCTTGAAATGCTTCTTTACAAGCCCCTCCTTCAGACCTTTATCTTGTTCGTTCCGTAAAATGCCCGTCTCCTCCTTGCGACCTTTATCTTGTTCATTATGTAAATTTCCCTTCCTCTCCTTGCGACCTTTATCTTGTTCTATCTGTAACTTGCCCTTCTCTTCATCATAGTAAGGATCCTGGTTTCCAGAACTCTGTGGTTGGTCACACTTACAAAGTTCGCTTTCTTTAGAAGTTAGTAACACCTGGTATCTATTTCTTTGAATTACTTTAATTTTGCACGTGATTGTGCTCCCTTCTATTACCTTCTCAGCTAAATCAACATCTCCTTCATCTGAAAAATCCTCCTTAAAAATCACCCCTGTCAAACCAGATCCAAGCTCACAAATCAAACGTTGAGATTGCACCCTGCTGACAGTTGCCTGAACAATTCTTCCCACTAGAAGAGTATCTTTAGTTTCACTAGATATCATATAAAAAACATCATCTGGATTTGGTTCTCTATACGGACTGCGCCAGTCTTGAAACCCATGAAGCAACTCCATCTGTATATCACAAAGGGTCTCCCTTTTTCTCGTCCCAAGCCGTTCCTCCACACTCTTACAATATTCCTCAATAACAAGAGCTTTTAGCGGCTTTGGCCTATATCTAACATGTTCAATCACCATCTGTTGCGCATCATCATCCATGTCATACGGTTCCTCTCGAACACCCTCATCATAAATATCCTTTACCATTTTCTTTGCCAGGTCGTACGACTCCGGATGAATTCTTGTATCATCCAATAAGTCTATAGTATGATTGCTAGTGGTAGCCAGCCCATTCCGACGGACACGCAGAAAACCAACCGCATTAATAAACACTTTCTTTTTAAGAACACCATTCATTGGAATCTCTTTCCGACTGAAAACAGCACCAGTTCTTAGCATTGCTCTCTGTAAAGCAGATGCCTTTCTGGGTCCAAGACCCGAGACAAATTGCAAAGGAGCAAAAAGCCATTCATGGTGAGCAGCCAAATTTATATCGACTCCGACTTGATTGGTGGCATCTATCATTACCTGTTCAACCACCCCATACTTCTCATCAGGGCTAAGGAAGTGTTCTAGTGGGTTCAGCTTCCAAGATAGGATCTCCCGCCCTGGTCCACATAGTGTCGCCATCAGGCACAATGGATTTTGAAGGTAACGGCCAAGAGCAACAGCACGCTTGACAATGCCTGCAAACAGAAGGAACATACTTCGTGATAGAAAATCATAAGATGAAAAAAATAAAATTTTAAAATTTTAAAGGAGAAAATCACAAAACATTTGTTGATTACCAAGAGAGGTGTTCACCTGGCTGCCCAGTCAACTGGTCTGAAGAAATCCGTGAATTTTCATAGAGACGAGGCAGAGATTCATCACCATAAACAACACTCATCTCACTCATGCTTTGACCATCTTCCCTAGAATGTTTCTCGACCAAATTATAAATGATCTGAGTGGTAAAAAAACAAATATACATTATAGATCGCATTGATAATCCAGAAAGCAAGTCAATGAGATTTTACTGAAGCAACTCCCAGAATTATCCATACAACTCCCTTTACATACATGTAAAAGAAAGAAAGCAAGAAAAACTAAAGAAACTAACCAATATCATAGAAAATATGCGGTGTTGTGTATGCAGCCAAATTGGTCAATCACCTTTTTATTCATTGCCCCTCTGCTAAAGAAGTGTGGGAGAAGTTATTTGAAACCTTTAGAATGGAGTGGGTAATGCCGGGATCCATTGATAGTTTTTTCCTAGCTTAGTATGGCCATACGGGGGAGGTGTAGGGAATACAAGAAGGTTGATACAGGACATGAAATTCAAATATGATGTGCAAGATTTTTAGGCTTTAGATCACACTAGTTCAGAGACTATCACACAAAATTCCACATCCCACATAACATCAAGCACTCAACAAGGGGAATCTATGCGGGTCTAGGCCTACATAGGCTAAGGCTGGATCAATTAAAATTATAAATCAAACAATGCTCAAAGGAGAATAAATTCATCCACACGTGCACAGAAATATTTTCCCAATCCAAGGGATTCATAGGTTCAATTCGGGGAACCCTAGGGTTAAAGAAAAGGGATAGAAATTGGAGATTTAGGACAATCTAGGGTTGAAGTTAGTGAAATCAGGTGAGAGAGGAGTGAAAAAGAGAAGAAAACCTGTAACCAACCCGCGCGTGTGGACAGCAAGTTGGGCCTAATGCACGTGCACTGATGGCTAGCCGCACGTGTGGGGCCCACGAACCCAAAAAACGCCCTCTTGGGTCTGGTCGGCCAGGGCTGAGCTTCAAAACCTCCAAGTTTCAAGTCGATCCAATGTACGGTTTGGGCGTCATGCTCCGCTGAAATTTTAGCCCTCCTACAGGGCCAGATTCTGGAATTCTGCTGAATAGAGGAAAATTGCCGCAATAAAAGACAGATTTGTAGCGCAGATGATTGTGGGAGATGAGAAGGGTAGATGGTAGAAGATGGGAGCAAATCGGGATAGATGTGGCTTCGCACCACGATAGTTAGCCCTTCGAAGAAGGGAGGGCTTCGCACCCAATTAGGTTTTCATAACTCGAAAAAGAGCAGGAAAACGTAGCAATTTTATTAATCTTCATTGAGAAAAAAAAAAAAAAAAAAAAGCCTACAAGGGGTGCCTATTTATAAGAAAACCCTATACCCCAAAACTCGCGCTATGTGCGCAACCTGTTATTTGGTGATGAAGTAAACACAAATAATAACTAATCAAAGTAATCTAAACCGTCCATGATATTCTAAATAACATTAATAAGCAAAACCTAAAATATGAGACTAATCAGACTAGCGGGACACGATCATGAGAACCCGTGATGGGCTTTATTTGACTATCGGGCTCATTCCAACGAACCAAAACTCAGTCTTCTAACTAGGGGACCCTCCCTGGACGTCGTCATCGATCCAGATCAACGATGGGGCCCTCCTCCTTGCATACGCGCGTAGAGGTGTTGGGGGGTGGGGCGTGCATGTGCACGAGATGTCCCCATCAAAGGTGGTTTGGAGGTTCGCTCCTAGCACGTTTGTGGGCCCTATGGGGGAACGGAATAATCAATGCTTTCATAACAAGACTAGATCAATGTCGGAAGCATTTAAAAGGGCTATGGATGTTATGGGGTGGGCTTCATGTATTGATTCCTTAGCTAATGGTAATTTTTCCCATTTGCATTGGGTCTCATTGGTGTAAGTTGCCAGTTTTTTAAGCATATCCTTTAAGGCGTGTTTGGATGTCGGGCCCATATGATAATGTATCGTATATATTAATAAAATACAACACCGAAGTCGATCCGATCCAAACAGCGCCACGTGGTACGCTGGCTACCCAAGTACGTCGCTAACCCAGTTTCTCGAGATGACACGTCATGTAAAACATTACTATAACGCAAGCGTCTGTCCAGTGCAATGATACCACTACACTGCCATAGCAGACGGAAAGGGGAAAAAAATCCCAGGATTTCCAAGCAATTCCGCAGACCATCATTTACCATCTACTCTCTCTTCTCATCTCTTTGGTTGTCTCAGGCGAATCCCACCCTCCTCCCCTCACTCCTCCTATTGTGCATCTCTCCAAATACCTCCACCACCGCCTCCGACTGGAACCGATTGAATAGGATTCAAGTAACATCCTTACTGTCGCCATTCCTCTCGCCTTCTTCCCTGCAGACATTACAGGTGGGTGATTTCGCAATTACAGGTAATAAACACCCTAATGACTCGATTCTCTGGGAGAAATTTCCCGTTTGATGTAGTACGATGTTATTATGCTACATGCTTCTCCATCTCTCTGTTTACTCCCCAAAAGCCCAAATGTATATACCTCTTGGATATGCATGTGTGGGTTGAGTAACGACCATGGTGGGGATTCACGCTTAGTCGATGGACCCTGTGTGAAGGCTATCGTCAAGGAGATATTCCTGGCAGATGAATCTTTTCTTTTCACTCCGTATCTACAGTGTATCCGATTGGTGGATTCATGTCATCACGACATGCGACTTGACCTGTGCATGTCAATGAACAGGGCGTACTGATCTTTGAAGCGCCTCATAACCATTTGCAGATACTCTATATAAACTATCTTTATCTTCCTTCTTCCCTCATTCGATCCCATCCTTAAATACTGAACTGTTGCATAGACTCCAAGTCTTCTGCATTAGGTCAGGTATTACCTTCCTATCTGTGTTAGCAATCTTTTGCAATGTATCGAACATGCTTCTTCTCATTTGACACATTCCGTAGCCTGCTTGATCACCTTTTTTAAAGGCGCATAGTGTATGTATGTTTTATGAACATTTCCCCATTTTTTTGGGCATGAAAAAATATGTGAATATATTGTCAGGCTATCCTAATTGATGTGGTTGCTATTGCTAATATCTATTTCGGATTGTATTTCAAGACATGCTTGTTGGTTGCTTGATCAATGTCAATATCCTGTGTTATCTCTGATGAATGAAAATGGTTTTCATGTTTTAGATGGAATAGATGTATGTTAAACTCGATACTATGTTGATAATCGAACTAATGTTTAACAGAAAAACTCTGCAAAATATATCATAATGTTGATGTACATTTGGGATTTTCATGACATTTCCATCTGTAAATTCAAAGTAACTTGGACCTAGTAACAGTTCGGACACAAATTGTCTCATGGGGTCTAGTAGTGGTGTCTCTAGTAGCGAGGGTTCATCCAATAGTGACTGGAATGAAAATGAGGTAGCAGCAACAATGACTGCAATTGCAGCCTCTGCATGTGTCATGGGGGCTGCCGAATATTATCATCGTTATTGTTTGAAGTCGTCCTCTCGAGATTGTCATGTAACGAGAAATAGATTTGTGAATGGAATCATAAGGAAAAGTGATGCAGACTGCCTTTCACAACTACGTATGGGGCGAGATAAATTTTTTGAGTTATATTCTTTGTTAAGATATTAGAATTTGTTGTGTGATACTAAAAGGTGCAGTTTAGAGGAACAAGTTGTCATGTTCCTACATACAATTGGCCACAACGTGCGAAATCGGGTCATTGGTAATCGGTTTTCAAGGTCTGGAGAGAGTGAGTCGACACTTCAATAGGGTTCTTCAAGCTGTAATTGGTCTTTATCCGGAATATGTCAAGTTCTCAGGCTTACATACTCCAAAAGAGATATCCAATAATCCAATGTGGAGCCCCTATTTTCAGGTAATACGATCCCATAATATTGAAATACTGATAAAGTTATATTGTTGTTTGCTTAATAACAACCTAAATGTTAGTTGAATGTTGCTTGTAGGATTGCATTGGGGCACTCGATGGCACCCACACTCCAGCCTATTTGCCGAAAGGCGAAAGAGCAACTTTTCATAATCGAAAAGGTATTCTGTCACAAAACGTAATGGCAGCATGTACGTTCGATATGAAATTTGTATATGTGCTAGCGGGTTGGGATGGTTCAGCCGCCAATGCTCGTGTATTGCAAAATGCATTAACTCGTCGCCCTAATTGTTTCCTTGTCCCTCATGATAATCAATGACACTTGCTATTCATGTACATATGTAGGATGCGATTGTTCACATGGTTAATTCTCATATATTGATTTGTGTAGGAAAATATTATGTTGTGGATGCGGGATATGCCCACTCTCCTAGTTGTATGGCACCTTATCGAGGTGTCCAGTATCATTTGAATGAATTTTGTACAGGAAGAAAGCCTGCAAATATGAAAGAACTATTCAATTATCGTCATGCCCAGTTGAGAAATGTTATCGAACAGTGTTTCGGTCTTTTAAAGGGTTGATTCCCTATATTGCGGATAGCACCACAGTTCAAGTTTATAACACAAGTAAAAATTGTTATAGCTTTCTGTGTGCTGCACAATTTCATCTGTGTTTCTGGTGAAGACGATTTTTATGAAGCAGTTGAGGATTTTGGAGTGGTTCTGAGGAAATCTCGCCTTTCCCTATCGAGGTCAATAATGCTGACGAAGATCGCGCGTTGACTAGTCTGACAGACCGCGCGAGAGATGAGTGGATCAAAAAAAGGGATCAAATTGCGCAGAGGATGTGAAATGACAGCCTTCCTCGTGCCCGACGGCGGTGTTAATTTTCCCTTTTTTATGTCATGTATTAAGCTGTTTTCTATAACATCAGATTTTTACTGTTTTGTTGGTCATCTCGTGTGCTCTTGAGAACTTACGACTATTTCCCTTTTTATTTTCTTATGAAATGACTTCATGATGTCTGACAGTTTAATCGATTATTATCGCTAAGTTTGCAATGTATAATCTTAGTATGCCTCATACTCATATTTCTTGTCCACATGCTTGTTTCTTTCAGACTACTTTCCATTGATTGTTAATGCTTCGTAGGTAATATGAACTTCCTACGGAGTTCCAACAAAATAGGCAAAGATAAGAATGTGTTAGCATCTCCGTCAAAACGCAAAGGCTCTACCAATAGCCCCCTGACATCACCCAGCAAAATATTTGGAACATCAGCTACAATCAGCTCAGCAGCACTATTGACAGCAGCATCACCAGTGTCTCCAACCGGAAAAAATCGAAGATATGCACGCCCGAAGAAAACTGTTCGCATACAATGGACTGATGCGATGGACAACGCATTGGTCGATGCTCTAGTTGAGCAGGTAAACCTGGGTCGTAAGAGCAACGTCAGCTTCAAGCCGGAAGCGTACAAAGCAACTATAACTGAAATCAGTGTCAGATGTAGAGTCCAGCTAGAGAATAAACATATATCCAACCGCCTGCGCACTTTGAAAAAATTCTACTGGGTTGTGAAGGATATGTTAAACGCGAGTGGTTTTGGTTGGGATCCCATTGTTAAAATGGTCATTGCTACTAATGATGTCTGGGAGGCCTATATTGCGGTAAGATACATGTATTCTCTATATAATGCTGAACAAGTAATATATGCACAGCTGATTAAAGAAAACTGAAGTTGCTGCAGACAATATCAGTCCTATGCATATCTCTATGCATTTTTGATGCATTGCCCAAATTTCAGCAATGCATATCTGAAATTCAATGAACTGAACGGAGTGTTATCTGTATAAATGGACTTGTCGGATATAATGTTTCAGCTATGCATATCTGAGAAGAGAATGGTTGTTGCTAATGATTTTGTAGACCCCATACCTGATTTCAAAATGATTATAGACTGAGGGGATATCAGATAGACATCTCTGTAATTAAATTATGTGTTCAACCTCATTTTCTTTAGGTGGGACATATCTGATTATATAGTTGTTAGGTTGTTAACTTGTACTTTTTTGTTCTTGCAGTCCCACCCATATGTGGAAAGGGTACGAGGAAAACATATAGATAAGTACGAGGATCTGAGTTTTATGTTCGGTAGTGACTGTGCGCAGGGATCTTATGCCAGTACAGCATACTCATCTCCCATTTCTGGACGTCGCCGCCCAAGAGATGACGTTGACTCTTCCGATGAGTTTGAAGAGGATGGCAATGATACAGTACGCCTTTCTTCAGACGATGATGATGAAAACGGTAGTGGTTCGGCACGATGTCCCAATGAGGGGTCACATAAGCAGACGAAGAGGGTTCATATAGGCCCTATGGAGACTTCGTTTGGGTCTAGGAACAGTCAGAGCACTGGTACTGGCACGACCCGTCAACAAAGGGTTAAACCAAGTGACCAAATAAGATACAAGATGGGTGAAGTGGCCGAGGCTGTCAGGTCCCTAACAATTACTATAGCAATGGGAAAAACTATGACCCGTCTCCAAAAAATACTGAGCATTTTAGAGGATGTCGATGGTCTCAGCCAGGAGGATCAGGTCTGGGCTGCTAGACTGCTACAGAATGATATTGTTCATGCCAATTTCTTCATCAAGATGGGACATGAAAGGCGGAAGGAGTGGGTTCAAAAGCTCATCGACCGCAACACAAATGTTTGAAACATCTCTATCCTGGGGATTTCTGGAACTCTTAAACAACTATTACTGAAATAGTTTCTTTTGGTTTTTTTTGTAATTTAAACACGTGGTTTTTTGGATTGTTGTTTTTGGTGGGCTGGATAATTAGGGTACTACATGGGTACTAGCACCCAACTTTTGGGACCTTGTTGATAATGCTTCATTAACTTTGACTCTGCAAATTGATCCTTGGTGGTAGGATTACTTCTAATATCTGTTAGCAATGAGAATGAAATGCACGAGTGCAGGTAAAACTGATTATCTACCTCAGAACGCAGGAACATACCTCTTGATTTCGAATGTTTGCATATATTATGTTTGGATGGTTTTCCATGTTGTATGTGTTGTTATATGTGGACTGTCTGTTCTGTTTCCTTGCAGAGAAAACTGTCATCTCTTCACATCATATATGTACATTATCTTTTCTGTTAACTGATGTTATAAACTCTCTGCACTTTATCATTGTTGCAGTACCACCTGGTATGAATTAGGATATGTATATTTCATTTTTTTTGCAAGGATTGTATTAAATTCCATGATTTCATGGGATTGAATATCAGTTCATCACTTCATAAATACCTACTGATAAGGTAAGACCCGAGATTGGGTGTGGATGGAAGCAGTTGTACTTATTGTTGTTATCTGATTCTTCTAATAACAATTGAACAGATTCAAAACTGCTGGCACATGCTATATTCACTTCATTGTAATAATGACTGTTATTTGGAATGTTTTTTCAGCAACGTATGGGGAAATACTACGTAGTCTTTGTTGGCAGACATCTTGGATTATATTACAAGTGAGAGGATGCACGAGCACAGGTGGATCGCTATAGCGGATGTAGGCACCAATCGTACAAGTCATATGAGGAGGCTGCAAAAGCTTGGCAGGATTTTCTGGTACTGATAAGAAACCTATGTTCAGATGGAATCGTCACATCGTTAGTCTTATTGTTTGAGAAGCGATTTGTATACCATCTCCATCATAATACATTTGAATATTGTGTTTTTAACTGTTTGTCAAAGCACATACCAGAATCATGGAAGACCCACCACACGCCAAAATTATGATGGGCCCACCAGGAGATTTCAGACTGAAAATTCTCCTCCTCAGGGCTCGGCTCATCGGCAGGAGGATTTTGTTGGGACGCAATCTCCATGCGAATCACACACAGGCTTGATAGGAGAACATGGTGAAAATGGGATGATGAATGCACTAATCAAAGTTGTGATTGTGGTGTTGCTGATTTATGTTGTCATTGCCTGGATCATTTCTTCTATCGTATCTTAAACATATAGTTGCAGGGCTATGTCCATATTGGTTGCAAACCTCTCTTCAAGTCAAAATATGTCTGCTATTTTTATGTAGCAAGTTTGCATTATGTTTCTTCCACCATCTGTGTCGGGTTAGCAGCAGTTGTAGTATTGTCTGTTACTTCCAGTCAAATTGTTTGGATTTTTTTGAAAGATAAACGCTCCTTTTTTTTCTTTTTTTCTTTTTTTTTGTGGTTTTTTTTCTTGCTGTGAACAGGAATCATGGTACATCTGTCTGGTTGTTCTTTGCTCTCCACCACCAGCTATGTTTCACAAGGAAATCATCCTATGAACACTTTTACATGTTCTTTTATTGAGGGCATTATTATATGTCATAGTGGGACCACTTCATGTGACGACATCTACGATCTGGTTGGTTACTGATGAACCATAACGGTTGTGGCCTGGAGGCATAATTGAAATCTAGACCGTCCTATCTGGATTGATACCGATCTAACTGATTATACTGAATATATCCAGGATATATAAATCAGGTGGACTGTTGGGGTTTTACTTACGTCATCATGGTGGGGCCCACATTGACTTTGGACAGGAAATACATCATGTGAGGGCTGGATGTCTGTATACAATTTTCCTCTCACGGCCCACATTAATTCCAGACCCATGTCATGCTTGGGAAGCAGTGCGGCTGATGACCACTCCATTCCCAAACAATGACTTCGGAAACCATGGGAAGAGTGCAATACGAGTGCACTCTTATCTAAACATTGTGAGCGGTTTGCAATTTGCAGACGTATTACCGCTGCAGGACCACTAATATGTTGATGGGACAGTTTTACTTCCCTATACAATACTATACGTGAATCCAAACATGCCCTTAATGAAACATTGTATCTTCCAACCAAAAAATAAATGCATAGTAACCATCTGCATCTTCTTCACAGCAACCATTGCGCTTCCACGACTAACTTGAGATTAGTGTTTCGGTAGCATTGTAGCGTAGCGTGTAGCGTACACTACGTAGTGTAGCATAGAGAAAACAATATGTAGCGTAGCAGGTAGCATAACCCCCTGGTAGCGTAAGCCACAGTGCATGCAACGTGGGGTAGTGTGTAGCGTAGATAGCACAAGCTATCTAAAATCTCTTTTTTTTGAGTGTTTTTTCTATATTTGTTTAACACCTATTTTAAAATAGTGATGACTTATACCTATGACACGTGGCACTACATTAAACTAATCCAGACTATCCAAATTGTGGTGTATATCAACGAAAAAAAAAAAAAAAAAAGAGGTCACACTTAGAGATGTCTACAGGCAGAGAGAGAGAGAGAGAGAGAGAGAGAGAGATTGCATGGAAATACGCGGTTGATGATCCAGATTCATAGTCTAGAATACAGAAATTATGCATTTTGTAAATTTTATCATATTTTCTATTATTTTAATTAAAAAAATATTAACGATTGTGTAGCTTAAGCTACACGCTATTTAAAACACTGCTTGAAATAAAACAAGAGATATCAGTCACCAGATGTACAAGATTATTTTTGCAGTAAATTGTCACAAAACATGACAAAAATACCACAAATGCTTAATAATCATCCATTACAAAATGAAACCAGCTGAAGTGCAAATAACTATTACCGACATAACTATTTCTAAAATAAATAAACAAATAGAAGACATCCAACAGGCCAACATAGCAAGGATTAACCAAAATGCAACTGAGTTTTATGAACCTGCAACAAATTTTCTAATGTATTTCTGAGGCGTTTGACAAAGATATTGTTGAAGTCCTATTGGTAGTATTGAAGGTGGTTGGCAATTACCAGGCTAACCCCATCCAGGTGGCTGGGCTGTCTACCAAAATATCAGAATGCATCTCCCCAACCCTTCAGGAACAGTGCAGGTTTCTTTTTGTTTGCGAGGTGATCAGGGATGTGGTGTCGAGTCCAAAGATTCTAAATATCTTGTTTATACCCAAACCAAGCTTCGTTGATCCTAGAGCCGTTGAGCTCACAGCCTAGAGCACAAAGTATTTCGTTTCTCAGGTGGGCGTATTTAATCATTGATCAAAACCTCTGGGAAGACTGGGATAGTTCCCCCTGCCTTTTTAACTATCTTTCTAGTTTCAATAAATTGTCATTATTCATCAATAAATAAATAAATATTTTGTTAAGGCTCAAAAGAATTACAGGTGTAGTTTTTTTTCCTGAAGCAAGCCCATAATTACAAGAAAATAACTGTTAGAAAATTCTTTTAGTTTGACCAGGTTCATGATTTCTTTAGCCTATATCAAAACATGCAGAAAATGTAAACTTAGGACGTGTCTGGATGCACGATTGAACTAGATAGCAATGTTGACTTCATTGCATTTACTTCCATTTGAAACAATGCAGTTCAAATGCCACGCAATTTTATTGAACAGGGATTTGTGGTCTGTTTGGATCAAGGTTTAAAGCATCATCCAAAACTGGTATGTATTGAACAATACAAAACAGTATCGGACAGACGATTCAGGTTTATCAGGCCAATACAGGCCTGAAATGCGGCAATACAGGGCAATACAACCATGTATTGGTGGTGAACTATATGATACGCTAAAAACAATTTTAAACCTTGGTTTGGATCAGTCAAACATGTTAGTTCTGCAACTTTGTCCATGCACTATTCAGTTGGTTTCCCGAAGCATGAAGTGAAGCAGCAACAGATTCGGATGAAGGGAAGTGCCTGTTTCAAAATGTTCGTGAGTATAAACAGCTAGCAAGTGGGAGCACAAGTCCAAAGCCAGATTCAGAGTGGAGGCAGCACCTGGTTTCAACAATCGCCCAACTAGGAGTCAAACGCCTTTTTTTCACATGGGGATCCCTCACAGTGAATGGGCTATGGCCAGTTCATACTCATGAAGCGTTGCACCTACTGAATTAAAAAATGAAGGATGCTAAGTCTACTCATTCAAGTGCACTTGCTTCTCATGTGGAAGAAAGGCTCGTGTATGCAGTATTAGAGCCACACATCCAGCCATCCCAATTCCCAACTATGTCAGTTACGTCTTGAAAATCAGACAAATATGATCGGGGTGAGCTGGACTTATACGAACAATGGAATAGTTAAGAGGGATAGAAGAATGGCCTAAATTCGATGTATACATGCATGTGAACCAACTGATCATCATATCAGAATGGTCTTTGAGAAATGGAATCAAAACAGTGCGGATCATCTGAAAAGCAGATCTAATATCACACACCTAGACTGTGTTTGCACGAGCAAGTGCACTTACAAAGTGTCACATATAAAAGCAAATGAACAGTTTGGGGATTACCACGAAGGAACTTCACAATAATCGCTCAGAAGAGTAGTTGCAAAAGACAGTTGGTTTTCAAAGCACTTGTCAAATTAGGCAAAACTATCAGTATATCTTTTGGAGATAACGTGGAAGATGAATACGACATTGCAATTCATTGAAGAAAGAATACATCAAAAGCAGGTAAGAACAGGTTATGAAGTATATAGCAAGAAAATTAGAAGGAAAAAAAGGAGCTCCATAGTTTGAAAACTACTGTTAACTATGAGTAAAGAAACGAAGCACTAACAGGGTGAAGTTTCAGAAGTGACCCTTACTAAGGAAGCAAACATTATAACCATCATATCATAGGCCATGCCTTTGTTTATTCTGGCTGATTTATATATTTTACTAACAGATAAGTAAATTTAAATATGTTTCAAAAAAATATGCAGGACTCATTTAAACATTTTTAGTAAATACCAAGTTGTCTCGAGTTAGACTTGGTTGAGTCTTCGAGTCAACCCAAACTATCTGGATATCGAGTCTGGTTGAGATTTCAGGTTTTTTAAACACACCAAATACAAATGTTTGAAAATCTAACTGACCATGCCAGAACTTTAAAAATAAATTGTTCAAAAAAATCAGGTAATTTTTTAAAGTTCTAGTTCAGTGTTCAAAAAAATCAGGTAATTTTGAATTTCTGACAGTTCTTTTGTATTTTCTATACAAATGTGGTCAGTCTCGGTATGCAAGCACACATTGCTCAGAAGCTTGTTCAAACAACCATCCAATTAGAATTAAACCATCAAAAGTTTTAAGGATACCTCAAATATATCATCTTTCAAACGTGTAGAATACAAATTCACAGCTCCCACAACAACAACTTGGGGCTGGTGATCGGTCATGAACTTCACTAGACGTTGTTCATCATTTTTCTTCCGTTGCTGATCATTAACACTCTGAGACCGAAGACTGATAGACCCTGCATACAGCACATCTAGCATTTCTCCCGATGAATCCAACATCACAAAAGTGGTTGCTGGCTTTCCGGGGGCCCAACAGCAAGCCATGACTCTTGGTACAATGTCATTGTCAGAACCAGAATCCTTTTCCTTCTGATGATATGGAGCAACTGAGACTTTCTCCCACAACTGTTTCCCATAATCCATAAGTAGCCAGTTCTTGGATCTCACAGTCAGCAGAGACCGAACTTCCTTTTCCAGTGAAGGAAGAAGGAAATTAAAGAAAGAATCCTTCAATATTAACTCACGTTGCTCGTTCCAAAGCTGAGCAGATCTACTAACACCATCACTAAGATAAAAATCCTTTGCATCACTCATTAGTTTATTGTGAACATTTTCAGGCAGTTTTATGCTCACTTGAAGGAGTTTCTCTTCTTCAGCCTTTTGTATAAGAAGCCACTGTGCATCTTTGAATTCAGATAGGGGCTTGTCACACAACCACTTCACGCCAGAAAACTGATGAAAAGAATCAATAGCCGTGTTCCCATCAGAAGTGGGACTTGTAGAAACAGTTGCATGCTCCATGAAGATACTGCGAACATGTTTCCTGACACATGGCTCAGAGCTGATTTCTACCGCTACCTGGAGCAAGCAAAACATAACAAGCATTGAAAACACAAATGAAAAATAAACCAAGCATCCTCTGCCATAAGCACCAGATAGATACAAGTAGAACTTAAATTTAGGGACAACATGAAGAAAATGCTTACCATGTGCCTGGCACCTTTGAGCACATCTTTAGGGGTCTCAAATATTGCACATGTAAAATTGGCAGCTATTTCCTCAGGAGTTTCATTAGGATCCTCTAATTCATCCACACGCTGGAATCAAGAGAAGCTGCACATAGTTACAACTTTATGTTGAAAGCAAATACAAGGACAATGAATATATACATACCATCTTGTCCAAGTTTAGAAGTAATCCAAATTGCTCAGAACTTAACCCGAACTTGCGGGCAACCTCCCAAAGACCAGCCTTACAACAAATACTATATAGGGATTTGTGAGTTGGCCTTTTAAATTGGCCATCTTCCACAACAACTTCACCTGGGGGGAAATACAAATTAAACTTCAAGTCGACATCATCAACCTCTCTTTCTGATTCAGAAGCTTTAAGCGAGTTAATAACTGATTTGAAAAGCTGCCGTTTCAATGCAAGCCTTGTTTCATCATCAAGCCTCCGGGTTTCTTCTTGAAAGCGCTTATTGTAGTATATCTGAAGAGCAGTCTTCCGTTTTTGCAGAATCAACCATTTCCTGTCAAGGTTCTGGATGGCCCAGAGTTTCTGCAAAATTAAAATATTGTTGGCCCGGCTTCAGCACTCCATTTTACAAGATTCGAACCCAACATTTAGATTCAATGCAAAATTCATGAATGCAGAAGTTATTCCCATGTGAAACAGAATTACCTTATGCCACTTCAGTGTACAGGTTCTCTCAACACTATCATCACTCTCCACAAGATCTTGCTCTGGGTCTTTCAATAGGCTAAGACAGAGCTCCTTCCGATACATAGCAATAAAAGGAATCTAAAATAGTAGAAAAGAAAAGCAAAGGATCAGGCTATCAAAAGAATATGTATGATGTCGATGATCTTCTATTCTGAAAAATAAATGAATCCTTACATCAAGCTTCTGCACATGTAGCATTCCCAATACATTCCCAATCTCTTCCTTGTTAATTTCCCCAATAAGATTCATGTTCCCGAAAAATGGCGACATGTCAGACATAGTTAGCTGATTATATATCCAGGCACTCTCTTCTTCTATACTTTTATCATCTGTTGGAATATGGCCAGTAATTTCCTTCAATAACTGCACAATGAAAGAACAATGCATGGTTAAGATCTTACCCAAATGTTGGAAGCATTCATTGAGAAGCTTGAACACACAGAATGTGCATATGAACTGCAATAAAGGATATTTCTTTCTTTCTGTGAAGATTATTAAAAAGGAGAATATTATAGTGCAGGACAATATGACCTGGATCCTCTCTGGCACATCAATCTCTTGTATCTGATCATCCTTCTCAGTCTTATACCTCTCCGTGAGAATAAAAGGTTCAAATTCATCTTCGGGGTTCTTTACGCTCCACTCACCGGAATCATGAAAACTACCACTCTTAACAAGCCCTTGTTTGCGCTTCATCAGAAGTTCATCAACATCCCCAAATATGCCGTGAGCCTCCTGCAATGCAGATGAGGAAGCTCCAGCTGTCTGCCTCAACTTAATTTTGCTAGGTTTTCTCCTAGAGAAGGAAGTTTTGCCCAGTTAGAAAAGTGTTTTAAGAATCACGACAATATGAACATGTGACTGGAGATTCTGAATTGAGAAAATATAGCTAACACGAGCACTATACTTGTCAACTACTTCCTCATCTACAATAAAATCTGCCATTTCGTCCTCCTCAGCAATATCCCCACCCTCTTCCAGCTCTTCCTCATCTTCAGCAATATCCTCAAGAGGTGTCCCTAGGAAAAATAAGGTTTCATCATTCAATCATGTAAATTTCCTTTTTTTAACGGAAAATAGAAAGTGAAAAGAAAAAAAAAATTAGAAGGAATAGAATTGAACAGATGGTTTCTATAACAACCTTCATCGTCACCAAATAAACTTCGCTTAAGTTTTTCTTCAGCAGACTGACCACTCCGACTGCTTTTAACGACCTCATCATTATCCAAAAAACCAGATAGCTCTACTTGCTCAGAGTCCCTTCCAGCTTTCTTCAATCGCTTGAAGTTTTTGCTCCCCTACTCACATTTCAAGTAAGATTTGAATTTGAGATGAAAGGAAAAAACCTTCCACTTTTTTAGCAAATAGTTAGAATTTCAAACCCAAGGAAAAGCAATACAGGAAACCAAAAAAATTTAACTCACAAGCTTGGGACGATGGAAGGTCGTAACGTTGTTGTCCTTGAGCAACTCATAGTCATCTTCATCAAGAGCAAAATTCTTCTTGGATTCTCTAAAATGCAGAAAAGAAAACCATTACTGCCAGCGAAGGAAATCAGTGGACAAAACAGTGACTAACTTGTAGGCAAATGCTACCTCTTTTTCCTCTTCTTCTTCTTCATATGCTTTTCCTTGTCACTGTCCCCTTCTTCTTCATCTACATCATCTACTATAAACCCATCCTTCTCATACTCATCCTGCCCCTCTTCTTCTAGAAAACACACAATAAAACAGCATTATAAGAACCCACCAGGACCCTACCAGCAGCAATATAACAACATCTAGAAGGAAATGAAAATACAATCTAGACTCCTCACCAGAAACAATAATAGAATGGCAGTATGTTTTTCCTTTTTTGGTAAGCATATAGCAAAATTGAAAAACAAAGTATAGAACACAATCACAACCTCTTCAGCTCAACACCAACACACTATTAAGAAAAAAGAAAAAGAAACCATCATCAAGACAAGAACTTTAGTTGCAATTTCGCAAAAAGCAGGAGCAGGGAATCGCCTGTTTTTGAAAAATAAGAAGTTGAAAAGAATCAGGAATTGTACTTTGTTTCCCATGTGTGTGGAATTGTACTGTGTGTGTGAGCATGCACACACTAGTAAATTGCATGTGCATCACACATGGGAATGCCTAAACATTAACATGAAAGGAGCAAACATGTTTCTACTTTGTAACTTCAAAAAACAGAAGAATTTGTGATGCAGGACCGATGCATAAATTAAGTAACATGTGAGATCAAATGGCCAAATTAAGATATTTAACAAAAAAAAACACAAACATCGCTATAATCATCACAAATATCATGAAAATCAAAAGAAAACCATGCATAATCCTAGCCTAAGCTACCAACAACGTAACTTAAGATCATTAAATAAAAAGAAACTCGGATCTAATTGATGTAAGTACATCCAATTAACATAGGATATAGTTTAGGGTTTAGGTGATTTGGGAAAGTAGGAAAATTGAAAATTTTAGGTTTAGGGTTAGGGTTTCGATTGTGGATGGATATGGGAAAGTCAGGTTTGGGAGAAGACGAAGATTTGAGATGGGAGAATTAAGAATCCGAAGGAAATACCTGAATGGGGAAGAAAAAAGAAGACGATGTGGGGATATATGGAGACCTCGCACCTCCGTTGATGAAGATTAGCCTCGCACCAATCTTCCTTCCAAATCGCATGGAAGTATCTTCAAAGGGAGAAGAAAGGAAGAAAGCAAGAGCTTTTCTCTTTTTTTTAATCACGAAATTCAATGAGGGGGAGGTCAAACGCCCTCCTCTTTTTATAGATAGATCCAAGAAGTTTCAAAATTTACAAAAATCCCCATCTTGTCAACTTTAACGAAAATAGCCAGTCTAAATAAAATCAACTAAAACACTCATAATGTGCCCAAATATAAAATAATAAAAAACTAAAATCCTAAAATATGATAAAGTTTAAAACTGATGTGGACGATCAACGATCAACGGCCCGATCATATGATCTATGCGATCCAATGGCCCAATCATCGCGTCCCTCTGATCTAACAGTCTGGATCACTCCATAAAGCAGCCCATGTGCATCTTCCTAGGGTGAGGTCTTCCAGATGCTCGCACATGCACATGGGGTCTTCAGCACAATCATGGGTACTCGCCTAGCCACAAGGAAATCGGCGTGGCCCGCTTTTTCCTCTGATACGTACATAAGGGTGTACGTGATGTGATGTCCTCATCAATTTGTAAGGTCTCTTTTAAGTTGGATATCAAGCATTAATCTCATGCATGCTGAATAGATCTAAGTGATCCAAACTATTCAACTATTGGTCCCTATTACTTGAAAAGTTGTAAGTAATCCAAACTACACTAGTATGCCATTGGGCCCTATTATTTCTCTAGTTGAAAATAATCTAGACTATTGGCATAGCCAACAAATGAGATTCGTCAACAGCACTCAGTTATTTCAAACACTAGCAACAAATAACACCTCAAAACACGCCCAATCCAAGAATAGTGCTTCTTCAAATTGTAAGAAAGGTAAATCAATGCAAAAATCAATGAATAATCAAAGCTCTCATCTAGTTTGATGGCCTAGTTCACAGGCGTTACTTGTCGAAACTTGCACGTGCACAAACCCTAGAGAGGAGTTTACACCCAAGGCTTGCAAAGAAGAAAAAAAAAATAACAAAAAAAAAAAAAAAAAATTAAAACATCTCAAGATCTAAGGACAATTTCTTTATTGACTTTTTGTATGAAGAAAGCAAAGAGAATCACTAGCATTAATTTGGGCTGCACATCAAGCATAAACCATAGGCTAGAGATATACTCAGCCCTACAATCTCAACTTCAAAGAAAATGACTAAAATATTCCCATCCACTTAACCACAACATAAACAAAGAAAAAAAAAAATCATAACAAGTCCAAAATTAATATGTAAAAATGCCCCCAAAAGAATGCTTTATGGACCCCAAAAGTATGCCAAGAGTGCCATTATGTGTGGTTTACTGATGGATCTATGGATCTGGCCCATTGTTGGAGATATTTGGGCTCATTCCATGCTCTAGAACTCCTCAGCAAGTATAACAGCGCAATCCATCAGCACTTTGCTGTTCACGTCTTCATCAACTATACTCCCACTATTGGGCCTTATCATTAGTATAGTTGCAAGTGATCCAAACTATTCTACTACCGGGCTCTATCATTGATGTGACTAACCCAAGATCACACTGACACTGGTCAGGAAGTCATATACACCATTTGGAGGACTTTTCCAACCAGCTGTTGGCCAGTGGTTGGGCTTTTTCCTAATTATCTTTCTGTAGCCTCAAAAGGATCTTTAACATATGGCTAGGACCATCTGAACAATGTGACTTTTGAGATATGACCCCAATAGCATACAATAGATGTACAATTTCAATGCGTGCTACATGTGCCAATGCTGCTATTTGGATTTTGATCAATCCATCATGAGGCCCATGATTTGGATGGTCTATTTTGGCAGCAGGTATGGCACTAGTACAGGGGATGAGTTGTGGCACCCTAAGCTTTGACTCACCTCCTATTATCCTACACTCATCAAGAACCAAAACGATTATTATGTCATTGATACACTTTGTGACAAATATGCTATCTAGACCAATAAGGAAAAGCAAGCAATGAAGTGCTCAGAAAAGAGGTATACAATCTATTAGATTTCTAGGTATCCGACATATACATGTGTAGATATATCATACATGTAGAAACTTGTCTAAACTGTTGATTGAAGACCAATGGTACCGGCAGGCACCCAACATCATCATTTTACTGAAGTCTACATCAATGCAAAGGACTCACCAACAGATTACAGATTAGAAGAAATATAGAATGCACAACAAAGCTAACCAGTGTTCTAAGTTCAGCCAACACCACACATGCAAGTTAAGCTTTCTATGATCTAGGCAGTTCAAATGGTTGGTGGGTCCCATCCTGAACAGGCCTCTCATTAAACTTCTCACCCATTGGAAAGCATACCCATATCATGTGGTCTTTTCCTTGTTAAGTATGGACTCTGTATAAAGCAGATATATGTATCCACATGAGAAAGATGGACGGTTTAAAAAAGTATTGCCTAGATTCCGTCATGTACGTGTGCAGCACCTGATGGGTTAACTGGCTAAACATCTGGGCAAGATCATCAGTCGGGCCCACCTCATATACAGATTATTGCATGCAGAGGTGTGCTTGGGGGTTTCCGAAGAGGGTTGGCAATGGGCTGGGCCTTGGCTGGCAAAATCAATATTTTGAATAGGCCTGACCCAGTTGACCCAGCCTAGACAGTTCAAGTCCAGGCAAGAATCAGCCTGAGTCCCACCAGTCACCAAGTCTAGCTTGGCGAAACTTAGCCCCAATGTGCCCCAAGCCAGCCCTTCAACATCACTGATGCAAACACTTTATAGGTTTTTTTTTTTTTGGAAGAGTGTCAATTTATAGGTATATGTCACAAATATTAAAAAAACTTCTCCCAATAAAGGAATGGGTAAATTTCTTATTGAAAAAAAGGAGAACATGTATTGTGCCTCAGGAGACACGCCATTTTCGTGCCTCCATACCTCCATATTGTGTACCGTACACATGGCACATGCATATGATGGTCCAAAGCCTGCATGTTCTGCCCCTGATTAGCCAATGACCAAAGATTTCCTTGTTTAGACCATCTTAACCATCCAGTAAAAGGACATTTTTTCACTGGATGGGACAGGTTACGAGGTTTGTCTTTTCGCGTTAATTAGTATGCCACCAATTAAACACAGGATTATATATTGATATGGTTATTCAAATATTTTGAGTTTTGGACCAGGGGCCATTAACTATTGAAAAAACAAATGAACAGATTGATCTTGTTCATGTATGCACATGTGCGGAAATGAAATTTAAGCACAAATATGTCGCACTTCCAGAGGCACCAAACCTGGCCCTGAAGAAAAGAAAAAAAAAAAAAAAGGAAGAAGAAGAAGAACAGCAATTATTCAAATGAAAATCCAGTGATGTTTTTTGCATGAGAGATTACAAAGCTGAATTGCCAGAAAAAGGAAAAAAAAAAAAAAAATTCAAATCCATCACGTTCACATGTAACTCATCCAACCCCTTTCTTCCAATGGCAAAAACCACAAGGTCGCTTGGAGTCCATGCTGTTTGCCTAGTCAAATGATACACATCATCCATTTTGTGGGCTCTACTACTCCAGTTTGGATGGGTAATTGCACAGAAGTACACAGATGGGACAATCATAGCAAGATCTTCCATGTTGAACTTTTTTAGCATCCCTTGAAGCTCATTGATCAGATTGTCCAAGCAATGAGATAATCATACAATTGTCCATCCACTAAAAGGCCCACCATATAGATAAGCCACATGGATCAATGAAATCATGAACCTCAAGCATGACAAACTAGAATTAGATAAACAAAGCATGCATCATAAGAAAAGGAAAAAAAAAAAGGAAGTATACCATTCAATCCAACAACAAAAAGAGAATAACTATTCAAGAAAGAGCAGAAACTTAAAGGGAAACAGATATACATGGCAAGAAGCCTCGGGAAGCTCCTCCCACGCACTACAATGTGTACCGACCTGGGATGTCTATAATTGGCAAACGTGGGAGAAATTCAAGCCATGCATTAAACAAGCATTAAACAAGCCACACCATGTTGGTAACGTAATCCAAATCCAACTAGTAGATTCATCAGCAAGACACACATGTACAATGAATGTGGACAACTAGCAATTTTTTAAACCATCCAATGTTTTCACGGACATGCAGCCCACCTGGTAAGCGGATCAGCTTACGACTAGGCCAAGTCAGATACATCACAGGGCCCGCCTGATAGAGCACTTAGAGAGCCCCACACATGCCACGCTGACGGATGTGGTTGCATGAAGACGGTTATAGAGAAGAAAAGTCTTACACTAGACTATCTCTGAGGTTGATCATGGGCTCCTGAAGAATAGTTACATGTTTAAACAAACGGAAGAAAGAATCAACCATTTATTTTTTACATTGTTGGATGACTAAGAGGATTTGGTAGCATGTTTGAGAGTACTAAGTCTTGCATTAGACTATCTCTGAGGTTGACCATGGGCTCCTGAAGAATAGTTACATGTTTAAACCAGTGGAAGAAATAATCAAACATTTATTTTTTACATTGATGGATGACTAAGAGGAATTGGTAGAGTACTTTGGCATCTCTTCGTCTCCCCTAGAGAATATTACAAATTTAAGGTGGTCCTTTTTCTTGTTACAGAGAGGATCATTTGGAGATCGCCTCCTTTTACAATTCTTAGTGCATTTTTTTGTAAGAAAGAAACAAACGACATTCAACAAAGAATGGTGGAAACCATATAAAGTACTTTGTCAAGTGGGCTCTTCATGGTAAAGAATCCAAAGGGGTGTCAACATTAAATCTTATGAGAAATTTGGTGATGGTTGCCAATAGCAATGAGGGAGACCAAAGGTGTTTACATAATGGAAGGTGCTTTAGTTGAAATCTAGAAATTGAATGTCGATGGTTCCTCTTTGGATAACCCGGAACCTTTTCGTATGGACATATGGAGTCTGCAGGGATAACAAAAGCATGATCAAATTTGTGTTTTCAGAGCAGCTAGTTGTCCAAAGGAAGCGACAGGAAAAGCATTAGGGAAGGGATTGAGAATTCTCACTCTCATTCTCATTGCGGCTTATCGTTGAAGAAGACCCAAATGATGCCATTTCTTAACAAACTAATTATTCTCCTTTACCAATGCAGTTTCCTTTTACTTGAATGAAATTTTAGAATGGCAATTACAATACCATGATCCATGACCAAGACTCTGGACAAAGGAGATGTCAATAGGAAGTCTCTTTGCATCAGGAATATGGTTTAAACTAACATATGACTCCTGGTCAACTCATCCAAGTCGACTCGGTACTGGCCCTGGATGAGAGAATTCGATGACCTGATTTGGAGAACAGCCCATGTAGCTCATTCCAATCAAGCTAAATCACAAAGCATGACTCGTAAACATTGCTTATATGCACAGTGTAACTCACACAGCGGGCCCCATCAAATTATCCTTACTGTCCAACTTATTGCATCTATTACCGCAATAAATGTTGACCATTGGATTTCACTGTCCATTTCAAGCCCCCAATTGGGTGACCAGGATCGTCTGATGGAGGAGATAATAGAGCATAGCACACATAATGAAGAGGCCCCCGTCTAGAATTCGTAACGGATAGAACTACCACAATGGCAGGACATCTGCACTAAAGAATGGCCAAGCAAAACACCGTCCAGCTCAGCAAAGCACCCAGTAAAACCTCAACCAACAAAACCCTAAATATCCAGTACGTCCATACAAAAATCTAGCAAACCCTAACCTTCATCGTCATCGTCAACATCTTCGTTATCTCGAGCTCCTCCTCCTCGCTTGTCTTCTTCAGCAATCTCATTCTCATCTGCAAATATAAAGGGAAAAAATATCACGAAAATGAGAAAAAATCGAATCCAGAGAGAGAAAAATGAGCTGAGTTCGATCATTTCAACCTTCGTCATCTGAGATTACTGCTTTTCCGCCCATGGATTTCGACAAACCCTAACCTCAGCAACAGCTGCAAAAAGGAACAAAATGTACGTTGGGGAGAAATGCTAGGGTTTTGTAGCTGAAGAAGGCAAACCCTAACCCTATATTTTGAGAATGCTGGGAAAATGGCTGGAGGAAAATCGCTTTATGGGAGGGAGACGGAGAGGGAGAGGGAGAGGGAGAGGTTTACTGCACTCTGCGATGCACTCGTTCTATTTAAATTGGGGCTCGGGCCAACGGGAAGCAGATTACGTCCAACCCCCGCTGGACGATAATCCGTCCAGGCAGAGATTCTGTGGGATCCACCGTGATTTTTTTTATTTATCCACGCAGTCCATCCATTTTTTCAGATTATTTTAGGATATAAATCCAAAAATTAGTTAGATCCAAATCTAAAGTGGACCACACCACAAGAATTAGCGGTGATAATGACATCCACCGTTGAAACCTTACTAGAGCCACTGTTTATTTGCCATCCAAACTGTTAATTATGTCGTATAGATATGGATGAAGGGAAAACACAAATATCATATTGATCCAAAACCTCTGAGGTTCCCAATCAGTTTTTAATGGTGATCATTCAATTCCAATGTATGGTCTACTTCATACTTCGATCTGTTCCATTTTCTGTTTCTTAGCTTAAAATGATCCGAAAAAATGGATGAACAGAGTAGATCAAACCCATACATCACGATGGGCCTCACAGAACCCTGCCTGTACGGATAACGGTCTGGGCGGGGCAGGACGCAATCCGCTTCCGGGCTAACGTGCGCCGGGATGATACAGGTGGTGAAGCCGATTGCATGTTTCCGTGCAAAGAGACAGAACCGTGCCCGGGGCTGAGTGGGGTCCATCTAGATGTCTGTGACAAATCCACTCCATCCATACGTTTTAAAATAAAATAAATAAGTAAAAATAAGAAAGATCCAGAACTTAGGTGGGCCACACCAAACGAAATAGTGGGAATGGAAACGCCCACCGTTGAAACCTTCCTGGAGCTGACCATGATGTTTATATGCCATCCAAACCGTTCATAATGTGATTTGGGTCACCCTGAATTTTATAAACTGTAGGCATAAATATCGTCCTGATATAAAACTTCTCTCACCCCCAATCATTCAATCCCCGCTGTTTCGTGTGGTCCGCGTGAGTTTTGGATCAGCCTGAATTTTATAATATGTCTATTGTGTTCTTTAAAAACTGATGGACGGAGTGGATTTATCACCGACATCTTCGTGGGCCCACACAGCCCGGAAATAGGCACGGGAATCCGCCTCCGATGGTAAGAGGAGGAACTCGGGTAGAATGTGATGATCCATACGCACCCATGCTGACGCACGCTGTCTTTGTGCTCATTTCATACAAATAATTAGATCCAAACTGTTCGTATAGTCAGTCCCACTGCTTATGATATTAAAATATATAATGAACAGTATCGTGGACAGGTAATGGATTATAAAAATGAGAAGTAGTCAACAATCTGGATTTAAAAAGTAATTATTCATTGATCAGATATTGAGATCTTTTAATCAATATGATTCTATTAGATGGGCCATCTAGTGTGATTCTAATATTTGGATGGTTCGGATTTAAGTACGCTCACTTCTAGCATACGACGGCCGAGTGCTTCGGTACCAATTTCATGCTTTGCCACTATAAAAGGGTAAGTCGAATCTCGTACGGGCGATACCACGGGCGACATTGCAGAAGTGGGGAGCAGATTAAGTGTTGCCCGGGTAACACCCGTGTGGGGCCCAACTTAGACAATTTTTTTTTTTTATCTACGGAGAGCTGGGCAGAATCTGACCCAATCCGAAGGATCCGGACCCGATCCAATAGATTTTAACCGATCTGATCCAATCCAATCCGAAGGCCAGGATCAGGTCGGATTGAGTAGGCTCACTTAGATCCGATCGTACATCAAGTCGAGTTCAGATCAATGACCAATTCGGACTGATCCGATCCGCACAACGTTTATTCAACATTGTTTCCTGTAATGTTGTCCACTTGAGATTGGGATATACTTCATTTTTTTAAATACCATAACATGATCTAGAAAAATAGATGGACGGCATGGATTAAATAAATACATCACGGCGGGGTCCACATACTAGCCGAGGGAATAGCCAATCTATCTCCTCTCAGGTGTATCTACGTGATAAAACACTCGAGTGCCTCGAGACTCGTAACGGGCACGGATTTTCGGACACGAATTTCCTGTAGAACCCTTTCGAGCAAGGATTCTGGGTGGGGCCCATTGCGATGTTTGTGAGAAATCAAACCCGTCCATCCGTTTTCTGACCTCATTTTAAGATATGCCACCAAAAATGAGGAGGATACAAAACTCAAGTGGACCATAGGAGATGAAACATTGGGGAAAGTAATGCCTACGGTTGAATCTTATGACCGTTAATAAGGTCATTTTCACTCAGATAAAGTGAAAACACCAAAAAAATTAGACCGTTACAAAAATTTTATGGCCATATAAATGTTTCAACAATGGTCACTAAATATCCATTGTTTCCTCTCGTGCGGTTCACTTTAGTTTTGGATCCTCCTCATTTTTTTTAGCATATCTTAAAATGAGGTCGAAAAATAGATGGACGGGTTTGATTTCTCATAAACATCGCAGTGGGCCCCACCTATAATTCTTTAACAAAAAAGTTTCACTAGAAATCCGCGTCCACTCCTTATGCCTATATTGACGTGACATAGCAAGAAGCGGATTGGCAGGTGTAACAGGCACCAGCTGTTTTTGACATCAGTAAGTTCTGTGGGTCCCATCACGAGGTATTTGTTATATCCAAACCGTCCACCCATTTGGGGGGCTCGCCTTAAGGCTTTAGCCAGAAAATAAGACATATTTAAAGATCAAGTGGACCACACTGCAAAAAGCAGTGGGGGTTGAACGTCTGCCATTGAAACAATTTTAAGGGTCACAGAAGTTTCGTATCAATATGAAATTTGTTTTTCCTCTTCATCCATGTAGTTGTGACCTTATTAACCTTATTGTGGGCCCTACGGATTTTTTAACAGAGAAAATCATATATATATATATATATATATATATATATATATATTTTAAAGAAAAAGGCAGACAACTCATGGGATCCGAACTGTACCCAACCCGATCCAACTCGGTTTTACCGACCGAGTCGGACTCGATTCAGATCAGGCCTGCAATGCAACGGATCAGATTGAGTCAGATGACCCGGGCTCGGTCCCGGATCAGATCGAGTTCGGGTCAATTCATTGAAATTTTCGAACCAAGTCGAGTTGGACCCAATCCGGTTCAACTCGACTTGATGCCCGCCTCAAGATCTACATCGTCTATACGTTTAAGGGTTTTTTTTTCTAAAGGTAAATTTTAAAAATTCAAGCAAGTACAAATCTCACGTATGAACTATACAACTAAAGAGGGGTGAATGATCATTAAAAGACTATTGTGAGCCACAAAAGTATCAAATTTTGTTTGAACTTAATTAGCAGTTGAATGAAATGAAAATTGTGGACGTTAAAGATCCCACGAGAGTGGAGGAATCAACTCTCTTTCCATAAGTTGTCTCGCTTGAGAACTTTTTTGGGGGTTGAAAGGGTGTTATGTTCGACTAGAGTGGCCATTAACCAATTACTTCGATCATACAATCATTTAAACCCTGTAGATACACTTAAGATTGAAAATTTGAAGATCCCTAATCTTTTGATGATTATTGAGTTTGCGTTTCAAATATTATGAATAAGGGACCACAGTTACATAGAGGGAATGTATTAATCACTCACTTTGTTTATACAGATGTACAGTCTCCACTTCATAAGATCTAACTAATTTTTTAAGAATATAATAAGTTTTCACATACAAAAAATGGTAATGTAATGTAATGATGATGATGGGTAATCGATCTGAATTTTTAATGGACAGACTCCGATTATATCGGCAAGCCGCAAAGAATAAATTCAAACCGACCGAGTGCAAGGTACAAAATATATAGAAATATGTTGTATGGGATGCTTAATGCTGTATTGATACTTATGACAAAACGATGGCTAACTGAATGTGTTTCTGGTGGGTGGGCTCTGACTATATCGGCAAGTCATATAACATACGCATACCAGTTAGATACAAGAAAGCAATGAAATGTAATGCAGTGAGAGGGGGGGTGAGAAGATAATGAGTGTGGCGCGATGCTAATGCTTGGATTTAAATACAACTGATTGACACTTGAATGGATGGATGGACAATAGTGTCGTAAAAATTAGATCAAGTAGCTTCAGTTAGGGCTTAAACGACTCAGGAGACAGATTATGGTTAGGTTGGACTCTCTTTCTCTCTCCTACTCCCGCTCTCCTTAGTGGATGGATGGATGGGGATTCCTTGGATGAGAATTGATGGTTGAAAATGAGAATGGATGCTTGAAATGAGAATGGAATGGGGGTATTTATAGCCTACAAACTCAGTTTTATTGCAATTCATGTCAAGTTTAAGGGGGGAAAAGTGATTGAAGGGATATGATTGGAGATTATCATGTGACATTATCTCGTGGGTTGGATGAGGTAGTAAAGGGTAATTTTGGATAAGAATATAAGCATTGGAGTGAATACACGTCGGTCACACACTTAAGGTCTCAAAAAGAGGAAGTTTACATGCTTGAGGGGTGCCAACTCGAATAGGGCAATGCCACGTTGTTGGTGGTAAGCTAGTTGTCATCAGTCCCTACATGGACTCCTTGTTTCAACAGGTAGCCTTCCTCAAGTATGGAGGCTCTGCTATGAAGGACATCGTATTGTTTTTGCGCATTGTACTTCGATTGGGCTTAATTTTAGGCATTAATTCGAGCTGATTTTGGACTTAACTAGGAAAGTTGATTGGGTTGTTGGACCAGGTAGGCTGACCGAATGAGTTAACTCAGCGAGTTGATCGAGTGAGTTAACTCAATATTATAGGGTTCTAGATTTTCAGGGTTTATGATTAGGCCGACTGGGTTGAATGGGCTGAGTTTAGGATTTAGGATTGAGGTTCCTATGTTTCAGGCTTTAGGGTTAGAGTTAAGAAATGAGGTTTTTATTGACCATAATCAACTTATCAGCACGGCTGGGGCGTTTGCAGATGCTCATCTTTGACAGATGTTATGTGTAACTGAATGCCAAGGTGAGTGGACGCCCTACCTTTGTCGACCAGTCATGAATTGCGGTTTGCTTTTATTGCATACCTTGTGTTTGTGTCAGCTGGATGCTTGAAAATAGCAATGATAAGATATAAAGTAAAATTTTCAATTTTTAGATTCCAACACTCTTTTTGGAAAGTAATATTCATTGTATTTGAATATATTTGAGTATAATGATAAGATACAAAGTAAATTTTGAAACTCTAGAGCCTAGTTGATCAATAAATTTTTGGCGAATGGTCTTCACCATAGGTTTGCTCCCTATAGGTGAGGGTTCAATCCCTTCGTTGTCTTTACCCGATACATGTGGTTGTAGTTGATTACATGTATCCACATGGATCAGTCTCACTTCAAAAAAGAAGTGGGGACACCCTGTGTCTTTTTAAAAAAAAATTTGAACAAATTTTTTTAATAAACTGATTAATAGAAAATTATAAACATCAATGGAGCCTAATTCACCTTTAACGTCTGACTCATATCTTGTAAAGTTAACTTGAATTATTATTGTTTTATGATTTTAGCTTAATAATTACATAAAAGTGTTATGAATCAATTTTTGAGGTCCTTATCTACATTGGTATAAAAATAAGTAAAGAACTTACTCTTACTTCAGTGGTAGACTCTCAAGAGTTTCAACACCTGGTTGAGGGTTCGAGTAGCCATAGGTGGTGAAATCCCACCAACGGCATGAGTGTGTGGTGGTGTGTGTGCATGTTTAAAAATAAATAAATAAATAAATAATTGAAATAAAAAATAACTACCTATTAATTATGTTTAAATAATAAAATTAATGATAATTTTTAAAAATAATAATAAAGAAAGAATGGCGATAATGTGATAGTCATTGATAAAAAAATCAAAAAGCTTGAAAAATAATTGAAAATATATGTATTTAGAATCATTAACTTGGGTTGATTTGTCCACTTTGAGGTAATCATTATAGTTAGTGTTATGGAGAAAAGTGTAACTCTTAATAGATTATAAGTTAGAAATTCATTAAACACGCTATCAACTTAAAGTTTAGATACATTATGTGAATTAATTAATAAAAGAGAACTTAACTCTATGGTTTCCTAGTGATATTAGGGTCTAGATTAACATATTTCATCCATATATATTTAATCATTACTTACATATGTATATGATTATATAAAATGTTGTTTTTCTTAAAAAAGTTTGAAATTTGGATATTGAAGATTAGTTGTTCGAATGTTTTTATCATAAGTAGCAAAATGTTGGTTGGGGGTGTTGAGTGTGAAATATTGTATACTTTTCTTTTCGTTATGCATTGGTTTTATAAGCATAGATGTACTTAGTTGATATAATTACATATATTTTTCTTATGTCATGTGATTTGGATAGCTAAGGTGAAAAGAACGATTAAAGTGAATATTTAAAGCTCAAAGAATAGCAAAGCGAAGATTTTAAGATTTGAAGTTGATTAATGAAGAATTCAAGTGGCAAAGATACAAGAAAATCAAGTGCGAATGAGAGAGAAAAGACTGACAAAATCACAAAGTTCTACAATAAAATTAACACAATGTTCGGTCTCACCTACGGTCGGTTCGATCCGACCGAATGTGCACAAAACAGTCAGCAACAAACTATGATTTTTAGAGATAATTTAGCTCGACATTTAATTTGATTGATCCAGGTTCGGTGCCACCAAGCGATGTTCGATGTGACCTAAGGAATATTGAGACTTTAGATGGAAATTAGAGAAATTTGACTACAGCCGAGAGTTAATTCGGTGTGATTGAAGGCTATGTTCAGTGCGACCGAATGTCCCAGTTAGTTGCAGTCGAAGCGTAACGAAAGTGCGTAAATTGAAGTCAGTTATAAGTTGAGACTAATTTTTTCTATTTAAATAAATGTTTTAGGCTTTCTAAATGACAAATTAGGGTAGTGCTAAGAGTTGTGAATCCTCTGAAGAGTACTCATTTTTCTCAAATTCTTTGGCTTTAGTTAGTTTTTCTGTTTTTTTAATGAGTTTTAATACAATAATGTCTTTGATTGACTAATATCTTAGTCAACGCTAAGAGGTGAAGCCTATAGTTATTTTTAATGTTTTAGTTTACTTGGATTCAAGTATTTAATTTTGAATGATGAACAATTCGTTGATATTTGGTTTGAATGAAGATATATCTGTAGTCTACTTTGATCTATTGTTAACTCCGGGCACATTGGATGCTTAGGAACAGTAAGGATAATTTATTATCCATTTTGCAAAAGATTGATATGTAAAATTCATTGATCTACCATATATTACGGGCACGATAGATGCTTTGAATTTCTTGCGATCAATACTTTGATGCATGGTGTAAGAACCAGTTCAATTGAAGTTCAACTATGTTTTGACATATGAATGATGATTTAACCATTTTATTATTCAGCTGAATATGATAGAATTTTGATTCCGGTTGAGTTATATAATTGGATCAAGTAAATTAACATCGAGATATACCTATAAGTGGATCATTGGCACTCTAATATTTTATCCTTAATTGTTTTTTCATAATTACTCGTTAAAGTGAATGCCATCAGTTAGTTTAGTTTTAGTTCTAATTTTTAAGTATTACTGAAATCACACAATTATAAGTTCATATAAGTATGACCTCGGTCTCACTAAGTTATTACTACATTGTAGCCCTGCATTTGGGGTTGTCTCGAACAAAGGTTGTGCCCCTGGTTGACTATTGGAGTTATGGGAAGGTTGTCATCTTTGCCGCTTACTAGAAAAGACAGGTTGTGCCCCTGGTTGACTATTGGAGTTATGGAAAGGTTGTCATCTTTGACGCTTGCTAGAAAAGACAGATTGTGCCCCTGACTGACTATTATTGAGACGAGGAGATTGTCCCCCTGATTGATTGCTAGAGAAATGTGCCCTTAGTTGACTGAGGGTGAGAAGACTGGATTAATTGAAGATGCCCCTTGTATATTTTAGGGCATGGAGAGTGACTGAGGTCTCTCTTACAGGATGAGAAGCTTCGAGATTGGAATAGCTTAAGGTGCCTATTGCAGGATGAAGGGCTCGAACTCTGAACGATAGTCGATGTGTTATGTATTCACTCCCCAAGTATAGGGTTGTGATGTAGTAATAAACTCGGTGAGACCGAGGTCGAATCCCAAGGGACTGATACCTGTACATTATCTGAAACTAAGTAGAACTAGAACTAGACTAAGACGAAATTTAAATCAAATAAATTTAAAGAGTAATGGTGAAAGATTTATCTAAAATTTAAAGAGATCAGAGATAAGAAACTAGGGATTCAGAGGATCCACTTGTAGAGATCAGGAAGATCTTATGTCTGCTTCAAGAACTCAACTAAACTTAGAGTCCCCTCTTCATCCAGTTGAAGGGTGTAACCATAAAAATCAAACTGAACTTCCTTTGATATAATTTTCAAGAGATGAAAAGTATACAAATTAGAATGGATTTCATCACAAAACCATGCCTAGGAAACAAAGTAAATAACATAATTAAACTAATTACCAACCAATCAACAATATATGAAGGTTAGGAAGGGTACCGTCATCCGACCATGCCAAGGAGATGATGGTGAACAACAGGGCCTCCTGACATCATAAACATAAAAAGAAAAGGAATATGCTTAAAGCTATTGCAAACCCATTATAATTTTAGTTACAACAGACCATTAAAAATTAAAAACATTCCCTTAATTAAATAAGCAAAAAGTCTCCCATTACGCTACAAGCTTCACCTCTTAGATCTAGCTAAGAGGTTTAACCAATCATAAACATGGTGAGGCTAAAACTCAGAAAATAAAGGCATAAAGAAATCAAGAAAGGAAGAAGAGAACACCAACTACTCTTGCTGCCTTCACACGTTCAAAGATCTCCGAGGTGATTCCTGAATTCTCTCTCTTTCGTCTCCTTTATACAAGCCAGGAGTCGGTGGAATGGAGGTGAGGCTTTTTACGCAGCCACGAACGCAAGTCCCTGATTTGGTGCGGCAGATCTTGGAAACCGACTTGCGTCGGCTCAGATTTGTGGTGGCTGACGGTCCCAGCCTTCTTATTTACCTTCTTGAACGGGATCAGGACCCCCTTCGCATCTTCTGGACGGATCAGATCATCTCCTTGATCGCACTGTGGCCCATTGTGGCCGATTTTTTTGGAGGCAAAGCCCGCGCACGGTCCTTGCGCTATGAAGATCGGTGGGCCCATAATCTACATCAGCGGTAAAATCCAGTCCGTCCACTGGTCTCATCTCGAAAAACCAATCGAAAATGGTCAAGTTTGGATTGGATTCGGTGTAGCCCACAGAGTTTCTTTTGCACCGTCAATCTTCCGTTTGGACGATCGAAACCCGATCTTCACTGTCGTTTGCAATTCCGTCATCTTGGCTTCAAGAATACATATCGTGGGCTTCTAATGGACGGTCCTGATTGCTCATTCGGATGAAGGTGGTGGGCCACAACTCGTCATAGCGGACGCTCGTCCACTCGCGCAACAGAGAGGAGAGAGAGTCTCTCCTGGAATTGGAAAGTCGGGTCAACCGACTTTGACCGGTCTTTCCAGTCCGGTGCACCGCGGTTGTGCACCTTCTGTGCACACATACCTATGATCATGGGGCCCAGCGTGATGTTTATGAGAAATCTACTCTATTCATCTGCTTTCTCTTCTAAATTCAAGGGTTGAGACCAAAATTGAAGCATATCCAGATATCACGTGGGCTTATACTGATGATTTGTGGGCTGATCTATCTGTTGGGCCACTTCCATATTGATCCAACAGTTAAATTTCGACGTATACGGTGTATTTATGGTCCTCCGGCCATATATGAAGTCTCAAGTCGAGCGGATGGTAAAAACCCTATGATCTCGCATTCTGGGCCCTTTTTAGGCCACTTGAGCTTCAGTTTCTCGATTTTCTCGGATCTCTGGCATGTAAATCCGTCGATCTTGGTCTCCTGGGGTCCATCACATGCTTTGGTGAATTCTGAGCTTTAAATCTCTGCTTTTAGTACCCTGTTTCAGTCCAAGCTCGCAAATGTACCTTGCATTACAAACACGATTAAATCGGGCCGTTAAAAGTATCATGTTCGTAAATCCAGGCAATAATTGGGATCTAATATGCAATATTTGACCCTCAACATTATGAACCTCTTAGCACGATGGCATGGATAAATTGAGCTGGACAAAGAGAAAATTCTTCTCTGATGATATTGATGGTATGAGTGCTTAATGACATGCTAGATTGGGGTACTGTGGGTTCTGTTTGCAGAAGGTGATTGTAATATCGTAGATTCCATCTCAGCTGTTGTTATTACTGCAGTTGCCCTAGTTGAGGGGCAAATAGTGTGCCTTCGATAGAGGTGATAAGATTATCTTCTTCAATTGGACAGGGGTCAGGAATACTTTCTTTACCATTCTTATATTTGATAGGCCTTCCTTCCACTATCGACTATACCGAGGAGGCCTAATGGGGCCACTAAGGAGAGATCACCACAGCCTTTATTCCAGCTTTAACTTACCCCTCGACGCGAATGAGTTGGGTAACATTGGTATATATGGATACGAGACAATGTATCCAAAGATACTCAGGTTTGCCGAGTGGATGATAATGGAGATTTGTTCCTTATCGTTGATGAGTGTCTTCATTCTATCGATCATGCTCCGTCACCGTCCAATATAAGTTGACAATGACTCATCGTCCCATTGCCTTAAGACAATGAGATCCACCCTTATAAGTGTTGATTTGAAATTGTACGCGAAATAATCGATAGATGCTTTAGAAAGTTGTTCCCAAGTCCTGATTCGATGGTAGTCTAGTGACGCGTACCAATTTAGTGCGTCGCCTTTCAAGGACTTCTAAAATAGGCGAATCAATGCTCCGTCATTGCCTACCATGACATTAAGCTCTACACAGAATGCTCTCGAGTAATTTATAAGACGCTCCGTACCATCATATCTTTTAAATCTTGGCATATCAAAGCCTAAATGTACCTTTGTGTCAACAAAGGGACAGAGGTCCCTGAACTTGGTGGATGTAAGATCCACCCCTTGTTACCTCTATGGCTTCCTCTTCATCTCTTGTATTTGCTCTCAGATTTGCTCGATTTCGGATGAACTTAACGAGAGGAATTTTACCCCTTGTTCGGTCTGGACTGCCCCATTCTCATAGTAATTAGCATCATGGATGCTCTTATGACTCTTGCTTAGAGGAGGTTGGACTTAGCAATTATTCCCATTATAAACAGTTTGTTGAACTAAACTAAGAAAGGAGATTGTGAAGAAACCGTGGTTGCAGGAGGATATTAAAAATTAATTGAAATTCTTGTTAGGAGGATGTTGGAATTGATTGGGAATCCTAGCTACATAATGTGATTGGAAATGGTTCCCATTTTTTATGGGATACTTCAAGAAACACCCTAAGGTTGCTGAAGGTCTCGTTTATCGGAAGTCTTGTGTGGATCCTAAGGACTGTGGTTGGATTGTACCGGAGGTTGAAAGAGGTGCGAGAGATGGTAACTGTTGTTGCCTATTGGGCCAACTTGGAGGTTGTGTATACTGTTCTCTTACAGAAATCAACGAAACATTTCTTACATAATCTTTGTATTTCAGGCTAGCCATTGAATGCAATAAATTGGGACTGGTTCTATTGAGTGTGTCTGTAGGAGAAAGCCTTCTTGGTGGTTGGCCATGGTCATTCAGGATTTGGTATTGATTGGGCTATAGTATAAGGCTATTGGGGACAGTTTGGCTTGGGTAGGCACAATTGTTTTGTTTTGTTTTATTTATTTTTCCTTAATTTTCTCTCTTTTTTGAATTGAAATAGATGCAGACGCAGATGCAAGTGTGCGAGAACTGATTCGAGGTCGCTTTCTCCATGGGTTACCTCTTTTGAGGGCTTTACGCTGTTAATGATTGGTTATGTTTTGACCAGAGTCGCCACTAGTCAAATTATTCGCCTCAACAGTCTGCTAGACCCTATAGAAATGTTAAGGTAAGTGTAACACCCCGGTTCCCGAAACTCGAGTACGCTACTCGTGTTCCAAGAACCAGAGCGCTAACCTTTGAAAATAGTCAAATTCCATGTACATTTTGTTTCTATTAGAATTAGTAATCTAGCGGGACAGAAGCAAATCAAGTATAAGAGGGAGTCAAAATATATATAACCAAGATTTCAAGTGGTTACCCAAAAACTTATACAAACCAATGTCTTAACGTGCACAAAACATAAAATTAATTACAAATGAAGTCAGAAATGGAGAGTTGCAAGATCATCTAGCACATCTAATTCCACATGAACATCAGTATACACATAATCTGCATCTCTTGCACACTGAATACGGTTTGATAGCGTCAATGGCAATCGCAGTGAGGTATAACCCCCAAGATTTATCGTGTCATCAAGATAATTAAGCATAGTTATCAAATATAGTGTATAATGTTCACTCCCTAAGTATAGGGTTGTGATGTAGTAATAAACTCGGTGAGACCGATGTCGAATCCACAGGGACTGAAACCTGTACGTAATCTGAAACTAACTAGAACTAGAATTAGACTAAGATGAAATCTAAATCAAGTGAATATGATGGAATAATGGTGAAGTATTACTCTAAAACTAGTGAAAATAAAAGTGGGAACTAGGGTGCCAAGGATCCACTCGTAACAATTGGGAAGCTACCTTGTATTGATTCAGGGACACAACTGCAATCAGAATCCTATCTTATCCAGTTGATAAGAAGAGATTTTTCAGATCTCTGAACTTCTCATGGATCTAATCATCAATGGATAAGAGTGGTGAAGATTTGGAAGTGATTCCGTCATCTAACCATGCCTAGGAGACTATGGCAAACAACAACAATTTACCAATCTCACAGCCAATCATGAGAGAATTGTGAAAGTTAGGAAGGATTCCGTCACCTTACCATGCCCATGGGACAATGGTGAACAACAGGTCTTACTAATTTCACAATCTCAATAATATAAAAAGCATACTTAAAGCTATCGCAGATCCATTGTAATTTGAGTCACAACAAACCATTAAAAATTAAAAATATACCTTCATAAATAACTAGAATCCATAAGAGTTTAACAAAACATGAATCAAAGCCAAGCAAACGTCCCAATTATGCTACAAGCTTCACCTCTTAGCCCTAGCTAAGAGGTTTAGCCTAACATGATTGGGCCAGAACTCGAACAAAAACAAAACAGAAAATATGAAACAAATTCTAACTACTCTACTCTCTCTCTTGTATTCAAGTTGAAGCCCCCAGTCGAGATGCCCCCAGGATCGGCTCTCCAAGTCCTTTTATAGCTGATGGATTCGATGGAGGAGTCGGTCGGTGCAGTCGTCGCAGCAGCTTTGCATGCGCAGCGAAAGCTTTTTCGCAGCAACTTCAGTGCCTTCAAACTCGCCATTTTCCTCGCTCAATTTTCGAAGAAACACCGTCCCTTGGAAAGTTTTTGAGTGCTCTACATGATGGACAGATCAGATCTGCTATATGATCAAAGATGGTGGGCCACAACTGCATAGAAGTCCGGATTTCTCGGACGTGCGTAAGCCTACGCACGTGACTGCGTTGATGTGATCAGTGGGCCCCACAGAAGTGTTTTCTAGGAAATCCACCCCCTCCAGTGAATTCCTCTCTAGATTTCGGCCAAGAATAGTAGGTTTTAAATGTCTGTTGATGCGGCCAAAAGAAGAAATCACGCTGAGATCGTTTTGAACGTCGCAAGGTAGTCCGATTGTAGCCTCTGTATCGCACACATATGTACGCATGAGTGAAAATTATCAATAGTATTTTGAAGTGTTCAAGATCTTCTACAAGATGGATGGCTTGGATCGGTCGTACAGGCGATGTGTGGGGCCCACTAACTTCCGCAAGACGGACAGAGTCGATCCGTTACATGGATGCTAGAAATGGAAGTTTCCGTTTCTGAAGGAGATGCAAGTAGCAGGCGTTGACCCGCCTTAGTCGGTTCGGTGCTTGTCTGTGAGTATATGCACTGTGTAAGCACACTCCACGGTGTGGGGTCCACTGTGATGTTTTTCAGATATTCAATTCGTCCATCCTGTTTCTCATCTTATTTAAACTGTCGATGCCAATTTTGAAGCATATCCAGATAGCATGTGGGCCCCACTCAATAAATTTTCAGGCTGATCCATCCGTTGGCCCACTTCCAAAGATATTCAATGGGTAAAATTTTGCATGTACGGTTAATTTATGGTCCCCAGGCTATGTGTGAAGTTTTGTGTCAATCTGATGGCGAAAACCCTGTGATCTTGCATTCTGGACCAATTTCAGGCTTCTTTAACATGAACGGCTTGATTTTCTCGGATTCTTGGCATGTAAATCCGTTGATTTTAGTCCCATGGAGTCCGTCCCTTGCTTTGGTGAATTTTGAGCGTTAATTCCATGCTTTTAGCACCCTGTTTCCGTCCGAGCTCCTAAACTCACCATGCAGCACAAACACGACTAAAATAGTCCGTTAAACAGTATCATGTCTGTAAATTCAGGTAATAACTGGGGCTAATATGCAATATTTGACCCTCAACAAAACTCCCAACCAGCATTTTGCTAGTCTCGAGCAAAGTATGCGAAAAATAAGTTGAGAATTACAGAACAATTTCTATAAACTCGAGTGATTTTTGAAAACAATCCAGATTCGAGAATTCTAAGATTCATGAATGTTGGGTGGTACCTTCTCCCGAACTCAAGCGCACTATAGTAAACTTCATAATAAAGTTCGAGGTATTAATCCATTAATCAGAATAATTCTAAACATTGAGTTCCATCGGTGTATATAGTGTAAACCCTGCTTACCATCATTAAGAGATCCAATCATCACTTTCCATACATTGACGATCAAAATAGCATTCAGGACAACCTAAACCAGAACTTGCCTTACAGTTCTTCTTTCTTTTTTCTATCGACGGTTTTCACACCATGTTAACCTTGGGGATCGAACCCTCACCTATAAGGGGCAGACTTATGGTGAAGACCGTTTGCCCACAACCACATGTATCGGTAGAGCCAAGGAGGGAAAACGACCCCTCACCTATAGGGAGCAAACCTATGGTGAAGACCATTCGCCTAACCCCGGATATTTTCTTTTTCTTTAATTCTTCTTTTTCTTTTTCTATTAATCATGACGAGTAGATTGTCCAGGCTGGTTCCTTTCATGCTTAGTGATTACCAAGTTAATCCTTCAATATTGAACTGAAACCTTAATGTAAAAGTGAGATATGACATGTGAAATCATGATTCAATCAATGTTTATAACTTCTAATTATGGATTAACACTTTAAACTTAACCGTGAAATCCAATAGATAATTGAATCCAAGAGTCATAAATCTATCATTACATACTTTATAATTCTGAATCAAAGACGGCCATCAAAATCACTTCGCATTCACAAGAAGTTCCAAGAAAATATTAAAATTTTCACGATTTTTGCTCAAGACCGATAAAATACTGATTAGGGGACCTAATCTCCCACCCCAACCTAAAATCTACATTGTCCTCAATGTAAAAGATATGAGCATGCAATGTACATGGGACAACAAAAGTAAAGGAAAAGTGATGGGAAGATAGTACCTGGATAATGAATCGAGAGAGAGACTTTCTAAGAGATCGTAGCATGAAAATCGGTCAGCACGAGAGTGAAGACACAAAAGCAAACTATCCTAAAACAACGCAAGAAGCAAACTAACCTAATGACATAAAACCGTGTATCCTAGAACAATATAAAGTAAACTACCATAGTCCTATGAAAGTAGGGAAAAACTACTCGATCATGCCGCAAGGTTCCTCTTTCGATCAATATCTTGATAAGTTTTTCAGTAAGTTTCTTAATAGGATCATCTAAAAGCCCTTTTTGCAATAGGCTTGGACGTTCTGGAGCATGATTTTTCAGAGAAACTTATATACCTCATCAAAATTTTTTCGTTGAATCACTTGAGGTATCCAGAGTATATATGATTCACCTGTGACAGAAGAAGTTTCGGTGTTATTATCTCATGGTGAATCAGAGACTACAAGTAAATAAAGTTCAAAAAACTTCGTAAGAAGTGATGCAGTCTCAACACATTCCGAAGTATCAGACTTCGGTTCCATTGTCAGCTCCTCCTCCTTTAATGATAACCATTTAGGATCAGGGGAAGAAAGGGCTTCAGAATAAGGGTTCTCTCGGTCAATGACGACTACCGAGATGTTGTCTTGCAAGGCATCCACTTTGTCTTTTGACATGGGATCGTTTGAATCTACAAAGTGTGCCAAGCAATCATCCAAAGAGTTGGGAAGTTCAACTGATCATGACTTATTTTCCACATTGGAGCTCATGATGATCTGCCCAAGGAATCCATCATCCTTGAAAGTGGATGGAGGTGCGCTCTCTTACTTCAGTCCTGCACAGACAGATTGAAAATCAATAGGGGAAGCATTTATGTGATTACTCTGTTTATTGAAACTATTCAATCGAGGCGTTGAATTGTCAAACATGTAAGCTCAGATGGTGGCTTCAATTGAATGGTTTCAAATTTCAGGGTCGTAGTGAGCAACTCGTCCTTCTCCCGAATCACATCATCATTCGATTCAGAGGAGTGATCTAAACATGTTTCATAAGAGTTAGAAGGGTCGGTTGTAAGGTGCTCATCCTCCACTTTTAAATTAGACATGTTAGGTGAAGAGAGTGGCTCATTATGATCGACTACTTTGTGTACGACTTGATCATTGACCTGGACCAAACTTGAGATTGATTCTAGGAGAATTTGGGTTGCACGTTCATAATAGTCATCCTAATATGCATCATTGTCTAATTCCATCCAGTAGTGCACACTCGGGATGGGATCGCTTTCCTCACATTCCATTCCTGAATTAGGTTGAGGTTCGAATAAATTAACATTTACCTCATCATTGAAATCCTGTGTGTCATGGGAGGGAGGTGTGTCATCATCACTATATTTGAAAGATACCCATGTCTCTTGACCATTCCTTTGGACCGTCATCAAGATTGACTCTATCGGGAAAGTAAACCATATGCTCATTAATGGAATCCAACTCCTCATTCCAAATTTCAGATTTCTTCAAAAGCGAGTGAGGATCACTTTCCTTGCATTGTATTTCTGGATTAGGTTGTGGTTGGGATGAGCGAGTGTAACATCTCGAAAAAATCCGTACAAGGACCCGAGTACCACCTCAGGCAGAAATCACCCAGGACCAAAACCTTTAGAAATTAGGTTAATATTAGCAAGTGCTAAACTAGAGTACTTATGAAATTAGCACTAATTACTTTAAATATAATCTGCAAGACCCAAACCGTGCAGTATCATTGACGCTACATTACCCTAAAATTTAGAATCCATCCCTAAACCCGGTTGCTCTCGGGAGCACACCGAAACTCCATATCGGACCTGGACCACACGTCGAAAGTCCAATGACCGCAAAACTATACAGTTATGACTGCATTACTGGACTTGACAACCCTCTTAGAAATCAAGTTTTAATTGTGTCTAAAAATGCACAACTTGAGCCCGGATCAAAGTGTGTGAGAAACGTGAATATCTTTAGAAATGGAATCCGAATTTAAGTAATATGAATCATGTCGCTTGCGGGCCAAATATAAGGATTCAGATCATCAGAATCTTACCCAAATATACCCTCGGATCAGAGGAAATGTCCCATATATGGCCATGTACTTGTAGCCCTGATCGAGTGACCGTGACCGTTGAACTGAAACTGGTCTGCCACGGTCGATCTACAAACCCGATCGGATCGAAAACTTAGCCTGACCTATATCCAATGTCAGGGAGCTTAAGTCCGACCGTACGTGAAAAAGGGGCCACCAGAAGTGCTCCGATGGGCTGAAACAGACGCCCTTTGGATATAACTTAAGTATATCTTGGCCCTGGGGCCATTCCCATCAGTTTTGAGCCTATATAAGGGTCTTAAACTCTCTCTCTCTCATATCCTATACGAATTCTAAAACCCTAAGAAAGAGAGTAGAGGAAAAGGAAAGGAAAGAGAGAGAAAGTGAGAGAGTGAGTTGGAGATTCCTCTTGGGATTCGATCTCATTGCTCTTCGGGTTTAACTACCGCTTCTACATTGCTATTCCGGCGATTTCGACTCCGTACTTAGGTAAGAAAACCTAACCCTAACCTGTTATAGGGTTTCAAACATTGTAAGTAATAGAATAACTAACTTATTTCATACTGTAGGTTGTCAATCCGCCGTTGACAAAGGTTAAGTGTCTAAAATGAATCCGTTACGCGTTTACCGGCGTAAGGTGTGGACTATAAATGTTTAGGTTATAGGTTTCAAGGCTTTCAATGTCAGTTAATGATTTATGACTGACTTGAATTGCTATCACATGCTTAGATACGATGTTTCCCGCACTTTACATATATATATGTGACCTATTTGAATATAGTGTATTCCTTGTATTTGTTGATATGACTAAATGAATATGGAATTATGATTATTACTTGTTATGATGGATGTTTAGTAATACATGATCGTTGTATGTGTTGCAACTACTATGTGAAAGGATTTGCTATAATATACGTTTTAAGTAAATTAATCTATGTATATGATATGTGTAGTGTAAGTGTTTGGTAAAATGCCTGTATGAGGAAATGCTTGTTTAAATGTTTAAAATGAGAGTATTGAGTTAGGATTCTCAATCCTCTTCTCTATAACTATAGTGTCCTTTATGTAACCTATCTTCCTACTATGTGCTTATGGAAGTAATGTCTATGTAAGATAACATGTGTACTATGTGTTTCATGAAATGCTTAAGTGCTTGAAATGGTTGAACTGCGGTGTAATGCTGCTATGCATATCATATGTGATATATAAACCGCAACTGAGTGTGATTAGGACTATGACTTAGTCCAGGCAATCGGTATCAGATCTCGATTAGGTGGCTGAGGTTGTTTTCGCCACATAAGACGTGTTCGATGAACCCGAGTCGTACTTTGATTGTCGGCAGTGGTTAGGCCACACGGAGTGCTTACGCACTTCATGTCGATCAGCTCGAGGTGCGCTCGTACTAGTCGAGCTCGTTAAGTAACCCGATTGACCCGATGTATGTTCATCATGTATGAACACTACTGCTTGAATCTAAGGTACCAAACTCACCAGTGAAAACTCCTTTAACCTTGGTACCTCGATCCGCTAAGACTCATGAGCCAGGCATGGTGGTATGGGACACCGTGGTTGAGTTGTCGGCCTACGCTGGGGTGACGAGCCTCCTCGTAGTGTCCAGTGAGCAACACAGCTTCGTGAGCCGAATACGGTGGTATGGGACACTATATTCAAGCTGTCGGCCTACACTGATAAGGTGACGAGCCCTTTGTAGTGACCTCGAGCGTACGCTAAGACTACGTAGAGGTGACGAGCCCTTACGTAGCAACAAGAGTACATACTAGGCCTGCACTGATAAGGTGACGAGCCCTTTGCAGTGACTTAGAACCATAACATCGTATGAGATTTACTAGAACTGACGACCCTAGAATGGATCATTGTTTGGAAATTAATATAAGGGAGGTACCTTAGCTTCCCAATCCTGCTGTATGAAAATGACTAATAAGAACTTGGTAATCACGTTCATGCACCGCACTGCATGTGTCGTTTGGCGTTGAGTATAGAGCACTAGGAAGTGACTGACATGTGCGACCGTTAGATGAAGATCGCAGAGGGAGTGCAGGTGAGGGCATGCATCATTTATACATACTATTCTTGCATTAATCAGAGTACTTAGGGATGTTTGATTGTAATGTTTTATCATATTATTGCTTGACTGAATTGAGAACATGTTAACATTTGCTTTATTGTTCCACTAAGTTGATCACTCACTTCGACGTTACAGGACGGTGTTTTAAACACCAACCAAACTCTGTCTTAGTTGCAGATGGAAACCTGACTGATGAGGCAGAGACGGACTTCGTAGACGATGAGGATGTTTTCTCGTATATGCAGTATTCAGGCGGGTTTACATACACCGTTCTGATCGGCGGGGCTTCAGGGTTATACTTGTAGTAGACTATTACATTTTTGTCATTTTGTAGTTTGAAATAATACATGTAATTATTGACCTGGCAATGCATACATACTTTGGGGACCTATACTGATTTATAAAGTTATACATATTTGAGTCAGTCTTCCGCTTGCGTATTACAACTGTCCCTGGATTATGTTTTGCTAATTAAGCTTAATCTTATTCATGTTTTATGCACTAATACAGATAGCATTTAATCATCATTAAATATATTGTATAAGGGATGTGTTGGAACTCTGGAGTTGGACTTCTACTCGATCCCCGATTTTCAGGGCGTTACAGCGAGCTTCCTCTATCCTATCAAGGCGCGAATTGAGTGCTTCCATTGCTTTTCTAATTTCCACAAGACAGGCTATGTTACGCTGAATTGAATCCTCTTGGATCGTTTCTGGTTAGATCTCAAAGGTAGGGGATCCAAGAGAATAATTATTATAGCATGTTGTTGGTTCATTTCCCAAAATTTGATGTTTCCACTGATTACAGTCATATGGATCATAGGTGGGAGAATCTGATGGTTGGTAATACATATTATCACTCATAATATAATCACACATTATTTTCTTTTTATCGGATGGATGATAATAATTCTTACTCCCATAGTTATGATAACCCCAACACTCACGTACTGTTTTGTTAATCCGTGGGGTGCAATTGTTCTCCTGCATATGATCACGTGAGAACTTCTTAACTGGTGGATCTTTATATTCCGATCAGTTCTTGATAATAGTTTCAAAAAAGTTTTGGGACATAGGTTGATTTCCATCATAATCATCATCCCAATATATGTTATTCTTCTCAGCATACTGACGTTCCCACTCGTACATATACATGGTGCAACCCTAACTCTGAATCTAATCCTAAGAAAAATAAAAGAAAACATCCTACAACAGTATGGTAAGTAAGAGGAGAAGACGTTAGAAGGAAGTTACCAGATTGGAGTTTTATGTTAAAATCTTGTAAAAGGAAATAAAAGAAATTAGTTTCTAAAAACAGAAGAAATCTTAGAATTAGAAAGCTTCTAAAAATAAAAATAAAAAGTTAGTTTCTAAAAAAAAAAAAGTTTCTAATGCTAGAAAATAGAAAGTTATTTAAAGGAAGAATCTAAATCTAAAATTAGAAAATAGAAAATTTCTAAAAAATAAAACCCTAATTCTAAAAATAGAAAAAATAGAGAATTTAGAAAGGGATTACCAAATTAGAAGTTTATGTCAGGATCCTACAAAATAGGAAAACAGGTTAGTTTCTAAAAATAAAATAAAAAAAACTTTAACCTAAAGTTAGTAAAATCCTAATCTTAACCTAATTCTAAAACTAATTAATCTAAGAAAACGTAACCGTCAATCCCCGTCAACGGCGCCAAAAACTTGTTCACTCCCCAAGTATAGGGTTGTGATGTAGTAATAAACTCGGTGAGACCGAATTCGAATCCACAGAGACTGAAACCTGTACGTAATATGAAACTAACTAGAACTAGAACTAGATTAAGATGAAATCTAAATCAAGTGAATATAAGGGAATAATGGTGAAGTATTACTCTAAAACTTGTGAAAATAAAAGTAGGAACTAGGGTGCCAAGGATCCACTTGTAACAATTGGGAAGCTACCTTGTATTAATTCAGGGATACAACTGGAATCAGAGTCCTATCATATCCAGTTGATAAGAAGAGATTTGTCAGATCTCTGAACTTCTCGTGGATCTAATCATCAATAGACAAGAGTGGTGAAGATTTGGAAGTGATTCCGTCACCTAACCATGCCCATGAGACTATGGCAAATAACAACAATTTACCAATCTCACAGCCAATCATGAGAGAATTGTGAAAGTTAGGAAGGATTCCATCACCTTACCATGCCCATGAGACAATGGTGAACAACAGGTCTTACTAATTTCACAATCTCAATAATGGGAAAAGCATACTTAAAGCTATCGCAGATCCATTGTAATTCGAGTCACAACAAACCATTAAAAACTAAAAATATACCTTCATAAATAACTAGAATCCATAAGAGTTCAACAAGACATGAATCAAAGCCAAGCAAACGTCCTAATTATGCTACAAGCTTCACCTCTTAGCCCTAACTAAGAGGTTTAGCCTAACATGATTGGTCCAGAACTCGAACAAAAACAAAATAGAAAATATGAAACAAATTCTAACTACTCTACTCTCTCTCTTGTATCCACGTTGAAGCTCCCAGTCGAGATGCCCCCAGGATTGGCTCTCCAAGTCCTTTTATAGCTGCTGGATTCGGTGGAGGAGTCGGTCGGTGCAGTTGTCGCAGCAGCTTCGCATGCGCAGCGAAAGCTTTTCCGCAGCAACTTCGGTGCCTTCAAACTCGCCATTTTCCTCGCTCAATTTTCAAAGAAACACCGTCCCTTAGGAAGTTTTTAAGTGCTCTACATGATGGACAGATCAAATCTGTCATATGTTCAAAGATGGTGGGCCACAACTGTATGGAAGTCCAGATTTCTCGGACGTGCGTAAGCATACGCACGTGACTGCACTGACGTGATCAGTGGGCCCCACAGAAGTGTTTTCTAGGAAATCCACCCCGTCCAGTGAATTCCTCTCGAGATGTCGGCTAAGAATAGTAGGTTTTAAATGTCTGTTGATGCGACCAAAAGAAGAAATCACGTTGAGATCGTTTTGAACGTCGTAAGGTAGTCTGATTGTGGCCTCTGTATCGCACATGTATGTACGCGTGGGTGAAAATTATCAGCATTATTTTGAAGTGTTCGAGACCTTCTACAAGATGGAAGGCTTGGATTGGTCATACAGGCGATGTATGGGGCCCACTAACTTCTGCAAGATAGACAGAGTCCGTCCGTTACACGGATGCTAGAAATGGAAGTTTCCGTTTCTGAAGGAGATGCAGGTCAGCAGGCGTTGACACGTCTTAGCCGGTTCAGTGCTCGTCCGTGCGTATATGCACTGTGTATGCACACTCCATGGTGTGGGGTCCACTGTGATATTTTTCAGATATCCAATCCGTCCATCCTGTTTCTCATCTTATTTAAACCGTCGATGCCAATTTTGAAGCATATCCAGATAGCATGTAGGCCCCACTCAATGAATTTTTAGGCTGATCCATCCGTTGGCCCACTTCCAGAGATATCCAATGGGTAAAATTTTACATGTACGGTTAATTTATGGTCCCCAGGCTATGTATGAAGTTTTGTGTCAATCTGATGGCGAAAACCCTGTGATCTTGCATTCTGGACCAATTTCAGGCTTCTTTAACATGAACGGCTTGATTTTCTCGGATTCTTGGCATGTAAATCCATTGATTTTAGTCTCATGGAGTCCATCCCTTGCTTTGGTGAATTTTAAGCGTTAATTCCATGCTTTTAGCACCCTGTTTCCGTCCGAGCTCCTAAACTCACCATGCAGCACAAACACGACTAAAATAGTCCGTTAAACAGTATCATGTCCGTAAATTCAGGTAATAACTGGGGCTAATATGCAATATTTGACCCTCAACATATAACAAATATTACACAATGATTTTCATGAAAATCGGATAAGGTTCATCAAATACGCATTCATTAAATAAATCACACAAGATAATATTGTTAAAATGCATGTATGCATGCACGTGGTCATTGACCTGGGGGTGCACACCCAGCTGGTAAAAAGTCACCCACTGAGAACTAGGCACCCGGAAAAGTACTCAAAGGTAGTCCAAGGAGAACTAGTCACCTGGAAAAAACTATGCAATGAGGTCGCCCAAGGAAAACTAGCCACCCAGAAAAGTACTCAAAGGTACGTCTAAGGAGAACTAGCCACCCGAAAAAGACCATACAACGAGATCACCCAAGGAAAACTAGCCACCCGAAAAAGTACTCAAAGGTATGCCCAAGGAGAACTAAGCACTCGAAAAAACCATGCAACGAGGACGCCCAAGGTGAACTAGTCTCTCGGAAAAATACTCAAAGGTATGCCCTCTTTCAAAAGGTATAATCCGCCCCTTTAGCATTGATACATTATCCTCTTTCAGAAGATATAATCCGCCCCTTTCCTTTAATTGAGTAGGCCTATAAGTGGTGCTTGATTTTGGGTAGGTATCCCATGATTGTACATTTTAAGCAAGTCTGTCCAAGTAGTCCCATACATCATCGACATTTTTATTTATGAATTTATTGCATATTGTCTCTACCAATTGGCTCATGAAAGATGTCAGACCATCATAGAAAAAGTGTGTAATGCGCCACATTTCAAAACTGTGTTGTGGGCATGAACTGACAAGATCCTTGAACTGGTCCCAACATTGGAAGAATAGTTCATCCTCCTTTTGGGCGAAGTTCATGATTGACTTTCTAAGGGTGTTCGTTTTATGATGTGAAAATTTTCTCTTTATGAACTCCCTTATCATGTCATTCCATATGCCAATAGATCGGGGACGTAGTGAATGCAACCACGTCTTAGCCTTCTCTTTCAAAGAAAAGGGAAAGAGTTTCAGTCTGACCGTATCATCAGACATGTTAGGAAAATATAAAGTGACAATAATCTCGTCAAACTCTTTAAAGTGTAGATATGGACTTTCAGATTCAAGTCCATGGAAATTTGGAAGGAGTTGGATCACCCCTAGCTTGATATCCATATGTCCCGTATTTTCTAGAAAAATCATGCACGAGGGCGTGCTCACCGTAGCCGGTTGTAAATAATCTCGCAAAGTACAAGGTGGGGGGTGCTTGATGCACCTCATTCTCATCTTGAACTTCCTCAACCCGAGGTTGAGGTTGTCTTCTCGGTTGATTGACCGGTTGATTTGCAGCCATTACTTCAATTAATTATGAGGATCTCGTGTGGTGTCTAATCCTGTGATGGATAGATAACCCCCCAACCAATCCTCTTTCACTCAAAGGACGTCGAGTGTTGTCACGGACCCACTTGGGCATGAAAGGCGGGTGCACACATAGATGGTGCACACACACCTCTTTGGTGAGGTCCATAGGGATGTACTTAGTATATCCGTTCCATTTCGAGGGCTCAATCAAAGCCCTTGACCAAGTATTAAGCAGAATCAAAGCTCAGGTGGGTTAGAATTCTCTGATTTGAGCATCTATGGATGTTTTTTGATAACCCAATGGTCCGATCTATTCCAAGTCCGATCTACCTTGAAACACAGGGTTTATGAACTTATTTGAGACTAGTTAGTGGTGGATTTAATAATTAGATCATTTAATCTAGAGGGTTAGTGTTGGGTCTTTATATTGAGTGATGTTATCCTAACTATAGGTGGACGTAATGATTTAGGCCACAAATTCTATGATGAATATTTAATTACATTCATTCAAGGGTCCTTATCATACGAAAATTGAGTTTTTAAGTATTGATGCTATGCGATCCAACTGTTGGACTGCTTTACAATTCGATTATCAACAATGGAGTTTTATAGATTAATCTGGATTGGGTTTTGCAGTCGATTTCTGAGATATATGGTCATGATCTCTAAATTTATGGTTAATCCATGATCTGTGAAAATCTGATGGTCAATTCATTCCATAAAATGAACTTCTCGATGATTTTGGGTTAAAGGACTAATTACATGAAATTTAATAGCTAATATGGGATTGAATAGCCAATCTGTTACATTAGGGTGGGGGTTTCATCTGATTAGACATTATTGACTAATGGATGGTGGTCTAACGATCTGGATCCTAAAATTGAGTTCGTACGGCTCAATCAATCTATCAAAGCTCTAGTTAATGTTTCATCCCTATTGGATTCCAGAATTTGGTCCTTTACGCTTCGATGTGAGTTCCTTGATGAGGTGATAGGCCTTTTTGTAAATCAACAATTAGATGACTTAATCTATGGACGAAGACGGTTCCTACTGATCTGATATATGTTAGAGTGAAGTGAACGCTTAAATGAGTCAGGTTTGTGTAAGCACTGAGTTAGGTCATCATGGTAACACCCGAGTATAGAAAGTACGGGGTGTTACAGTAGGGATCTGAAGATTTTCTATCTTAAAATAACTATTTGGTTTTGTGATCAGACATTCCAAGTGAGGGACTGTGGTTACAAAGAGGGGATGTATTAGGCACCCAATCTGCTCGTATAGATGTACGGTCTCTACTTCACAGGATTTGATTATTCTTGAGGATGAGGATTTAGTTCTCATATATGAATACTTTCAATGCTTGCGATAAAATGTAGAGTAATTGACAAGTTTTTTATTGGGCAGGGTCTGATTAAATTGGCAAGCCTTATAGCATACTTCCGAGCTAATTTGGTACAAAGTGTGTTGAATGATGAGATAAATATTGCGCTATGCAAGTGTTATGGCTAGATGAAGCTTAATTGAAAATATTTGGGTGGATGGTAGTGTCACAATGATTATATCGAGTAGCTTGTATTGAACTAGGGTTAGCTTAAGATGCTAGTGTTAGGGTTAGACTTGGGCTAGGTTCTCTTCCAAACTCTCATTCTCACTCTCCTTGGTGATGTGGTTGGCTAAGGGAATTTAAGATGCTTGATTGTAGGTTGGTAAGGAATAGTAAGGAATGATTTTTTAGGATGCTTGAAATGTGAGGGGAATGGGGGTATTTATTGCCCTCCAGCTCGATTTTCTGGTAATTCTTGCAAGGACTGAGGTTAAAAAGGGTTTGGATAGATGAGATTTAAGATGTCCATGTGGCAAGATCTCGTGCGTTGGTCTAGATAGCATAATGTGTAATTTTAGCTTTAGGGAGGGGCATCAGAGTAACTTCCAAAATTTGCACATGGATGAAATAGGCAGGGAGGATAGTTGCACACGAGTGAGCAGTTGGCCAAAGTACAACCAATGCTACGTGGCAAGTGGCCCCCAAGGTGCCTCTCATCATTCATTTTTGCTCCAACTTCTGAGGGATGTTCCTCCTATACATGTGGCAAGGTTTGGTTCTCCGAAGCTGCATTGTTGTCTTTCATTCCATCTAAATTGGACTTTGAAATGGGCTTAAGCCTAAATGGGTTATGAACTTGGCTTGACAAGGCGAGTTGGCTGGGGTAGGCTATCTGGACTAACTAGGTGAGTTGACTGGTTAGGCTACGTGGGCTGACTAGGTAAATTAACTCAGTGGGTCGACTCAACTGGTTAACTCAAGGGTTGACGTAATGAGTTAGGTTTTTCGTAAAGTCTGGGTTTGGGATTAGTTTGTAGGGTTTCTGGGTTTGGATTAGGGTTTAAATAAGAGTTCAGGGTTTGAATTAGGGTTTGACTTAGGGTTAAGGGTATGGATCGGAGTTTCTATTCAATTAAGCTTAATAAACGAGGAGGGGTGTTTACATTAGTTATTTTTTTTTTATTTTTATTTTATTTATGTCATGAGTTTTGTGATGGAATTAATGCAATTATTTAAAAAATTTATGAGTCACGCCCTTAACTAGGCAACTAGGTAAAGAGGACTCTAATTGCAAAATTAGGGGTGTAAGTAGAGCTAGGCATGTTTGACCCGATCCGAACCAAACCGATGGCTTTGATCTGTGCGGATCGAGTAGGGCCTCTCAGATCCGACAGTTTTTCGGATCGAGTTTGGATCGTGGTCAATCCAGACTGATCTAAACCGAAATCCGAACTGAATGGATCCGATCCGAAGTGATTCTTATGGATATTTATTACATATATTTATCTTATGAACAGGTTGGATGACAAATAAACATCACCGGGGCCTTATAAAATTTTCAATGGTGGAAATCAATACTTCTACTTTTTCCCTTGGTATGGTTCACTTGAGCTTTGGATATACATCGATTTTAGGTTCAACCACTAAAATGATCTGGAAAAACAAATGGACAGCGTGGATAAACCACATGCATTCACAGTGGGCCCCACTAGAGTTTACTCAATACAATAAGAGCCCACTGACACACAATGCAATTTCTTGCACAACACGTCAACACAGACGCGAATTTCCTACAAAAGGCTTTCACAGGAGGTTCCTGCGTTGGGATGCAGGGTGGGGTCCACCGTGATGTTTGTGATAAATCCATTCCCTCCATCCATTTTCCGAGATCATTTTAGGGCATTAGAGAGAGAATGATATGGATTCAAAACTCAAGTGGGCCATACGAGAGAGAAAACTAGGGAAATTGTTTTCTACCATTGAAACCTTACTGAGCTTCACTTTGATTTTTATATGCCATCCAAACGGTTTATAAGGTCATTCCCACTGGGATGAAGTGAAAACACGAACAAATTAGCATGATAAGAAACTTTTGTGGCTTTAAAAATGTTTCAACGGTAGTGACTGAATCACAACTGTTTCCTCTCGTGCGGCCCACTCGAGTTTCTTATCCATCTAATTTTCAGTAGAATGTCCTAAAATGATCTCAAAAAACAGATGAACGTGGTGGATTTATGACAAACATCAAGAAGGGCCCCACCTAGAATGCTAGCGCAGGAACTTCCTGCAAAAGGCTTTCGCAAGAAATCCAGGTCTCGTCAACACAGTAGCTTTTACAGCTGGTGTAGATACCTGTCATGCAAAGACGAGCGGAGACGCGCCTTGATCTTCAAGTTGTACGAATGGCTCAAATGAGATCAAAATTACATGGGCCCTACAATAATGTATTGATTATATCCATACTGTTTATCCATTATTCGTGATCATTTTAAAGCATTTGAAAAAAAAAAAAAAAAAGGACCCACAGACCTAACCCGATCCGACTCGGTTTCCCTGACCGAGTCGGACTCGGTTCGGGTCAGGCCAACCGTACATCGGATCGGTTCGAGTCAAATGTCCCAGACTCGGGCTCGGATCGGATTGAGTTCGGGTCAACCTATGTAGATTTCGGACCAAATTGAGTTGGACCCAATCCGACCGACTCGGTCCGATGCCCAGCTCTAGGTGTAAGTCGTGACAACCCTTCTTTTCCAACAGTTACCACAAATCCAAACCGTCCACCATTTTTGGCATCTCATCTTAGGGCATGGTCCCAAAATCCAGGCTGATCCAACGCCGATGTGGATCCCATGACACGAAAAAGTAGGCATGTTGCTTCCCATCATTGAAACTATCATTTGTTCAGTTTTGATATTTTTAGGTCATTCAAACAATTGAAATGCCATTCTCAACCGTTCATAATGTCATTTCCAGTGGGTTGAACACAACCACCGGTTTTTATCCCTGATTTAAAAATTCGCGGCCCATGATGGTTCGAAAGGCATAGTTTCAATATGCACTGTTACCTGCCGTGTGGCCCACCTAAGCTCTGGATATTGATATTTTTGGAATGAAATCATAAATTCATATGAGGAAGATAGTGGACGGCTCATTTTTTTTAAAAGAACATAGTGGGCCCCATGATCACAGCCTCCCCACTGAATCAATCATGGACTTTGGATCATGTTATACTTGCGTCGTATCCTTCCATGAGCTGAGAAAACAGATGGATGGATCTAGTCCAACAAACACGTTTAATACTTTTATGTTAATTAATGGTCTTGGAGAAATGATTTAAATGTTGAAAGTAACAGTTTTTTTAATTCATAGACCCAAACATTAGTAGCTTACCGAAAAATCTCCCCCTTTTTTTTTTTTTTTTTGGTGGGGGGGGGGGGCGAGGGTGGTCTGGGCTCCCTTTTAACAGCTTGTTTCTTACTTTTGGTACATTGGTCCATCCACGTGGACCCCACCGTTTGTGCCCACCATGATGTATGTTGGACGCGGATTAGCTACTGACAGGTTGAGTACTGAGACTTGCTACTGAAGCTACGTCACTAAGTTCTGTGGGCCCACCATGATGTACATTTTGTATCCACACCGTCCATCCATTTGCAGACATCATTTTAAGACATGAGATAAAGAATGAGTCATATCCAAATCTGAAGTGAACCCGACCACAGAAAACAGTGGAGAGAGCTACGCTCACCATTAAAAACTTCGAAGGGATACGTATGTTTTAGATCAAGCTGTTATTTGCATTTTCCCTTCTTTCATGTCTGCGTTGACCTATGGGGATCTCAAATAAAAGTCATGATGGACCTCGTGATGGACCTCAGGAAGGTTTCAATGGTGGGCGTCACTCTCCCCACTGTTTTCTGTGGTGGGGTCCATTCCAGATTTGGATCTATCTCATTCTTTTAGATCATGCCTTAAAAAGATACCTGCAAATGCATGGATGGTTTGGATACAACACATACAACATGTTGGGGCCCACAGAACTTGGTGACCTCAACTCAATAGCGTGTCTTGCTACTCAACCTGCCAGTAGCTAATCCATGTCCATGTAAGTTATATCCACACCAGCCATCCATTTTGCCACATCATTTTAGGGGATGCAAATTGCCTGCTGAAGCCTTTTGCACCAACTTTGGAGAAGTTAGGAGAGGCCACTGTGATACTTGAGAGAAATCCAACATGTCCATCCATTTTGCCGGATCATTGTAGGACATGGGTCCAAAAAATTAAACATATCCAAACTCAAGTTGGCCACACCATAGAAAAAAGTGAATAGGAAAATGCCTACGGTTGAAATCTCCCTAGGTCTATTATAATGTTTACATGCCACCCATACTATTCATAATGTCGTTCCCACTATGATGAATTGAAAACACAAAAGTATTAGCTTGATTCAAAACTTCCTTAGCACTATTAATATTTCAATGATAGAAGTTCAATCCTTGTTGTTTCCTCTATGTGTCCCACTTGAGTTTTGGATCCGCTTCATTTTTTGGACCATGTCTTAAGATGATTGGGAAAAAGGATGGATGAGTTGGATTTCTCACAAGCATCACAATGGGCCCCACCTGACTTCCATTTGCAAAAAGTTTATACAAAGGGTTCCAGCAGACAATACTAAGCCCAAAATTGAGACAGATCCAGAGCTCAAGTGGACAGCATCCCAGAAATCACGGGAGACAGTTACACCTACCGTTGAAACCTTCGAAGGCCCACCATTATTTGCCATACAACGTATTATCAGCTTGATCCAAAACTTTGTGGCCCAAAAATGTTTTCAATAGTAGGCATTCAATCCCCCACCTCTTTGCCCCAAAAATGTTTTCAATAGTAGGCATTCCATCCCCACTTCTTTCTATGTTGTGGTCCACTTGAGTTATGGATCTACATCTCGTGAGCTCATGCCCTAAATTGATTCAGCAAAATGGATGGATGGTCTGGATATAATACACATCATGATGGCCCATGGAACTTTGCCACGTCAACACACCACCCATGTCAGCAGGCAATCGTGAGTCGGTAGAGGAGATCTGTGTATGCAGACCAAGACTTTAATACTTCCAATATTCATGCTTAGCATTAATCAACATCATGGTACAAGTCTAGATGCACGGTGAACAGAAAATTAAGATTATTCGACCATCCGACCATTAGATTAGTGGGCATTTATTGGACAATTAAAAAATAAATAAAAATCCCATAATTCATTTCACTAAATAATTACTTGGAATTAAGCAGCTGCTAATCATCCAATCTGATTTCTTTCAAGGGTAACGTAGGAATGGTAGACGAATGTATGCCGTGTATGACATTTCATTTGTAAGTACCTGCGTATCAAGTACAATATGCAGCCGGAGCATTAAAGAACTCCCAATGGATCTCTACTATGCATGATCCGAATAGCATCTTGCAGATTTTACCTCTGCAATTAGTAACAGGCAGAGTCCGAACTTTTGTTTTTTAGAAGAAAAATAGAATGCATTTTATCCTTCAGTGGAAAGCATTTTTGTTCCTTTAAGCTTGTTTGAGAGTGCGGATTTGGAATCCACAGTATTCGAAACCCTCCTATTATGTTTCGCACCCTAGTTTTAGATTCCCTTGTAATCCAAAAATAACTATGCATGCTATATTTATAGGGCTTTGAATTTAATTATTAAAGTTTAACTTTAATTAGTGTATGTAATGTTTGACACAATGGTTGTAATAAACCTATTGAGATACATGCTTTGCCCGAAAATGATGAAATTTCAAGTCAATGATGGGCCACAAACACTAGATCACATTTGAGTGACTAACCAATGATTTTTCACCATTGATTTACATGGACAATGTTTGGATGATGCGAATAATCTTATTAAAGTAATTATAGTGATGCAATTGATAATATAATTGTTTTAGGATATCATAAGTGGGACATCAGCCCATTAAATTAATAACCTAGTGACATGTTACACATGTAACTCTTAGAAGGATTTTAGATGTAATCCAAGCTTTTGTCATGGATTTCAAATTTGCTTAGGAGGGGATCTGAAACCCCCAGTTAGTTCCCCCCCCCCCCCCCCTCCCCAAAAAAAAATAAAAATCCATGATACCAAATGACTCCTCATTCTTTCACGACTCTAGCCTACTCAAGACAGTGGTAGACTCACAAGAGTTTCAACAACGAGGTTATGGATTCAAGTACCTATTGTGGTGTATTGGTGTGAGTGTGTGTAAAAAAAACAAAACAATAACGTTAAAATGGGTCCTAGACATGGAATAGGATAAAAGTCATTCACTTATAAACAATTTTCTACTCAATAGCTAGTCAAAAGCGGTCCACACAGTAAAGGTCGATGTATGAGAATAGTAGGTGGTTTTAGAGAAATAGTCTAAAAGCAATCGTTTTTGAATCCATAGATAGCCCACTGGAACGGTGTTTTTTCTTCTTTTTCTTCCTGTTCTTCTTTTTGTTTCTTTTGACTGGCTCCATTTGAACGGCTTGTTTCTTGCTTCTGGTACATTGGTACATACATCCACGTGGTTGGAACCATTAGACCGATGGTTAAGGCTACGAAAGCATGGACCCCACACACCAACCTTGGTGTTATGTTGACGTGGCAAAGATCTGTGGGGCCACCATTTAGTAAGGGTTATATCTAGACCGTCCTTCCATTTTGCCATATCATTTTAGGGGGATGTGGATTGGACATGGATTGCCTGCTGAATCCTTTTGCACCAACTTCTTATGAGGGGAAGCTGGGTGGGGCCACTGGAATGCTTGTGAGAAATCCAACTTCCCTATCCATTTTACCATATCATCTTAGGATGTGGCTCCAAAAATGAGGCAGATCCAAACTCAAGTGGGTCGCACAATAGAAAATGATGGATAGGGAAATGCCTATTGTTGAGATCTCTCTAAGGTCTACCATGATGGTTATATGACACCCATAACATTCTTAAGGTCAGTAACGTTGAACACAAAAATATTAGCCTGATTCAAAACCTTTGTAGTACCACGAATATTTCAATGGCGGTTGTTCCATCCCTGTTATTTCCTGGCATGGGGCTACCTAAGTTTTAAATCTACTTCCTCATTTGTTCCGTGTCCTAAGATGATCTGGCAAAAATGATGGATGAGTTGCATTTCTCACAAGTGTCATAGCAGCCCCACCTAACTTCCAGTCACAAAAAGTTTCAGCAAAAGATTGTGGCATCCATTTTAAGACATGAGTTAAAAAATGAAGTAGATCTAAAACTCAAGCCGAGCACACCATAGACAGCAGTAGGAACAATGATACCCAACTATGAAATTAATCCTTCCTACGGCCCACCATTATTTGCCATCCAACCTATTATCAGCTTGATCCAAAAACTTCCTCCAAAAAGTTTTTAATGGTAGGCGTTCAATCCTCTCTTCTTTATGCAATGTGGTCCAATTATCAGCTCATTCTTTAAACTAATTTGACAAAATGGATGAATAGTCTGTTTTTGGCTACGCATGGACTCACAGCACAGCCAAATTTCACCACAGCGGGTATTTGAACCTATGACCTTGAGTTGAAACTTCTGTGAGCCTACGGCTAAGGCATGAGCAATGACCAAGATGGTGTTGGTATAATACACATATCACGGTGGGCTATGTAACTTTGCCACGTCAACACACCACTAATGTTGGCACGCAATCTCAAGTCGAAGGTTGGCAGAGGACATCCAAGACTTTGGGAAATGGATTGGCTACTCCCCGGGCACTGGCCAACGGCTGATGGTTGGTGCTTTGTGGGCCCCACCATGATATATGTGTTTCATCTATGCCGTTCCACCCATTCTTCCAGATCATTTTATGGTATGAGCCCAAAAAATAAGGTTAATCCAAATCTCAAGTGGACTGCACAGTGTTCATTGAACACCCACCATTAAAAATTTCTTGGGGGCCACAAAAGTTTTGGATCAAGCTGATATGTATTTTTTCCCTTCATCTAAGTCTATATGATCTAATCAACAGTTTAGATGTCAAATAACCATTACAGTGGGCCCTGATAGGTTTTTAATGGTGAAAATTCAGTCATTACTGTTTACCCATGGTGTGGTCCACCTGAAATTTATATTTACCTCATTTTTGGTACCAAGCCCTAAAATTATCTTTAAAAATGGATGGACGTAATGGATAAAACACATACATCATGGTGGGGTCCACATATCACCGACCACTAGACACCTGGCTGATGTCGGCGTCACCGCGTCCAAGACTTTGATACCCCGTCGGGGGGCGTGAAGGAAGACGAGCAGGCACTTAGAATTTCCTTACAGTACGGACGCATAACATAGATTAATTCAACAGTCAACGTCAAGAACTCTGGATGTATGGTGAACAAAAAATTAAGATTATTCGACCATCTGAATATTAGACCGATGGGCATTTATTGGACACTTCAAAGTAAAAAAATATCCCTTAATTCACTTCACCAAATAATTACTTAGAATTAAGTCGCTCCTTATTACTCAGCCAATCTATTTTTTGGAAGTATACTTAGGAATAGTGGATGAATGCATGCCATGTAAGACATTTTCATGCAGTGGAAGGATACATGCCATGTATGACATTTCTAAGTACCTGCGTATCAAGTACAATGTGCAGCCGGAGCTTCTTTTTTTTTTTTTTTTTTTTTGGGTAGCTTGTTAGTACACACCCATGTCAGTACACACACTCCATATTAGCCACCCCCACTAGGGATCGATACCAAGACCTTATGCAGCCGGAGCATTAAAGAACTCCCCATGTATATATTCTATACATGATACGAATGACAGGCAAGGATCGGATCTTTTGATTTTAAAAAATAGTACGTATCTCAGCCTTCAATAGAAAGCAATTTTGGGCTACTCTCACGTAATTTTCCATGGCAAGACTTATCCCCGGTCTATGCTGTATCGAGTATATTACACGCCACCGCATTGCTGGGAATTGAGGAGCCCTGGAAATTAATGGCTTTGGGGGACGCGGATTCCCAGCTAAAATTTTCTCGTGAAATTCTTGTGCTGAAAACCTAAGTGGCCCACCATAATGTTTGTGAGAAATCTACCTGTCCATATGTTTTATAAGCTCATTTTAGAACTTCAGACCAAAAGTGAGTAGAATCCAAGACTCAAATGGGCCGCTCTAAAGGAAAAGATGGGTAGGAAAATTCGTACCGTTGAAACCTCCTTGGATCGACATTAATCGACAATGATGTTTAAATACCATTCATGTTGTTCATATCGTTGTTCCTATTGGGATGAACTTAGAACACAAATATTACCCTAATTCAAAACTTTTGTGGCACAATGAATATATCAACTATGGACGTTTAACCGTCATGTTTTTGGCCCACTTGGGTATTGGACTGTCTTGATTTTGGTCCCATGTCCTAAAATGAACTCAAAAAACAGATGAGCCGGTGTATTTCTCACAAACATTACAGTGGGCCCCACCTAGGTTTCCAGCGCAGAAATTTCTTGCTAGAGGCTTTAGTAGGAAATCTGCGTCCAGCTTTGGCCCCACTATGACTATAGGGTGACAAGAAGGCAAATTGGATACTAACTCAATACACTATAGAGCACCGAAACTTTGTGGGGTCTACTGAGATGTATGTATTTTATTGTGTTGTCTTTTTTCGTCTCATTTTAAGGCACCAGCCCAAAATTGAAGCATAATCAAAGCTCAAGTGCATCACACAACAGTAAACACTAGGAATTGAACACCTACTTTTGAATACTTCTTGGGCTCAATAGAAGTTTTCAATCAAGCTATATTTGTGTTTTCCTTTCATCCATGCCTGTGTAACCTTATAAATAGATAGGTTTACATATAAACATTATGGTGGGCAATAAGAAAGTTTAAAGGTGAATATTATTGTCCCCATTGTTTCTTGTAGTGGGTTCCACTTGATCTTTGAATATGCTTTAATTTTGGAATCATGCCCTAAAATGAGTTGGGAAAATGGATGAACAGCATGTGTCAGACACATACATCGCATGTGGGCCCTATAGAGTTTACTACGTTATTTGGTATACATTCCGCATTTGTATGACATCCACTCCGTCCATCTGTTACGCTAGCATATGTTTTAAAAAAGTGGCAGATTCAAGTGGCCCATAGAACATGAGGCAACTGGGATTGGAATGCCCAGTGCTCAAACCATCGTGGGGCCTAGTGAGATGTTACGTGGGAACTACACCGTTCATAAGGTCAGTCCTAACATGGTGATCCAAAAGTACAGTGGGTACCAAGAAAGTTTCAATATTGGGCGACCCATATCCACTATTTTTTATATTGCGGACTCCTCTAGATTAGATATGCTTGACTTTCAAGATCATGCTCTAATAATTTTTTCACCTAATTGGATGGAGTGGATATCACTGAGAAATTAATTGCTGTGTGCCCCATGGAGCTCTATTTTTACCTGCTTTTGAAAGAATGCTCTCACCATTTCCCTTCTCTCCTCTCCATTTGTGTTGCGCATGCAATAATCCACTGAGAGAAAAAAATAAAAAAAAAATGGTGATGAATGATACACAATCACTCATAAATTAGTTATATATATATATATATATATATATATATATATATATATATATATGGAATACAAGTTAAATTAAATAGCCCAAATTATAAGTGCTGTTTTTTGAAGCATTTCTAACTGACTGCTAAATTGGTGGACATTTATTGGACGGTTAAAATGAGAAATATCCAATGGCCTTGTTTTAACAAAGAACTGTCCACGAATTAAATGCCGATCGTTCTGAATGATACACAATCACTTAGAAATTAGTAATATATTGCGCAGATGGCATACAGGTCAGATTAAACTGTCCAAATTATTCATTTTAAATAAATTGCAAACTAAAAATTAAGTATATTCAACAATAAATGGTTAGAATGAGAAATATTCAATAGCCTTATTTCAACAAACAACTGCCATGAGAAGGGTAGTTCAACTAATATGATCTTTTTGTACTGAAAGTGAAAGGATATATGCCACACGCACCATTTCAAATTGGCAGTACATCAAGAGTCGTAAGCAGCCATGTTTATATATAGGGCCGTCGACAGGCCGGGTTAGCTTGCGGGCTGTTGGGCCCGGCCCTCCTCAGGTTAGACTTGGGCTGGAGTATTAAGTCCAAGGGCTAGGATCGGGCTTAAAATTCAAGCCGGCCTCTCAATCAGTACAGGCAAGCCCGTGAACAAAAGCCCATGGTCCATTAAGCTTACAATGGTAAGGAATTTCAGGCTAGGGTGGGCTCCGCTACAATGTTTATGTGAAATTCATAATAATTATTAGATGCATCACCCTATTTCGATCCGCTATAATGTTTATGTGAAATTCATAATAATTATTAGACGCATCACCCTATTTCAGATCCATTCCCATATATAAGGCCCATCCGATGATTAAGGTGGAGAAAAACATTGGAAATTATGTAAAGGCAATGCTAATCTTCTAAAATGTTTTTGGTGTGCCATCTAATGTTGGATTGGATTTCATATAATCATCGTAGTGGGCCACATAAAATCAAGGGTGGATGTCTCTCTCGTTGAATTGTTTTCTTTTCACATGGCCCACATGAATCATATGTTGGCCTGTTTTTTTGGCCCTAAGCATAATGTGGGATCACACATCTAATAGTCGGAGTGGATTTCAAATACACATTAAGGTGGGGCACCATAAAAAATCAAGGGCTGCCTCTCTCGCTGGGTAAAATACAACAATGGTAGGGATTTCCACGGCACTCACATGACTCCCGCCTTTAATATATTTTTGGGCCTACTCTAATTTTAGATGTATACTCTAATTTAAGTTTAAGGGCAAAAAATCTGGCTGACTCGTGATTCATGTGGACCCTGCTCAAGAAAATAGTTAGAAGAAAGACGTCCACCTTTGATTTTTACACGGCCTTATATG